>NC_081183.1:143112988-143461197 GCF_029867415.1 Vicia villosa
TGTTGATTGATTGATAGTTTATCACATCAGCTGTGCTATTTCTACACTGGTTTTTGTACACCAGTATAAATACACACAAGCATAATATTTTGCATGGAAACCAAAGTTAAATAAATTATTAAAGAATTAAAATAGTAGATTGTTCCCATACTATTACGGTATTACGTATTATGGTGTAATGTAAAAAATCAGAGTCAAAATATCTCCTTTATTACATAGGAAAAAGATATTTGTACATTATAACTACATTACACCGTATAATATCGTATAAGTGTACATTAAATATACTACTTTTTTTTATTAATTTATATTTTTTAGATTTTGTGCAACTACCATTTTGGTTTGTTGTTCCATACTATATGCATACGGTGTATGAAAAAATAGTGTATAAATAGCCCAATTGTATTACATAATAACAAATTGATACTATATATGCATGAAATAGCAGTCAACATGTAATTGAATTTCTTCTAAACTAGACTCACTAAGTTTCAATAACTACACCACACGTTTCCTTATTTCAAACTTTAAATAAGTGATACACATCACAAGCTGATGCTTCAGAAGCTATTTCAAAAGCAGTCGATTCATAAGCTATCAAAACTTCAGAACCTAGTGGGACAAAAACTATTCCATCCTTTGATTCCTTCAGAGCCGATAAGGGTGGGAATAGGTTGGGCCGAACTAGGCTTTGACAAGTGAAAATTATACCCTGTACCCCTACATTTATCCCAATACCCCTACAATTTTAAAAAATTCTAATTTTGTCCTTTTCAACTTTTAACTTTTAATTTTTAATTTTTAATTTTTTATTTTTACTGTTTGTACGGATACCTGAGTGGCTGGAACCTATTACGTTGTTTCAACCGGATATCCAAAGATGCAGAATTTCGGTTAGTAAATATCCAAAACCGGACAACCCAAGCCTTGGTGTTCCGGTTTGCTTTGGCCTCAACCGGATATCCCACTAATGGGTGTTCCGGTTTATTAATTTCTCAACCGAAAATCCCCTTAGTGGGTGTTCTAGTTCTATTTTTTTTTCAATTTTTTTTAAATTTTTTTTAATTATATATTAAACTAAATTAATTTTATATATTTAGGTGTGGATCCTCCTTTGATGAAATGCGATGTAAATCAAACATGTGTGGATACAACTGATGTTTTTGTAACTGGTCAAAAATTTGCTACAATAGAAGAGGCGATAAGTTGGATTAAGGAGGTTGGAATCAGGAATAAAGTGACAGTTATAATAACTCGTTCAGATACCAAAACAGGCAAGAGAGGAAGAAGTGATAAATTAGTATTTGGTTGTGATAAAGGTGGAAAATACAAAAAAAAAAAAAATAGCGAAACCCAAAGTGCTAGTAAGAGATGTGGTTGTCCTTTCAAAATTAGGTCAACACCGTCGAAAGATGGTTCTGGATGGAAGATCGATGTAAAATGCGGAGTACACAACCACGACTTACCTGATAGATTTGAAGGTCATGCTTTCGTAAGTCGATTAAATACAGATGATAAGCAACATATTGTTGATTTGACAAAACGCCATGTTCCACCAAGACACATATTATTGTCATTCCAAGAGCGTGACCCGGAGAATGTCACTCGGATCACGCAAATATACAAACATAAGAGTAAGATACAAAAAGACATAAGGGGTCCCAGAACAGAAATGCAACAATTGCTCAAGTTGGTTGAAGAATCAGGTTATGTTTACTGGAGTAGGAAAAAGGATGAGTCAGAAGTTGTGAGAGATATTTTTTGGGCTCATCCAGAATCAGTAAAGCTGTCGAATATGTTTCCTATTGTATTGATTATGGACTGCACATACAAGACAAACAAGTACAGGCAGCCGTTGTTTGAAATAGTTGGTATGACATCAACTAAATTAACATTTGTTGTTGCATTTGCCTATATGGAATCTGAGCATACAGAGACTTTTTGTTGGGTATTGGATAAGTTGAAACAATTGTTTACCAAACAGGATGATTGTCCTCAAGTAATCTTGACTGATAGAGATCTTGATTTAATGAAAGTCATTGAAACAGTATTTCCAAAGACAACTAATTTGCTTTGCCGATTTCACATCAACAAAAACGTGAAATCAAAGTGTAAGGAACATGTTGTGGATGATATGCGAGAAACAATGGAGAAAATATGGTTTGAACTTACAAGGGCTAGTGATGAGATGGAGTACCATCAAAGGTTGAAATAACTTGAGGATGCATGTGTTGACTCCAAAGGTTTTATTGATTATGTGAATGACACATGGTTGACACTGCACAAACATCGATTTGTCGAAGCATGGATCAATCAAGTGTTACATTTGGGAAACACCACAACAAATAGGTATCTTTATGTGATTTTATCGACATTATTTCTTTATCTTAATATTACAGATAATTAGTTGTTTCGTTTTATTTAAAGGGTGGAGTCTGCGCATTGGAAACTTAAGCAAATGTTAGAAAATAGCTTAGGTGATTTAGGCAAATGTTGGGAGGCTATGAATGACAATATCAAGATACAAGTGGGCAACATTAAAGCTTCATTTCAGAAGAGTTTTTATGAAGTTGAGCATGCACACACTAGTCCTTTTTATTCAAACTTGTGTGGTTCAGTATCAAGAGCTGCATTGAGGCAGATTGCTGAAGAGTGGTTGAGGATTGACATGGTAGGTACCGATACGCAAAAGTGCGGATGTACTCATAGAAAAGTATATGGGTTACCATGTGCTTGTGAGTTAGGGAGATATACATTGAGTGGTGATGCGATACCAATTGAGGCTATTCATATTCATTGGAGAAAACTAAGTATGGAAGGAAATCAAGATGTAGATGCAGCTGATGGATCAGAAATAGACATGACAAATGCAATCAATGAAATTTGGAAAAGGTGGAGGTCACTAGATGTTGTCGGAAAAAGAGCATTAAAAAGCAGAGTGTATGAGATTGCTTATCCGACTACAACAAAGATGTGTCCACCGCCTGAAAAAATTAAAACCAAAGGAGGGGTTAAGAAGAAAGGGAAGAGATCTGTGGGATATGATGTTTATCGTGATCCTTCAGGATATGAGTATGTTGATCAAGCACATTCGAGTTCGCAAAAATCTTCAAAGAGGTTATGTTCACAACTATCCTAAACCTCAAAAAATAAAGAATTTGATAAATACATTGTACAATTTCCAGATTACATTAGACCATTTATTGATGACATTATTGATGTAAGAGATGATGGAAATTGTGGGTTTAGAGCCATTGCATCTTTGCATGGTTATGGCACAAATGAATGGTCAATGGTTCGTCGGGATTTGGAGAAAGAAATCATAGGTCCTAGAAGCAAGTTGTATGAGGATTTATTTGGTAAACGCCTTCTGTCATACCCCAAAATTTGCCCATCTCATTTCCACTTTCAAACTCAAGCCAAGGTTCAAGACTCAAAGACATACTCTCCTAAACAATGACCTCCTAAACTAGGGTTTTGATTTCTCTGAAGAAAATTAATAAATCAAGGTCTCTAAGGGATTTCAGATGGTTCATGATGTTTCACATTCTCCCCCTTTTTGATGATGACAAACAACTTTCTTTTGTGCTTTGTAATTTCCGGAATTCTCCTCCTAAGATGCATGACTCTCCCTTAATGTGAGAGGTAGATGACTTTGTCTTTGTAAAGGAGATTTGTATCTACAAACTTTAAGAACAAGGAAATACACAAGCATAAAAGTATAACACCTTTCTCCCCCTTTAACATTATCAAAAAGAAGGGAAAGATGGGTGAAAGATAATATATGTATCAAAGAAATCATGAAAAAGTAATTATTAATTCATTTACCTATGAGTTTTACCCCATGAGAGACTTCATCAATTATTCATCCTTGATGAACTTGAAGCCTTTTTCACAAAGTTGACTTTTGCTTAGAAGATTTTGCTTTAGTCCTTCAACATAAAGTACATCTTCAATGGATGTTAAAGTTAGTGCTTCAACTTTTCCAATGCCAAGAGTTCTTCTTTTAAGTTATTTCCCATATGTGGAACAACCCTTGAACTTTAACTAGATTTGAAAGTTAGTTTATGTCTCCCGTCAAATGCTTAGAACCACCACTTACCAAAAATCACTATAGATTTTAAGTGGTCCTCAAGCAAACCTACAAAACAAATTAAGTTTGATTTGGTACCCAATGTGCTTTGGGTCCATCATAGTTAGTTCCTTTCTTAACCCACACATAATGACCACTTTCCACACTAAAATTTCTAACATAGCAAGCATTAGGTGTATGGCCAAAAATACCACAATAAAATCAAGTTGGTACAAAGTTGTTTCTATATCTAGGAGTATATGGTTTCCTTTTAGGACATCTTTTCTTAGGATGATGATGAACCTTTTGTGCTTTATCCAATTTTTCCTTGTTGAATTGTTCACTTGCCTTCACAAAGATAGTTTTACTAGTACTTGGTTTGTTAGACTTTGAATATCCAAGACCACTTTTATCATTAGGGAATCTTTGTTGCCTAAGGACACCTTCGAACCCAATCTGTCCTTTTTCATACCTTTCAAGGACTCTCTTTAATTGAACAATTTGAAAAGAATGTGATTCACAATTATTACATGTAGAATTTTGTTCTATTTTATCAACATATTATTTCTTTTCAACCTCGAAATCTTTTTGCATGGTATCCATTTTCTCTTCAAGAATTTTGATTTGTTTCTCTTGAGTTGATATGGTTCTATATAATATTTTGCATTCATTCAATAATTCATTTATGGCACCTTGTGCATCATTATCGAAAATAGAGAATTCATTACTAACCTCATTGTCTTCATCATCTGAATAGTGTGTTGCTACCAATGCAAGATTCACATGTTCTTTATCTGAAGATGAACTTATTTCATTGTCATCCCATGCTACATATGCTTTCTTTGGTCTTTTGTCCTTATTTCTTTTGAAATATTTATTCTTCTTTTCAAGTGTAGGACATTCACTTTTGACATGTCCTCTTTCTCCACATTCAAAGCATTTAACCTTCCTTGTTGGTGCTTCCTCTTTAATGATATCCTTTTTCCTTTCTTTTCTTAGAAATTTTTCAAACTTTTTGATAAACTCATTATCTTCTTCACTAGTGGATTCATCCTCTTGATTGTTATCATGATGTTTGACTCTTGTCTTTAAGGCAATGTCTATTGAATCTTTTATTTGAATTTCATGCGTTTCAAGTCTTCCGAGTTCTGTTTCATATTCTTGAAGTTTACCGAACAAGGTTGCATAGGTCATCTTTGATAGATTCTTTTTCTCGGATATCGTCGTTACTTTCGGTTGCCATTCTCTTGTTAAAGATCTAAGTACCTTTCGAGTTTGTTCCTCGGTAGAGACTTTCTTTCCAAGAGCAATCAAATGATTTATTAAGTGAACAAATCTTTTTTGTAAATCAAGGATTGATTCTCTGGGCTGCATTCTGAATAATTCATATTCTTGACTTAAAGTATTTAAATGAGATCTCTTAACTTCAACGGTTCCTTCATGAGTTTCGACTAAAATATCCCATATTTCTTGTTCTGTTGTGCATGCTGAGACACGAAAGAATTCATCCATACTAAGTGCACCTTGAAGAAGATTGATTGCCTTTTTATCATATAGGACCTTTTTCTTATCATCATCATTCCATGAAACTTTAAGCTTTGTTGATTCAACGCCATCGACAATAATTGTAGGAACAAAGGGACCATTTTGGACTGCTTCCCATACTTCTTCTCCTTGTGCTTCTAAGTGAGCCTTCATTCGGATTTTCCAAAAGTCAAAGTATTCATCACAAAACAATGGAGGCTTGTTGTTACTACCACCATCTTTGAAAACAGGATTTTGATTTGCGGAAGCCATTCTGGATCTTTAGGAACAAGTTACCTATAACTTGCTCTGATACCAATTGTAAGTTTATTGAGTGCGCCTAAGAGGGGGTGAATTAGGACTTTGAATATTTATCCGGATTTTTGAATACTTATATTTATTTTTCTGGTTTGGTGCAACAGTTTATACATATGTTTCTTTCTTTTCTGGTTTTGATTTGTGAAAGCGGTAAATGCGGAAAAGTAAAGAACACAATGATGTATACTGGTTCCCCTCACAATCCGAGAGTACTCCAGTCCCCTTTCAACATGAAAGAGATTTCACAATTGTTAGATCTTTGTACAAGCCTATACCAAGACTCCTCCTACAATCTTCTAACAAAAACCACCAAGAACAATCCTCTTGGATTTTCACTAATTACATTAAGAGAATAATCCTTCCTTAATGACTTTCTTGCTTCCAACAATCCTGGACAACAAGAACAACCAACTAAGTAGAACAAGAAAACAATCCTTTTCTTTCTACTAACTTGTTTCCAACAATCCTAGATAACAAGAATACAACAAGTATTTGATTTTGTATAAGAGTTTGAATAGTAGAACAATGTATCAATCACTTGATTGATCTTCCCTTCCAATGACAATATTTCACAATTCTTAAAGTAATAGATTGCTCAAGTATTTTCTAGTTTGGATGATATGAAAGTGTGCAGAAAATATCCTGAAAATGATTGAAGAATAACAATGTGAAATTCTGAAAATTTCTAAGAGTTTTTTTGATTGGAAGAGGTGAAGAATGAATTTGAAATCTTGAGTATATATAGATGTTCATAACACCCCTTGAAATATCATAAGTTTCTGTAGATTAATCATGAACAATTGCCAAGATTAAAGGAAATGTTTCAATGAAAAGGTGTGTGGAAAGGTGCTATGAAATGCTGCTGTTTTTCAAAAAACGTACCGGTGAAATCGATTTCCCTTAGCATTAAATCGATTTCATGCATGTAACATTAACAAAATTTCAAAAACAAACAGTGGGAAATCGATTTCCTCTTTAGGTAAATCGATTTCCATAGTGCAAAAAGTGAATTTTTGCTTCTGGAAATGTTTTAAGACAGTGGCAAATCGATTTCATGTTATGGTAAATCGATTTACCCAGTGTAAAACTTGAATAAAAGATTTTGCAAATGTTTTCTATTATCATGGATGGTCTATGCAATGGTTGGTTGATTTTGTGAGCATCTAAGACTTTAGAGAATGTAAGTATAGTCATTATACCTTCTTGAAGTGCAAGCTTGATTCCAAAGCCTTGATCCTTGATATTTTAACTTTAACAACTCATCTTTGCATTCTTGTTATTTAGAGATTTGTCTTCATCAAAACATATATATATATATATATATATATATATATATATATATATATATATATATATATATATATATATATATATATATATATATATATATATATATATATATATATATCATTGAGAAGCTTGTCTTCACATTCCCCCCCTTTTTGATAATGACAAACAACTTTCTTTTGTGCTTTGTAATTTCTGGAATTCTCCTCCTAAGATGCATGACTCTCCCTTAATGTGAGAGGTAGATGACTTTGTCTTTGTAAAGGAGATTTGTATCTACAAACTTTAAGAACAAGGAAATACACAAGCATAAAAGTATAACACCTTTTTCCCCCTTTAACATTATCAAAAAGAAGGGAAAGATGGGTGAAAGATAATATATGTATCAAAGAAATCATGAAAAAGTAATTATTAATTCATTTACCTATGAGTTTTACCCCATGAGAGACTTCATCAATTATTCATCCTTGATGAACTTGATGCCTTTTTCACAAAGTTGACTTTTGCTTAGAAGATTTTGCTTTAGTCCTTCAACATAAAGTACATCTTCAATGGATGTTAAAGTTAGTGCTTCAACTTTGCCAATGCCAAGAGTTCTTCTTTTAAGTTATTTCCATATGTGGAACAACCCTTGAACTTTAACTAGATTTGAAAGTTAGTTTATGCCTCCCATCAAATGCTTAGAACCACCACTTACCAAAAATCACTATAGATTTTAAGTGGTCCTCAAGCAAACCTACAAAACAAATTAAGTTTGATTTGGTACCCAATGTGCTTTGGGTCCATCATAGTTAGTTCCTTTCTTAACCCACACATAATGACCACTTGCCACACTAAAATTTCTAACATAGCAAGCATTAGGTGTATGGCCAAAAATACCACAATAAAATCAAGTTGGTACAAAGTTGTTTCTATATCTAGGAGTATATGGTTTCCTTTTAGGACATCTTTTCTTAGGATGATGATGAACCTTTTGTGCTTTATCCAATTTTTCCTTGTTGAATTGTTCACTTGCCTTCACAAAGATAGTTTTACTAGTACTTGGTTTGTTAGACTTTGAATATCCAAGACCACTTTTATCATTAGGGAATCTTTGTTGCCTAAGGACACCTTCGAACCCAATCTGTCCTTTTTCATACCTTTCAAGGACTCTCTTTAATTGAACAATTTGAAAAGAATGTGATTCACAATTATTACATGTAGAATTTTGTTCTATTTTATCAACATATTATTTCTTTTCAACCTCGAAATCTTTTTGCATGGTATCCATTTTCTCTTCAAGAATTTTGATTTGTTTCTCTTGAGTTGATATGGTTCTATATAATATTTTGCATTCATTCAATAATTCATTTATGGCACCTTGTGCATCATTATCGAAAATAGAGAATTCATTACTAACCTCATTGTCTTCATCATCTGAATAGTGTGTTGCTACCAATGCAAGATTCACATGTTCTTTATCTGAAGATGAACTTATTTCATTGTCATCCCATGCTACATATGCTTTCTTTGGTCTTTTGTCCTTATTTCTTTTGAAATATTTATTCTTCTTTTCAAGTGTAGGACATTCACTTTTGACATGTCCTCTTTCTCCACATTCAAAGCATTTAACCTTCCTTGTTGGTGCTTCCTCTTTAATGATATCCTTTTTCCTTTCTTTTCTTAGAAATTTTTCAAACTTTTTGATAAACTCATTATCTTCTTCACTAGTGGATTCATCCTCTTGATTGTTATCATGATGTTTGACTCTTGTCTTTAAGGCAATGTCTATTGAATCTTTTATTTGAATTTCATGCGTTTCAAGTCTTCCGAGTTCTGTTTCATATTCTTGAAGTTTACCGAACAAGGTTGCATAGGTCATCTTTGATAGATTCTTTTTCTCGGATATCGTCGTTACTTTCGGTTGCCATTCTCTTGTTAAAGATCTAAGCACCTTTCGAGTTTGTTCCTCGGTAGAGACTTTCTTTCCAAGAGCAATCAAATGATTTATTAAGTGAACAAATCTTTTTTGTAAATCAAGGATTGATTCTCTGGGCTGCATTCTGAATAATTCATATTCTTGACTTAAAGTATTTAAACGAGATCTCTTAACTTCAACGGTTCCTTCATGAGTTTCGACTAAAGTATCCCATATTTCTTGTTCTGTTGTGCATGCTGAGACACGAAAGAATTCATCCATACTAAGTGCACCTTGAAGAAGATTGATTGCCTTTTTATCATAGAGGACCTTTTTCTTATCATCATCATTCCATGAAACTTTAAGCTTTGTTGATTCAACGCCATCGACAATAATTGTAGGAACAAAGGGACCAATTTGGACTGCTTCCCATACTTCTTCTCCTTGTGCTTCTAAGTGAGCCTTCATTCGGATTTTCCAAAAGTCAAAGTATTCACCACAAAACAATGGAGGCTTGTTGTTACTACCACCATCTTTGAAAACAGGATTTTGATTTGCGGAAGCCATTCTGGATCTTTAGGAACAAGTTACCTATAACTTGCTCTGATACCAATTGTAAATTTATTGAGTGCGCCTAAGAGGGGGTGAATTAGGACTTTGAAGATTTATCCGGATTTTTGAATACTTGTACTTATTTTTCTGGTTTGGTGCAACATTTTATACATATGTTTCTTTCTTTTCTGGTTTTGATTTGTGAAAGCGGTAAATGCGGAAAAGTAAAGAACACAATGATGTATACTGGTTCCCCTCACAATCCGAGAGTACTCCAGTCCCCTTTCAACATGAAAGAGATTTCACAATTGTTAGATCTTTGTACAAGCCTATACCAAGACTCCTCCTACAATCTTCTAACAAAAACCACCAAGAACAATCCTCTTGGATTTTCACTAAGTACATTAAGAGAATAATCCTCCCTTAATGACTTTCTTGCTTCCAACAATCCTGGACAACAAGAAAACAATCCTTTCCTTTCTACTAACTTGTTTCCAACAATCTTGGATAACAAGAATACAACAAGTATTTGATTTTGTATAAGAGTTTGAATAGTAGAACAATGTATCAATCACTTGATTGATCTTCCCTTCCAATGACAATATTTCACAATTCTTAAAGTAATAGATTGCTCAAGTATTTTCTAGTTTGGATGATATGAAAGTGTGTAGAAAATATCCTGAAAATGATTGAAGAATAACAATGTGAAATTCTGAAAATTTCTAAGAGTTTTTTTGATTGGAAGAGGTGAAGAATGAATTTGAAATTTTGAGTATATATAGATGTTCATAACACCCCTTGAAATATCATAAGTTTTTGTAGATTAATCATGAACAATTGCCAAGATTAAAGGAAATGTTTCAATGAAAAGGTGTGTGGAAAGGTGCTATGAAATGCTGCTGTTTTTCAAAAAAACGTATCGGGGAAATCGATTTCCCTTAGCATTAAATCAATTTCATGCATGTAACGTTAACAAAATTTCAAAAACAAACAGTGGGAAATCGATTTCCTCTTTAGGTAAATCGATTTCCATAGTGCAAAAAGTGAATTTTTGCTTCTGGAAATGTTTTAAGACAGTGGCAAATCGATTTCATGTTATGGTAAATCGATTTACCCAGTGTAAATCTTGAATAAAAGATTTTGCAAATGTTTTCTATTATCATGGATGGTCTATGCAATGGTTACTTGATTTTGTGAGCATCTAAGACTTTATAGAATGTAAGTATAGTCATTATACCTTCTTGAAGTGCAAGCTTGATTCCAAAGCCTTGATCCTTGATATTTTAACTTTAACAACTCATCTTTGCATTCTTGTTATTTAGAGATTTGTCTTCATCAAAACAAATATATATCATTGAGAAGCTTGTCTTCACATTTGTCTCTCACATGCCAAGTCTAAAAATGCTTCATTTGAGAGATATGGATCAAAAGATTATAGGTCCTTTTTGAAAGTCAACCAAAAGCAGTTTTTTGTCAAAGCCCATATCATCAAGATAAAATCTTCAAATGGAAAAAAGCTTCCAAAGTGGATTTTAGAGGACATCTTAAGGTTTCCAAAAAGTCCTAGAACTCTTCCATATCTTAAAAATTGAGAGAGATATTCCTTGTCAAAGTTGGACAATTTTGAGAGAAAAATGTGAAACAAAAAGGCTCCAAAATGGGTTTTCTTACAAACAAGCCCAATCGTTTTTGATCCAATCTTGATCTTCAAGTTATCCAAGACTTTGAATCTAATTGCCACGAATTATTGAGTTTTATTTGATTTTATATGGATTTTATTCATTTAAAAGTAATATAATTCATGAAAATCAAAGAAGAAATCAAATATTTGGTTAGAGATATGATATGGATTAAATTCAATCATCAATAACACCTTATAATCAATCAAATTTCGTGCAAATTGAGATTGGAAAGATTGGGAAGAAATTGAATCAAACTTGACCAAAGTTGGAAAGTTTTACAAATCATATTTCTTCAAGAGTACAATCATGGATTCTAAAAGATTCTGACTAATTTCATTACCCTAATCCATCTTAGTATAAGTAGTGAGCATTCCCAGACTCAAGGACAAGGATTTGGAACGAATGCTCTGCCCCAAAAGCCCCAGCAACACTTGAAAAAAGCTCAAAAAAATCAAATTCGAATTAGGATTTGCAGGGAAATTCAAGGTGTTTCGTCGATCCCAACGCCTTCTTGGAGTTTCTCTGAAGTAATTCCAATCGTTACTAGCATTCGAGGCTAGCAGAATCGCTGAGGTTCGTTCACGGTTTGGTAGTTACTTCTCAAACTCGATTTCCATGACTCATACGTTTTTAATGTGATTTGATTATATATATGTGTTCAGAGTTGTGTTTGCAAGGTTCCTGGATAGTTTAATTAGAGTTTTAGTCCCTATGTAGGAATCCTCCATTGCCTGGGTTCAAAGCTCTAAATTGGGGCTTTTTCGAAATAGTTAAAATTGGGCAAAAAGATGAGTATCATCGTGCTCAGAACATAATTTCTAATCGATTCATAGCATTACATATGATTTTTACTGCTTGCATCAAGTTTTGTGATTTTGCAGGTGCTATAGTGACGAATACAACAGTCACTATAGCCTGTTGCTACGAAATTCATCTGTAGGTATAGCCCAGGGTTGGTTCAACGAAGGTGGTGATGCGTTGGCAAAATCTTGTTGGCCCATTTAAATGATTTTGGTTCTCGCGTGCATTCCAGTTTAAAATTTTACTTTTGAACTATAGTATTTGGTGCTCACGTTATTAAAAAGCGAGGAATGAATGGCCTAGTGAAGGAGGCGTGTCACGAATCTTTCACGCGCAAGGACAGGGGTTCGATCCCTGTCTCTTGCATTTATTTTATGCAATTTTCCTTGGTTAACTTCTGCAGATCCGACGCTCCTTTCTTCATGCAGACTCACCATGCACTCCAGCGATCAACCATCAGATCTGTCTAGCAGTTCATCCAACGCCCTTCAGCTTGCAAGCATACCATGGACCTCCAGGCCTCACCACACAGGATTAGAGCTAAGTGTTCTTTATTTTTTTTTAATTACATAATTTCTTTCATTTATTTGTTTATTTTCTTTTTCCCTTTTTTATTATAATTTCTTTTTTATTTTTTTTTATTTTAAACAAATTATTTTTTTCTTCTAATAATTTTATAACCACTTATATTATTTAATCGAAGATTCGATTTTTCTTATAACATTAAAAACAACTGTTTTTAATAAAAAATATTATGTGTGTTCTATGAATTAATTAATTAAATAGGATTCATACAATAATTATGTAAAATCATGTAAATACCATATTTAATCACATATTCGATTTCTTTAATTTCTAAACAGTTATTAAAAATATTAAATTAATTGTTTTGCCTATTTTGGTTTACATTAGGGTTTGTGTAAATAATCAATAGATCCATAAATGCACTAACCTTTCTCTTTTTCATTCTTAATTTTTCAGGGTTTGCCAAGAATCGATGAAGGCTCAAGCCAACCGATTATTAATAATTCTTTTTTTATCTTTTCTTTTTATTTTTGCCCACAGGTGTTTATTGTAATAGCGTAGGATTTTATTTGTCTGCCTTTTATTTCGCCGTAATATTAATTGCTGTGGTTAGTAGTCATAGGGAGTGCAAGCCTTGAATCAACCTAGAATAACTAATTACAAGATAAAATAGTTGAATTTAACCACGTGATTGTGTCACACACACACACACACACACATCTTTAGGGTAAACTCTCTTGTTGTTGTTGTCTTATTACTGTTTCCTTGTTGCCTTACGAATTATGCCTTTAAAATAGTCAAGTCCCTCGTTTCCGAGGATACCTAAAGCAAATGTTGCCCTTAGTTCATTCATCATCAATTTTGTCCCTCGATGTTGCCTCGGTAAAATGATGATTTGTCCCCATTGCTAAGGTATCCTCGCCTGCTGCCTAAAAGATTAAATGACTATTTATATCCTTCCCTTAGACTACCTGCCCTCTTTATGGCAGGGTCAGTCTTATGGCGAACGATAACTCCGATGACCCTTTACATCCAATAAAAGGACTTCCTACCCTCCTATGGTATGGATAGTCCTGAAAAGCTAAAAGAACGAATTTTTATAACTTAAGGGTAATTACCTCTTAATTGCTTGCTCTGGTTTAATTTCAAACTTTCCTCTTTCAAAAAACCTTAAAAAAGGCTACGCTTATTTTACAAGCTAAAGTCCTTATTCAAATCCTTTTTCTATTCACTTCAACATTTTGAAAAAAGTGAGCTAAGCAATTAAGAGCCCATGGATAACCATGGATACAAAGGGTGCTTTAAACCTTTCATTTATATAACTTACCCCCCGAACTCAAATTCTTTTAAAAGGTCTTTTGCTGTTCTTTTAGCCTTTCTATAAATTGGATAAAATAAAAGTCGGTGGCGACTCTTGCTATCCGCAACATTTTTAAAAAGTCAGTTCTCCCACCTTATTATAGAACTGGCGACTTTGCTGGGGATATACTTAAAAAAGAGGGGTTACCTTAAAGTTTAGGATTCACTTAAATGTTTTCACTTGTTTGATTTAATTGCTTTATTTTAAAGGCTGTATTGGGTATTCTGTTGTGTGAAAGATCCTACACCCGAATCTAGTGTACTTTAGGTATGTGGCAATAGACCAAGGAGACTGTACGACATGTATCGTTATGGTTGATTTGTTGGCCACCGTTAGTGTGACACTTTGGTTTGTCCTGATGGCCCTTGAAAGTGATCGAGGAGACATTTGGCTACTGCGTGGTGTCATTAAGCACTAATTCGCCCTTATAACCTTAGTTGAACTTGACTTTGGCCTATAGGAAGTAGCGAGATGGCTGGCTTTGGATTCCTGACTGAAGCCGGTTGATACTCGATTCTACACTCATTGAGATTGGACTCTAGGGATGTTTTTGGCTGGCCGATCGAGTGCCATGTTGAGATAATGCCCGCGAGAAAGATCAGGGATATGAGCACCATAGAAACCGACTTTTATCTAGGACAGGTTGAACCAAATAAACTTCAGTGGGGAGGGTACTTATCTATGGACTTCATGCAAGCCTTTAAACTTAAGGACACTTGTGTGACTTGCTTGTGTATGCTACTAACCCTTTGGGTTTCTTGCAGGTTTTTCTTGTGGGACTCACTCGTCCATACTATCTTACGCTTTGTCCGATGCACTGCATTCGCATAACATCATGACATCATAACATCATAACATAGCATGTTAACTAACCCTTTCAAGGATCTTAGGGATTTAGGGCGCACAATTTCAGGTGCTCTTATCAAGGACTGAATTCCTATCAAGGGGCAAGCAGATTTATTTTCCTCTAGCCATGTGCCTTCCAATTCAGAGACTCAGTACCTATCAAGGGGAAAGAGGATTTATTTTCCTCTAGCCACGTACCTTCAAATTCAGAAGTATTCCGAATCAGAGGCGATGACCCACTCGATATGGTGAGCTCGATTCCCATAGAAGAACATCCAAGAATCAGAGTTCTTCAAACAAAGATGCGACTAAATCATTTTCCAATGTTGCTAACTAAATTCCTTAAAGATCCTTGAAAACATTGCATTTACATTCATAACATCGCATAACAGGTTTCCTATGACGGGTTTCTCATCCTTCCTCGCTGTTTATTTCAGCATCATGAATCTCGAGCAATCAGTCAAAGACCTTCAGGCTCAGAATGCTGAGTTCCAAGCTTTGATTCTGAACTTGTCCAAGGGGCAAGACGAGCTGAAAACTCTTCTGACCAAGAAAGAGAAAAAGACTAGAAGATCCGTGGGTGTCCTTAACATGGGAAGAAGATTCCGAGGACCACTCAAGAAAGCTGAAGAAGTCAAGGTTTCCGAAGAGGATGACGATGAACGAAAGGACGATGGTAGTGTCAAAACAAATGTGAAAAGCAACCATGATTATGTCAAGCCCTGTGAGGAAGAAGAGGACTATTACTATGAGGACAAACATCCTGATGACAAGTACAAGCTGCTGGAAGAACGTATGAAAGCCATGGATAATCAGAAGGTACCTGGGCTAGATTTTGAGGAACTAGGACTCATCTCTGGAGTTGTTATCCCTCCGAAGTTCAAGACTCCCACCTTTGCTAAATACGATGGGGTCTCTTGTCCGAAACTGCACTTGAAGTCCTATGTGAGGAAGATTCAGCCTCACACTGCTGACAAGAAGCTTTGGATCCACTTCTTCCAAGAAAGTCTGACAGGAACACAACTGGAATGGTATTATCAACGGGAAGGCACCAACATTCATACCTGGGAAGATTTGGCAACCACTTTCTACAAGAAATACCAATACAATGCTAACCTCGCGCCAACCCGCATGCAACTAGAAAACATGTCTATTGGCTCTAATGAAAGATTCAAAGAGTATGCTAAAAAATGGAGACTTGGCTGACAGAGTTCAACCCCCGCTGGCTGACAGAGAATTGGTTGATATGTTTATGAACACGCTGACAGGTCCTTTCTATAATCATTTGTTGGGAAGTTCATCGTCTGGGTTCACTGAGCTTATATTGACTGGGGAACGTGTCGAGAATGGCATCCGAAGTGGTAAGATTCAAGCGACTACATCCTCAGGAGTTACAAAGAAGCACTTCAATGGGACAGAGTCCAATGTTGTGTATGGTCAGAAAAGGAATAACCATAACCAATCTGTTGGGGCAGTTATGATTTCCACATCGGCACCACAACAAGGTCGCCCAAACAAGCAAGACATGTCTAGGTGTCAATTCACAAAGATCAATATGTCGCTGTCTTAAGCCTTACAACATCTGCTGAAGGCAAATTTGATTACTCTGAGGGACCCTCCTAAGAATCCTAACACATCTGATCCTAGCTATAATCCCAATGCGAGGTGCGCATATCATTCTAATAGTCCTGGACATGACACAGAAAATTGTTGGCCGTTGAAGAATAATATCCAAGATATGATCGACGCGGGTAAAATTGAGTTCGACCCCCCTGAGACTCCTAATGTGATCACCGCCCCCATGCCTAATCACAACAAGATTGCTAATGTTATGGATGGCTAGAAGGATGTCTTTCGGATCATTAGATTTACTTTCATTTGCAAATTTCTTTCCTGTTTGTTTAAACATTCGACTTATGATAGACATTATCTGTTTTAATAATCATCATCAGTGCATTGCATATGTTTGTCTTGAATAAATTATTTTGCTATCACTCATCTTAAATTGTGTCGTTACTTTGTTTATGTTTTGTGATATTCGACTCCTGCTAAGCTGTAAACATTTTTAGGGAGGATGACAAAAATGATACCGCAACTTAATACAGTATGATTTTGAACGGACTATGCTGACGATGTACAGGTATTGTTTCAATTCCTAAACAGTGGAGATATAAGGATGTTAATCCCTCGTCAACCCCCTCTAAGCCTAAGAAGTAGAAGTTTCTTTCTCATACAGATTAAAACCCTTAATCATAACCTGGGGCAGGGTAGTTACTCAGTTAACTCCGTTATACTAGCTGTTTGCTTACACAAATAATGATGGGTTCCCGCAACCATTAAGTTAGGTAGCCAATATCCACCAAAAAGAAAAAGATGTTAAGTCAAAACCTACGAAGGAAACTTATCGAAAATTGAAACATCCCGCTGATTGTAATCACCAAAATAAACAGTTCAGGTAAAAGTTAGGGACAAAAAGTTAAAAAGAGGTCACTACAAATCCTCGACAAAAGAAAAAGAATTACAAAAAAGGATGACTTCCTGTCCAAAATAAAACTTCCGGTGCTTCAACCATCATCAAACGTCAGTATTACGACTTCAAGCTTTGCTATAACTTAAATAATGGTTAACTGAGCATAGGATTGAAGAACATCACGAAGATTGGGATGGGTACGAATAAACTTTTAGCCGTTATCATTTGTTTCTTAAACCGAGAACCAAGCCACGTTACAACCCTTGAAAGTCCTAACTGAAGCATGGTTAGTTCGAAAGCATACTGTCACCAAAAAGGTATCCCGACTCCTTAAGGTTTACCACAAACGCTGAGCTGATATTTCGTTTTTACAAACATCACGTTTTCATAAACATCACGCTTTTACATCTCCTGTTTTAATGTTTTTCAAAAACTCAAGACAGACATATGCATTGCATCTCATGAATTCATTATTAAACATATTTTTGCTACATAATTTCCAGTGTTAGAATCAGAAAGAATTTGCACAGGGTACGAATAATGACTAAAAGTTATCCTAAAAGACGAAACCATTTCAGAAGCAACGTCTCCTACGTATAAAGGGGCATGACACAGTGAAGGATAGAAAAACACTTAGAAAGGGGGGGGGGTTTGAATAAGTGTAGTCTAAAAACTTGAACGATAAAAACAATATGCACAGTTATTTTTATCCTGGTTCGTTGTTAACTAAACTACTCCAGTCCACCCCCACGGAGTGATTTACCTCACCTGAGGATTTAATCCACTAATCGCAACAGATTACAATGGTTTTCCACTTAGTCCGCGACTAAGTCTTCTAGAGTATCCTGATCACAACCTGATCACTCCAGGAACAAATGCTTAGACACAAGCTAAGACTTTCTTAGAGTATCCTGACCACCACGTGATCACTCTAATTACAACTGCTTAGACACAAGCTAAGACTTCCTAGAGTATCCTGATCAACACTTGATCACTCTAGTTACTTACAAATTAATGTAATCAAATAAGAGTTTTACAATGCTTCTTAAAAGCTATAATCACAACAGTGATATTTCTCTTAACGTTTAAGCTTAATCTCACTAATATATTACAATAGCAATGTAGTGAGCTTTGATGAAGATGAAGTTTCTGAGCTTTGAATTTGAACAGCGTTTCAGCAAGTCTTTCAGAATAATTTCGTTCAGAATTGGTAACCTTGCTTCTCATCAGAACTTCATATTTATAGGCGTTTGAGAAGATGACCGTTGAGCGCATTTAATGCTTTGCGTGTTCCGTACAGCTTTGCATTTAATGTTTCACGCTTTTGTCAACTACCTCGAGCCTTGTTCACGCTGTGTCTACTGACGTTGCCTTTAATAGCTTCCAACGTTCCTTTTTTCAGTCAGCGTAGCCTGCCACCTGTACTTTCTTCTGATCTGATGTTTGTGAATAAAATATTTGAATATCATCAGATTCAAACAGCTTGGTGCAAAGCATCTTCTTGTCTTCTGACCTGGAAGTGCTTCTGAGCGTGATACCATGAGAACTTCAGTGCTTCTGCTTCTGATCTTAAGTTCTTCTGATGCTTCCATAGACCCATGTTCTGATTCTGCCTTGACCATCTTCTGATGTCTTGCCAGACCATGTTCTGATGTTGCATGCTGAACCTTCTGAGACAAAGCTTCTAAGCGCTGATTTGTGCATACTCTTTATATATTTCCTGAAAGGGAAATTGCAATGTATTAGAGTACCACATTATCTCACACAAAATTCATATCCTTGTTATCATCAAAACTAAGAATATTGATCAGAACAAATCTTGTTCTAACACACAGTTTATCCAGTCGATCTAGGGCAATCAGGTCAAGATTCCGAGAATCTCTCAAGAATGCCAAACAACCAGGGGCATGCATCCAAGTAGGTCTGAAGCTACTTCCCAATCAACATAGGGCATTATCCTAAGTCTAGATTACTGGGGGGCATGTCATCCATAATACACATCTCATAAAGTCCTCGCGAGGAAAATCTCTCCAGGGTCCCCACTAGCTGGGGCAAGTCTATGCTAGTCCATTTTTGACACCTCGATCAATACTCATTGGCAGGTCCCAATCAATACGAGTCCGTGAATGGCAAGTACTATAATCACTAGGGGTAATATCTAAGGCATCCATGGTTTCCCACAGAGCCAGTGTCACAAGATCATATCCCCACAAAGTAATCTCCGAGTAGCTATCTTCAATCCCTCTTTCAACAGGGTCTATTCATCTCTCTTATCCTCAGTCAGGGTGCATCAAAGATCAATCATTCAAATAGCTCTCATCCCCAAGAATAAGTAAAAAATCCCCAACTGAGCATCCTCGAGCATGAAGCGGGAGTTCCTACTAAAAAGGAAGACATGTACTCTATATTCTCTACAACAGTCAGGGATTTATTTTCCCCGCCAGACGCTACTACAATCTACTATCATCATTAACAAATTTTTGAATTCATACATCATACGCCTCATGGCACACACATGCATGCGCCTCATGGCATATGCATAACATTCTCATTCATTTCAAAAATAAACATTACAATACATGCATCACGACATTGCATAAAACTAATATTGCTTTTTCAGTCTATTACTACAAATCAAGTGAACATTATCTGAAGGATAGAAAAACACTTAGAAAGGGGGGGTTTGAATAAGTGTAGTCTAAAAACTTGAACGATAAAAACAAGTTGCACAGTTATTTTTATCCTGGTTCGTTGTTAACTAAGTTGCACAGCTTCAGAACTTGAGTTTTTTGGATCTTTAGAACATTCACAGCTTCTGATTTCTGCTTCCCTCTGATAGCTTCAGAGCTTTGAATTTCTTCTTACATCACTTCATGCTAGATTGTATCAGAACATTGTTGAATGTACCAGAGCATCATCAGAGCATCTCTACATCCTGAAATGTTACAGAACAAAACTAAACGACAAAAGTCAGCATGAATGAGTTAGAACATAAAATGTGTATCAGAACACAAAATATGTATCAGAGCCATATAAGCCATATAGAATATATCAGATCCAATAGACAATGTATCAGAGCAAATAGACAATGATTTGGATCATATTCTATTATCAGAATTTCTGATCATTCTTCCTTCTTGCTTCTGATTCTGAAGCTTCCTAGCACTCAGCTTGCTTCAAGAATCCAAGAGATATTTCTGATCATTCTTCCTTCTTGCTTCTGATTCTGAAGCTTCCTAGCACTCAGCTTGCTTCAAGAATCCATGAGCTTGATTCATCTTGTTGCTTCTTATGTTGATCTTGAATCTTTGATTCCTGCAACAACACAACTTAAAAACATAGAACTTTGCAAGTTCTGTTAGTAAATGTGGAGCCTTTTTACTCGGTAACTGATAATATTAATCAGATCATTTATCATATATTTTCTCCCCCTTTTTGTCATAACATCAAAAAGCATAAAAGATTCAGATGTAAAGCAAGAGACAAAAGGAAAGAAACATAAATAACTTTTCATTGATTTCAACAAGAAGGATTACAAAAGAGGAATGCAGGAAAACAGATGTAGCAAGGAAAGAAAACTACAAAGACTTAAAGCCTAAGACTCTATCCTACGCAAAGACTGGGCAAACAACTCAAGAACCCTATGGTCTTCAGTTTGTTCAGCCATGAAAGCTTGAAAACTCTTCATGCCTGTCCAGACTAGAACCTCCACTGTAGGAGAGATCCAAGAGACCAAAGAGGAAGTGAGGGACAGTTCATAGACAGGGAGCTAATGTTGCAAACGGGCTCCAGTGACTCAAGAAGGTCTTCTTCCTTTGGATAAATGTTGATAACAGCATTGAAGAAGAGATCTGTCTTGAAAGAGACTTGGAGAGCCATCCCAAGATATGCTTCACATCCTGTAACTGATTAACCCTTCCATCCGTTCTCATTGAATTGAAAGGATTCATGATGAACGCTAGGTTGAAGATGAATGAACTAGGGTTTATGCCAAAGAAAAACTTTGTTGGACAAGAGAGAAAAAGAAAGAGAAAGAGAGCCAAGACTTATTGAAAAAAAATCCAACTAAATGAAGGAATAAATAGAGGGAAAACGAAGAGGGAAACGTTCGAGGAATATAAAAAAAAAGAAGGACAATAAAAGAAATGATGAATGGCATTTAATGTAACATGACGTGAGGAGAGATAATAATGACAAAAGACGAGATTTGCACAGTTACCTAAGTAGACGTCCCCTCAACTGCACGCACGCTTGTCCAGAAATAGTGAACACGTGTTTACCATCTGGATAGCCAGTTACAGCTGTTTTGCTTTTAAAGAGATTCTGAATCAACTTAGACAATGAAACGTTAGTAATAACTGAATCACAATTTCTAATTGATTTCAATCAGAACTTCTTAAAAAAAAATCCAATTTCATTTCAGAAGATACTCATACATAAGATCTTCTCATCTTCTCATTCTGGGCATAAATCCATACTGATATTCTTCAGAATGAACTTAAACCTATCTTCAACAAGGGGTTTTGTAAAGATATCAGCCCATTGATGGTCTGTATCCACAAAGTTTAAAGATATAACACCCTTCTGAACATAGTCCCTTATGAAATGATGTTTAATCTCAATATGTTTAGCTTTTGAATGTAAAATAGGATTCTTAGATAAACATATAGCAGAAGTATTATCACAGAAAATAGGAATGTTACTCTCATATATCTGATAATCTTCCAGCTGACTTCTCATCCAGAGCATTTGTGTGCTACAACCAGCAGCAGCAACATATTCTGCTTCTGTTGTTGAGAGGGCAATAGTAGCTTGCTTCTTGCTGTACCATGAGATCAGATGACTTCCAAGAAATTGATAACTTCCAGAAGTGCTCTTTCTTTCTATTCTATCTCCAGCATAGTCAACATCACAGAATCCTACTAAGTTGTAATCTTTAGATCTTCTGTAAACTAAACCAACATTAGTAGTACCTTTCAGATACCTTAGAATTCTCTTAACCGCTGTTAAATGAGATTCTCTTGGATCTGATTGGAATCGAGCATACAAACAAACACTAAAGAGAATGTCAGGTCTAGAAGCAGTTAGATATAGAAGAGATCCAATCATACCTCTGTACAACTTCTGATCTACCTTCTTACTTACCTCATCCTTACCCAGTACACAAGTTGGATGCATAGGAGTTTTGGCTTCTTTGCTTTCAGAAAGATTAAACTTCTTCAGAAGTTCTTTCACATACTTCGTTTGATGAACATAGGTTCCATCGGAAGTTTGGTTGATTTGAATCCCAAGGAAATACTTGAGTTCTCCCATCATGCTCATTTCAAATTCAGCCTGCATAGACTCAGCAAACTCCTTTCCAAGTGTAGCATTAGATGTTCCAAAGATGATATCATCAACATATATTTGACAAATTAAAATATCCTTTTTAAATGTTTTACAAAAGAGAGTAGTGTCCACTTTTCCTCTAGTGAAACCATTTTCCAGAAGGAAAGAACTCAAACGTTCATACCAAGCTCTGGGAGCTTGTTTCAATCCGTATAATGATTTCTTTAATTTAAAAACATGATTTGGAGACATGGAGTCTTCAAAACCAGGAGGTTGATGGACATAAACTTCTTCATCTATGTAACCATTTAAGAAGGCACTCTTAACATCCATCTGATAAAGAGTGATGTTGTGTTGAGTGGCAAAAGAAATTAATAGACGAATAGATTCTAACCTGGCCACTGGTGCAAAGGTTTCTGTGTAGTCAATTCCTTCTTGCTGACTATAACCTTGAGCAACCAGTCTGGCTTTGTTTCTTACCACTTCTCCTTTCTCACTTAGCTTGTTTCTGAAAACCCACTTAGTACTGATGATGTTAAATCCTTTTGGTCTAGGAACCAAGTCCCATACATCATTCCTTGTAAACTGATTTAGTTCTTCTTGCATGGCAATTATCCAGTCTGGATCTTCTAGAGCTTGATCAACAGAAGTTGGCTCGATCAAAGAAACAAGACCTAATTGACATTCTGCATTGTTCTTAAGGAATGCCCTTGTTCTGATGGGATCATCTTTCTTTCCAAGGATCACATCTTCTGAATGAGCTGAGGCAAGTCTAGGTGATCTTCTGATAGTTGGTTCTTCAGAAATCCTAAGATTCTCTAAAGATGCAGCAACTTGATCTTCTGATCCATTGCTTATGAGACTGCCAGCTTCTGCAGCTTTGCTTCTTGGTTCTACTGCTTCTGATATATCAATATCAAAATCTGCAAAATTCTCAAACTGCTTTGGTTTTTTAAGACCAAGTTTATCATCAAACCTGACATTGATTGATTCTTCTACAATCAATGTTTCAGTATTGTATACTCTGTAGCCTTTAGAGCGTTCAGAATATCCAAGAAGGAAACATTTTTGTGCTTTGGAATCAAACTTACCAAGATGATCTTTAGTATTCAGAATAAAACATACACATCCAAAAGGATGGAAATATGAAATGTTGGGCTTTCTGTTCTTCCACAATTCATAAGGAGTCTTATTTAGAATAGGTCTGATAGAGATTCTATTCTGAATATAGCACGCAATGTTTATTGCTTCTGCCCATAAATGCTTAGCCATATTGGTTTCATTGATCATGGTTCTGGCCATTTCTTGTAGAGTCATATTCTTTCGCTCTACAACTCCATTTTGCTGTGGAGTTCTAGGACAAGAGAAATCATGGGCAATACCATTTTCTTTGAAGAACTCCTCAAAGAATTTGTTCTCAAATTCACCACCATGATCACTTCTGACCTTTATGATTTTACACTCTTTCTCAGATTGACTCTGAGTTCAGAAATCAAAGAACACCGAATGAGACTCATCCTTGTGTTTCAAGAACTTTACCCATGTCCAGCGGCTATAATCATCAACGATGACTAATCCATATTTCTTCCCTCTGACAGATGCTGTTTTGACTGGGCCAAACAGATCAATGTGCAATAGTTCTAACGGCCTTGAGGTAGAAACAACATTCTTAGAATTGAATGCAGGTCTGGAGAACTTGCCCTTCTGACATGCTTCACAAAGAGCATCTGATTTGTATTTCAGATTTGGGAGTCCTCTGACCAGATTTAGTTTGTTAATCTGAGAAATCTTTCTCAAACTAGCATGACCTAATCTTCTGTGCCAGACCCATTGCTCTTCAGAAACAGACATAAGACAAGTCACCTTCTGCTTCTCAAGATCAGAAAGATCAATCTTATAAATGTTGTTCTTCCTCTTGCCTGTAAATAGGATTGAGCCATCCTTCTGACTTACAGCCTTGCAAGACTTTTGATTGAAGATTATATCATCACCATTGTCACTTAATTGACTTATGGACAATAAGTTATGCTTTAATCCTTCAACAAGAAGTACATTAGTTATGGAAGGAGAGTTACCAAGACTTATGGTTCCAGAGCCAATGATTTTGCCCTTCTGATTTCCTCCAAACTTGACTTCTCCACCTGGTTTAAGCACCAGGTCTTGGAATGTAGACCTTCTTCCCGTCATGTGTCGCGAGCACCCAGAGTCCAGGTACCATGACATTTTGCTTTTTGTCCTCTTTTCCGCCAAGGATATCTGCAATAGGAATAATCTTTTCCTTAGGTACCCACAATTTCTTGGGTCCTTTCTTGGGTCCTTTCTGAGTTCCATGATATTTCTTAGGTTGTGTCACATGCTTCTTGGTGTGTGTTATGTGAAAACTTTGTGCATGTGATGTGTGCTTAATATCATGGGAGTGGCCAAATTTAAATTGGTTGTACAGAGGCTTGTATGATATTTTCATATCATCCACAGATTCAAGCTTGTATGGGATTTCACCCTCATAACCAATGCCAACTCTCTTGTTCCCAGACACAGCATATATCATAGAAGCTAGCTGACTTCTGCCAATACTTCTAGATAAGAACTTCCTGAAACTTAAATCATATTCTTTCAGAATATGATTCAGACTGGGAGTGGATTTTTCTGAATCAGAAGGAGATCCAACATTATTGGATAATTTTAAAACTTTTTCTTTTAATTCAGAATTTTCCAACTCAAGCTTCTTAGTTTCAAATTCAAATTGCTTTTTCAGCTTTTTGTATTTGATACTAAGATGAGCTTTTAATTCAAGAAGCTCTGTAAGACTGGAAACTAACTCTTCTCTAGATAGTTTAGAAAATACCTCTTCAGAATCTGATTCTGATGTAGATTCTGATCCATCATCTTCTGTCGCCATCAGCGCAAAGTTTGCCTGCTCTCCTTCAGAGTCTGATCCTGATTCTGATTCAGAATCATCCCATGTTGCCATAAGACCTTTCTTCTTATGAAACTTCTTCTTGGGATTCTCCTTCTGAAGTTTCGGACACTCATTCTTGTAATGTCCAGGCTCATTGCACTCATAGCAGACAGCCTTCTTCTTGTCAGATCTTCTGTCACCAGAAGATTCTCCACGTTCAAATCTCTTTGAACTTCTGAAGCCTTTGAACTTCCTTTGCTTGCTCTTCCAGAGTTGGTTCACCCTTCTGGAGATCATGGACAGTTCATCTTCTTCTTCAGATTCTGATTCTTCAGGATCTTCTTCTCTAGCCTGAAAAGCGTTAGTGCATTTTTTAATATTAGATTTTAATGCAATAGACTTACCTTTCTTCTGAGGCTCGTTTGCGTCCAGCTCAATTTCATGGCTTCTCAAGGCACTGATAAGCTCTTCCAAAGAAACTTCATTCAGATTCTTGGCAATCTTGAATGCAGTCACCATTGGACCCCATCTTCTGGGTAAGCTTCTGATGATCTTCTTTACATGATCAGCCTTGGTGTAGCCTTTGTCCAGAACTCTTAATCCAGCAGTCAGAGTTTGAAATCTTGAAAACATCTTCTCAATGTCTTCGTCATCCTCCATCTTGAAGGCTTCATACTTCTGGATTAGAGCAAGAGCTTTAGTCTCCTTGACTTGAGCATTTCCTTCATGAGTCATTTTCAAGGACTCATATATGTCATGGGCCGTTTCCCTGTTAGATATCTTCTCATACTCAGCATGAGAGATAGCATTCAGCAAAACAGTCCTGCATTTGTGATGATTTTTGAAATCTTTCTTTTGATCATCAGTCATTTCGCTTCTCGTGAGCCTTACACCAGTAGCTTTAACAGGATGTTTGTAACCATCCAACAGAAGATCCCATAGATCAGCATCTAGACCAAGAAAGTAACTTTCCAGTTTATCTTTCCAGTATTCAAAGTTTTCACCATCAAATACTGGTGGTCTAGTATAACCATTGTTACCATTGTATTGCTCAGTAGAGCCAGATGTAGATGCAGTTGGATTTGATTGAGATTCACCAGCCATCTTTTACTGAAGCGTTTTTCTCTTCCTGAATCTTTTCTAAACACGGTTAAGTGCTTGCACCTTAGAACCGGCGCTCTGATGCCAATTGAAGGATAGAAAAACACTTAGAAAGGGGGGGGGGTTTGAATAAGTGTAGTCTAAAAACTTGAACGATAAAAACAATATGCACAGTTATTTTTATCCTGGTTCGTTGTTAACTAAACTACTCCAGTCCACCCCCACGGAGTGATTTACCTCACCTGAGGATTTAATCCACTAATCGCAACAGATTATAATGGTTTTCCACTTAGTCCGCGACTAAGTCTTCTAGAGTATCCTGATCATAACCTGATCACTCCAAGAACAAATGCTTAGACACAAGCTAAGACTTTCTTAGAGTATCCTGACCACCACGTGATCACTCTAATTACAACTGCTTAGACACAAGCTAAGACTTCCTAGAGTATCCTGATCAACACTTGATCACTCTAGTTACTTACAAATTAATGTAATCAAATAAGAGTTTTACAATGCTTCTTAAAAGCTATAATCACAACAGTGATATTTCTCTTAACGTTTAAGCTTAATCTCACTAATATATTACAACAGCAATGTAGTGAGCTTTGATGAAGATGAAGTTTCTGAGCTTTGAATTTGAACAGCGTTTCAGCAAGTCTTTCAGAATAATTTCGTTCAGAATTGGTAACCTTGCTTCTCATCAGAACTTCATATTTATAGGCGTTTGAGAAGATGACCGTTGAGCGCATTTAATGCTTTGCATGTTCCGTACAGCTTTGCATTTAATGTTTCACGCTTTTGTCAACTACCTCGAGCCTTGTTCACGCTGTGTCTACTGACGTTGCCTTTAATAGCTTCCAACGTTCCTTTTGTCAGTCAGCGTAGCCTGCCACCTGTACTTTCTTCTGATATGATGTTTGTGAATAAAATATTTGAATATCATCAGAGTCAAACAGCTTGGTGCAAAGCATCTTCTCGTCTTCTGACCTGGAAGTGCTTCTGAGCGTGATACCATGAGAACTTCAGTGCTTCTGCTTCTGATCTTAAGTTCTTCTGATGCTTCCATAGACCCATGTTCTGATTCTGCCTTGACCATCTTCTGATGTCTTGCTAGACCATGTTCTGATGTTGCATGCTGAACCTTCTGAGACAAAGCTTCTAAGCGCTGATTTGTGCATACTCTTTATATATTTCCTGAAAGGGAAATTGCAGTGTATTAGAGTACCACATTATCTCACACAAAATTCATATCCTTGTTATCATCAAAACTAAGAATATTGATCAGAATAAATCTTGTTCTAACACACAGTTTATCCAGTCGATCTAGGGCAATCAGGTCAAGATTCCGAGAATCTCTCAAGAATGCCAAACAACCAGGGGCATGCATCCAAGTAGGTCTGAAGCTACTTCCCAATCAACATAGGGCATTATCCTAAGTCTAGATTACTGGGGGGCATGTCATCCATAATACACATCTCATAAAGTCCTCGCGAGGAAAATCTCTCCAGGGTCCCCACTAGCTGGGGCAAGTCTATGCTAGTCCATTTTTGACACCTCGATCAATACTCATTGGCAGGTCCCAATCAATACGAGTCCGTGAATGGCAAGTACTATAATCACTAGGGGTAATATCTAAGGTATCCATGGTTTCCCACAGAGCCAGTGTCACAAGATCATATCCCCACAAAGTAATCTCCGAGTAGCTATCTTCAATCCCTCTTTCAACAGGGTCTATTCATCTCTCTTATCCTCAGTCAGGGTGCATCAAAGATCAATCATTCAAATAGCTCTCATCCCCAAGAATAAGTAAAAAATCCCCAACTGAGCATCCTCGAGCATGAAGCGGGAGTTCCTACTAAAAAGGAAGACATGTACTCTATATTCTCTACAACAGTCAGGGATTTATTTTCCCCGCCAGACGCTACTACAATCTACTATCATCATTAACAAAGTTTTGAATTCATACATCATACGCCTCATGGCACACACATACATGCGCCTCATGGCATATGCATAACATTCTCATTCATTTCAAAAATAAACATTACAATTCATGTATCACGACATTGCATAAAACTAATATTGCTTTTTCAGTCTATTACTACAAATCAAGTGAACATTATCTGAAGGATAGAAAAACACTTAGAAAGGGGGAGGGGGGGTTTGAATAAGTGTAGTCTAAAAACTTGAACGATAAAAACAAGTTGCACAGTTATTTTTATCCTGGTTCGTTGTTAACTAAACTACTCCAGTCCACCCCCTTGGAGTGATTTACCTCACCTGAGGATTTAATCCACTAATCTCAACAGATTACAATGGTTTTCCACTTAGCCCGCGACTAAGTCTTCTAGAGTATCCTGATCATAACCTGATCACTCTAGGAACAATTGCTTAGACACAAGCTAAGACTTTCTAGAGTATCCTGACCACCACGTGATCACTCTAGTTAGAACTGCTTAGACACAAGCTAAGACTTCCTAGAGTATCCTGATCACACTTGATCACTCTAGTTACTTACAAATTAATGTAATCAATTCTAAGAGTATTACAATGCTTCTGAAAAGCTATAATCACAACAGTGATATTTCTCTTAAAGTTTAAGCTTAATCTCACTAATATATTACAACAGCAATGTAGTGAGCTTTGATGAAGATGAAGTTTGTGAGCTTTGATTTGAACAGCGTTTCAGCAAGTTTGTATTCACAGAATTCATCAGAATCGGTAACCTTGCTTCTCATCAGAACTTCATATTTATAGGCACTTGAGAAGATGACCGTTGGGAGAATTTAATGCTTTGCATATTCCGTACAGCATTGCATTTAATGTTTCACTCTTTTGTCAACTACCTCGAGCCTTGTTTACGCTGTGTCTACTGACGTTGCCTTTAATGGCTTCTAACGTTCCTTTTGTCAATTAGCGTAGCCTGCCATCTTGTACTTGCTTCTGATCTGATGTTTGTGTATACAACGTTTGAATATCATCAGAGTCAAACAGCTTGGTGCAGAGCATCTTCTTGTCTTCTGACCTTGAAGTGCTTCTGAGCGTGATACCATGGGAACTTCAGTGTTTCTGCTTGACCATCTTCTGATGTCTTGCCAGACCATGTTCTGATGTTGCATGCTGAACCTTCTGAGTCACAACTTCTGAGCGCTGATTTGTGCATACTCTTTATATATTTCCTGAAAGGGAAATTGCAGTGTATTAGAGTACCACATTATCTCATCCAAAATTCATATCCTTGTTATCACCAAAACTAAGAATATTGATCAGAACAAATCTTGTTCTAACAATCTCCCCCTTTTTGATGATGACAAAAACATATATAAATGATATGAATTTGCGATCAGAAAGAGCAGACGGCTAAAGACAATTTACACAGCTAAAGCATAAGCATGTGAATATGTCTCCCCCTGAGATTTATAATCTCCCCCTGAGATAGATAACCTCCCCCTGAAATAAATACTAGAAGAATTTTAATAATAAAAGACTTCCCTGAGTATTTCAGTAGAGACGTTCACATATGCTTGATCTTCAGAACATTCATGACTTCTGATTCTTGCTTCCATAGGACAGCTTCAGAACTTGAATTTCTTTGATCTTCAGAACATTCACAGCTTCTGATTCTTGCTTCCATCGGACAGCTTCAGAACTTGAATTTCTTTGATCTTCAGAACATTCACAGCTTCTGATTCTTGCTTCCATAAGACAGCTTCAAAACTTGAATTTCTTTGATCTTCAGACCATTCACAGCTTCTGATTCTTGCTTCCATCAGGACAGCTTCAGAGCTTGAATTTCTTCTTACATCACTTCATGCTAGATTGTATCAGAACATTGTTGAATGTACCAGAGCATCATCAGAGCATCTCTACATCCTGAAATGTTACAGAACAAAGCTAAACGACAAAAGTCAGCATGAATGAGTCAGAACATAGAATATGTTTCAGAACACATAATATGTATCAGAGCCACATAATATGTATCAGAACAAATGGACATAATGTTTCAGAGCATATTCTATCATCAGAATATCTGAACATTCTTCCTTCTTGCTTCTGATTCTGATTCTGAAGCTTCATAGCACTCAGCTTGCTTCAAGAATCCAAGAGCTTGATTCTTTAGACTTGCTTCTCCTTGAAGAGGATCTTCAATCCCTGCAACAACAAAACTTAAAGCATAGAACTTTGCAAGTTCTGTTAGAAATGTGGGGCCTTTTTACTCGGTAACTGATAATATTAATCAGATCATTTATCACATTTTCTCCCCCTTTTTGTCATAACATCAAAAAGAATATAAAAGATTCAGATGAAAAACAAAAGACAATAGGAATGAAACAGAATTAAACTTTTTCATTGATTTGAAGGAGAAAGTACACAAAAAAATGCAGAACAAGCAGATGCAACAAGGAAAGAAAACTACAACGACCAAAGACTAAGACCCTAGCCTAGACAAAATCTGCGCCAGTATGTCATGAATCCTGTCAGTGCTTGCAGTTTGCCTTGCCATGAAGGAGCGAAACTCAGCATTGGTTGCTTCTTGCGTGTCCAAACGAGAAGCTAGCATGGCTTGATTCTGATGTAGAGCATCCAAAGTGTTCATCAGAGCTGAGGGTTCACCAGAAGAAGAAGCGCCAGAGCTTCTGCCAACAGGGACAGCAATCTCAGCAGGGCGATCTTCTGAAAGGTCTTCAGCTTTTGCACCTTCCATCTCAACATCTGAGTCTGATTCAGAAGCAGCCTCAGCATATTCTGGTTCAGGCAACTCAGAAGCTCCAACTTCCAACGCCTGAAGAATAGCTGCTAGGTTTGTTGGAGGAGTTGGACCAGCAACTTCTGCAGGATAAACCACTTCTGGAAAGACCATGTGAGGAGCGCTTTCCGAAGGGTTCATTCTGAACCAATTAAACAACCATTGAAAATCACCAGTCAGAACTGGATTCCTTGGTCTCCATACCACGATGTCTCTGCAGGGATTTTCTTCTTCCATCTCATCTGCAGGTATCCTCTCTTCAAGAACTCTTCTGTTCCTGATGAGATGGTGATAACTGCTTTCACCAGCTTCCAAAAGAAAACCACGAGCACCAGGTACTTCAGTCATGATCCTTCTCTGGACATCCATAGCCCTAACCAGAAAATCCTGGCGAAAAGCTTCCCAGAGGTTGCAGGTAGCAGGCTCATCCAGATGGTTAAGGTGTGCAGCACCCAGAATCTCCAACCAGCTATTTACATCTGAGTGTAAAAGCTCTAGATAGGTATGAGTGGTAGGTGTTGGAGGTTTGACTGTGAATCTGGAATCAGGATACACACAGCTGTAAGGGTTAGGTGTTCTGGTGGGAAAAAGGTGTGGGAGAGATGAGGAGATATCTGTGAGATGGGTTGAGGGGGAAGAGATATCAGACGGTGATGATGGTGGTTGCAGAGAGATGAGTGAAGAGGAAGAGGTGGTGGAGGTCTGTGAAGAGGGAGGTGATTGAGGGTACCTTCAAGAGGTTTAAACACACGTCTAGAGTAGTTTCCAGACATCATAGCTTCAAAAGGATTCACCTTGAGAGGATCGTAGGTGATCCTTATCCTTTTTGGTTTGTTTTCAGATTCTTCGGTTGCCTTTCTCTTTTGTTTTCGATCAGTTGCTTGATTTGATGAGCTTGACGAAGGATTCATGGTGACGTTGCAGATAGTGAAAACCGCTAGGGTTTATGATATGAATGCAGAGAGAGAGAGAGCAAAAGATGAAACTGAATGCAAGAGAGAGAAATAAAAGAGGGAAAAGAAACGTTTGAAGAATATAAAAGAAAAGAAATAAAAAGAAATGATGGATAGCATTTAATGTTACGTGACGTGAGGAGATATAATTATGACAAAAGAAGTGATTAGCACACTTACCTAAGTAGGCGTCCCCTCAACTGCACGCATGCTTTTCCAGAAATAGTGAATACGTGTTCATTTTCTGGAGAGACTGGTGACAGCTGTTTTGCTTTAAAAGAGCTTCTGAAACAACTTAGATAATGACACGTTAGAGATAACAGAATCAGAGATTCTAATTGATTAGTATCAGAACTTCTTATGGCTGCCTAGTCTTAACACATTTCAGAAGATACTCATACAAAGATCTTCTCATCTTCTCATTCTGGGCACAAGTCCATACTGATATTCTTCAGAATGAACTTAAACCTATCTTCAGCAAGGGGTTTTGTAAAGATATCAGCCCATTGATGGTCTGTATCCACAAAGTTTAAAGATATAACACCCTTCTGAACATAGTCCCTTATGAAATGATGTTTAATCTCAATATGTTTAGCTTTTGAATGTAAGATAGGATTCTTTGATAAACATATAGCAGAAGTATTATCACAGAAGATAGGAATGTTACTCTCATATATCTGATAATCTTCTAGCTGACTTCTTATCCAGAGCATTTGTGTGCTACAACCAGCAGCAGCAACATATTCTGCTTCTGTTGTTGAGAGGGCAATAGTAGCTTGTTTCTTGCTGTACCATGAGATCAGATGACTTCCAAGAAATTGACAACTTCCAGAAGTGCTCTTCCTTTCAATTCTATCTCCAGCATAGTCAGCATCACAGAATCCTACTAAGTTGTATTCTTTGGATCTTCTGTAGACTAAACCAACATTAGTAGTACCTTTCAGATACCTCAGAATTCTCTTAACAGCAGTTAAATGAGATTCTCTCGGATCTGATTGGAATCTCATCCTTACGTAGGACACATGTTGGATGCATAGGAGTTTTGGCTTCTTTGCTTTCAGAAAGATTAAACTTCTTCAGAAGTTATTTCACATACTTCGTTTGATGAACATAGGTTCCATCAGAAGTTTGGTTGATTTGAATCCCAAGGAAATACTTGAGTTCTCCCATCATGCTCATTTCAAATTCAGCCTGCATAGACTCAGCAAACTCCTTTCCAAGTGTAGCATTAGATGTTCCAAATATGATATCATCCACATATATTTGACAGATTAAAATATCCTTTTTAAAGGTTTTACAAAAAAGAGTAGTGTCCACTTTTCCTCTAGTGAAACCATTTTCCAGAAGGAAAGAACTTAAACGTTCATACCAAGCTCTAGGAGCTTGCTTCAATCCGTATAATGATTTCTTTAATTTAAAAACATGATTTGGAGACTTGGAGTCTTTAAAACCAGGAGGTTCATGGACATAAACTTCTTCATCTATATAACCATTTAAGAAGGCACTCTTGACATCCATCTGATAAAGAGTGATGTTGTGTTGAGTGGCAAAAGAAATTAAAAGACGAATAGATTCTAACCTGGCCACTGGTGCAAAGGTTTCTGTGTAGTCAATTCCTTCTTGCTGACTATAGCCCTGAGAAACCAGTCTGGCTTTGTTTCTTACCACTTCTCCCTTCTCGCTTAACTTGTTTCTGAATACCCACTTAGTGCCGATGATGTTAAATCCTTTTGGTCTAGGAACCAAGTCCCATACATCATTCCTTGTAAACTGATTGAGTTCTTCTTGCATGGCAATTATCCAGTCTGGATCTTCTAGAGCTTGATCAACAGAAGTTGGCTCGATCAAAGAAACAAGACCTAATTGACAGTCTGCATTGTTCTTAAGGAATGCCCTTGTTCTGATGGGATCGTCTTTCTTTCCAAGGATCACATCTTCTGAATGAGCTGATGCAAGTCTGGGTGATCTTCTGACTGTTGGCTCTTCAGAAATCCTGAGATTCTCTAAAGAAGCAGCAACTTGATCTTCTGATCCATTGCTTCTGAGACTGCCAGCTTCTGCAGCTTTGCTTCTTGGTTCTACAGCTTCTGATATATCAATATCTATAGCTGCAAAATTCTCAAACTGCTTTGGTTTTTCAAGACCAAGCTTATCATCAAACCTGATATTGATTGATTCTTCTACAATCAATGTTTCAGTATTGTATACTCTGTAGCCTTTAGAGCGTTCAGAATATTCAAGAAGAAAACACTTTTGTGCTTTAGAATCAAACTTACCAAGGTGATCTTTAGTATTCAGAATAAAACATACACATCCAAAAGGATGGAAATATGAAATGTTGGGCTTTCTGTTCTTCCACAATTCATAAGGAGTCTTATTTAGAATAGGTCTGATAGAGATTCTATTCTGAATGTAACATGCAGTGTTTATTGCTTCTGCCCAGAAATGCTTAGCCATATTGGTTTCATTGATCATGGTTCTGGCCATTTCTTGTAGAGTCCTATTCTTTCGCTCTACAACTCCATTTTGTTGTGGAGTTCTAGGGCAAGAGAAATCATGGGCAATACCATTTTCTTTGAAGAACTCCTCAAAGAGTCTGTTCTCAAATTCACCACCATGATCACTTCTGACCTTAATGATCCTACACTCCTTCTCAGATTGGATCTGAGTGCAGAATTTAAAGAACACTGAATGAGACTCATCCTTGTGTTTTAAGAACTTTATCCATGTCCAGCGGCTATAATCATCTACGATGACTAATCCATATTTCTTCCCTCTGACAGATGCTATTTTGACTGGGCCAAACAGATCAATGTGCAAGAGTTCTAACGGCCTTGAGGAAGAAACAACATTCTTAGACTTGAATGCAGGTTTGGAGAACTTGCCCTTCTGACATGCTTCACAAAGAGCATCTGATTTGTATTTCAGATTTGGGAGTCCTCTGACCAGATTTAGTTTGTTAATTTGAGAAATCTTTCTCAAACTAGCATGACCTAATCTTCTGTGCCAGACCCATTGCTCTTCAGAAACAGACATAAGGCAAGTCACCTTCTGCTTCTCAAGATCAGAAAGATCAATCTTATAAATGTTGTTCTTTCTCTTGCCTGTAAATAGGATTGAGCCATCCTTCTGACTTACAGCCTTGCAAGACTTTTGATTGAAGATTATATCATAACCATTGTCACTTAATTGACTTATGGACAATAAGTTATGTGTTAATCCTTCTACAAGAAGTACATTAGTTATGGAAGGAGAGTTACCAAGACTTATGGTTCCACAGCCAATGATTTTGCCCTTCTGATCTCCTCCAAACTTGATTTCTCCACCTGGTTTAAGCACCAGGTCTTGGAATGTAGACCTTCTTCCCGTCATGTGTCGCGAGCACCCAGAGTCCAGGTACCATGACATTTTGCTTTTTGTCCTTTTTGCAGCCAAGGATATCTGCAACAGAAATTATCTTCTCCTTAGGTACCCACAATTTCTTGGGTCCTTTCTTGTTAGTTCTCCTCAAGTTCTGATTGAACTTGGGTTTAGCATAATATTTAACAGGAGGAACAGCATGATATTCTTTAGGTTTGTCAGCATGATATTTCTTAGGATGTGTCACATGCTTCTTGGTGTGAACAGTGTTAAAACTCTGTGCATGTGAAGTGAGCCTAATATCATGTGCATGGCCATATTTGAACTAATCATACAATGGCTTGTATGTGATCTTCAGATCATCAATAGGTTCAAATTTATGTGAGGTATCACCCTCATAGCCAAAGCCAAACCTTATGTTTCCAGAAACACCATATATCATAGAAGCAAGATGACTTCTGCTAATACTTCTAGATAAGAACTTTCTGAAGCTCGAGTCATATTCTTTCAGAATATGATTGAGACTCGGAATGGATTTTTCTGTTTCAGAAGGAGATTCAGTATCTTTGGATAGATTTAAAACTTTTTCCTTCAGTTCAGAGTTTTCCACTTCCAGCTTCTTAGTTTCAAATTCAAACTGCTTCTTCAGCTTTTTGTATTTGATACTAAGATGAGCCTTGAGTTCCAGAAGTTCTGTTAAACTGGAAACTAACTCTTCTCTAGATAGTTCAGAAAATACCTCTTCAGAATCTGATTCTGATGTAGATTCTGATCCATCATCTTCTGTAACCATTAGCGCGAAGTTGGCTTGCTCTCCTTCAGAGTCTGATTCTGATTCTGATTCAGAATCATCCCATGTTGCCATAAGACCTTTCTTCTTATGAAACTTCTTCTTGGGATTCTCCTTCTGAAGTTTTTGACATTCATTCTTGAAGTGTCCATGCTCATTGCACTCATAGCAGACAACCTTCTTCTTGTCAGATCTTCTGTCACCAGAAGATTCTCATCGTTCAAATCTCTTTGAACTTCTGAAGCCTCTGAACTTCCTTTGCTTGCTCTTCCAGAGTTGGTTTACCCTTCTGGAGATCATGGACAGTTCATCTTCTTCTTCTGATTCTGATTCTTCAGAATCTTCTTCTTTAGCCTGAAAAGCGTTAGTGCATTTTTTAACATTAGATTTTAATGCAATAGACTTACCTTTCTTTTGAGGCTCGTTTGCGTCCAGCTCTATTTCATGGCTTCTCAAGGCACTGATAAGCTCTTCCAAAGAAACTTCATTCAGATTCTTTGCAATCTTGAATGCTGTTACCATTGGACCCCATCTTCTGGGTAAGCTTCTGATAATCTTCTTTACATGATCAGCCTTGGTGTAGCCTTTATCCATAACTCTTAATCCAGCAGTTAGCGTTTGAAATCTTGAGAACATCTTCTCAATGTTTTCATCATCCTCCATCTTGAAGGCTTCATATCTCTGGATTAGAGCAAGAGCTTTAGTCTCCTTGACTTGAGCATTTCCCTCATGGGTCATTTTCAATGACTCATATATATCATAGGCCGTTTCCCTGTTAGATATCTTCTCATACTCAGCATGAGAGATAGCATTCAGCAAAACAGTTCTACATTTATGATGATTCTTGAAAAGCTTCTTCTGATCATCATCCATTTCTTGCCTTGTAAGCCTTACGTCACTAGCTTTCACTGGATGTTTGTAACCATCCATCAGAAGATCCCATAGTTCACCATCTAGACCAAGAAAGTAACTTTCCAGTTTACCTTTCCAGTATTCAAAGTTTTCACCATCAAATACTGGTAGTCTAGTATAACCATTGTTACCATTATATTGCTCAGCAGAGCCAGATGTAGATGCAGGTGGGTTTGTTGGAATTTCACCAGCCATCTTTTACTGAAGCGTTTTTCTCTTCCTGAATCTTTTCTAAACACGGTTAAGTGCTTGCACCTTAGAACCAGGCTCTGATACCAATTGAAGGATAGAAAAACACTTAGAAAGGGGGGGGGGGGGTTTGAATAAGTGTAGTCTAAAAACTTGAACGATAAAAACAAATTGCACAGTTATTTTTATCCTGGTTCGTTGTTAACTAAACTACTCCAGTCCACCCCCTTGGAGTGATTTACCTCACCTGAGGATTTAATCCACTAATCTCAACAGATTACAATGGTTTTCCACTTAGCCCGCGACTAAGTCTTCTAGAGTATCCTGATCACAACCTGATCACTCTAGGAACAATTGCTTAGACACAAGCTAAGACTTTCTAGAGTATCCTGACCACCACGTGATCACTCTAGTTACAATTGCTTAGACACAAGCTAAGACTTCCTTGAGTATCCTGATCACACTTGATCACTCTAGTTACTTACAAATTAATGTAATCAATTCTAAGAGTATTACAATGCTTCTGAAAAGCTATAATCACAACAGTGATATTTCTCTTAAAGTTTAAGCTTAATCTCACTAATATATTACAACAGCAATGTAGCGAGCTTTGATGAAGATGAAGTTTGTGAGCTTTGATTTGAACAGCGTTTCAGCAAGTTTGTATTCACAGAATTCGTCAGAATCGGTAACCTTGCTTCTCATCAGAACTTCATATTTATAGGCACTTGAGAAGATGACCGTTGGGAGCATTTAATGCTTTGCGTATTCCGTACAGCATTGCATTTAATGTTTCACTCTTTTGTCAACTACCTCGAGCCTTGTTTACGCTGTGTCTACTGACGTTGCCTTTAATGGCTTCTAACGTTCCTTTTGTCAGTCAGCGTAGCCTGCCATCTTGTACTTGCTTCTGATCTGATGTTTGTGTATACAACGTTTGAATATCATCAGAGTCAAACAGCTTGGTGCAGAGCATCTTCTTGTCTTCTGACCTTGAAGTGCTTCTGAGCGTGATACCATGAGAACTTCAGTGCTTCTGCTTCTGATCTCAAGTTCTTCTGATGCTTTCATAGACCCATGTTCTGATTCTGCTTGACCATCTTCTGATGTCTTGCCAGACCATGTTCTGATGTTGCATGCTGAACCTTCTGAGTCACAGCTTCTGAGCGCTGATTTGTGCATACTCTTTATATATTTCCTGAAAGGGAAATTGCAGTGTATTAGAGTACCACATCATCTCATCCAAAATTCATATCCTTGTTATCATCAAAACTAAGAATATTGATCAGAACAAATCTTGTTCTAACAATATCTTCTAGATATAGTGCAGAGATAATCAAGTCAACGATTTAATTCTGACACTCATTCAAGACAGAGATTTAGTTCTGACATTTAATTTTGGATATCTTCCAGAGATAGCTCAGAGATAATCAAGACAGAGATTTAATTCTGACACTTAATTTTGGATATCTTCCAGAGATAGTTCAGAGATAATCAAGACAGATATTTAATTTTGACACTTAATTTTGGATATCTTCCAGAGATAGTTCAGAGATAATTAAGACAAAGATTTAATTCTGATACTTAGTTCTGGGTATTCTCCAGAGATAGTTCAGAGATAATCAAGACAGAGATTTAATTCTGACACTTAATTTTGGATATCTTCTAGAGATAGTTCAGAGATAATCAAGACAAAGATTTAATTCTGATACTTAGTTCCGGGTATTCTCCAGAGATAGTTCAGAGATAATAAAGACCAAGATTTAATTCTGATACTTAGTTCCGGATATTCTCCAGAGATAGTTCAGAAATAATCATCTTCTTAAGATTTAATTCAGTTACTATGAACGGTGCTGACACGATCATCTTTCAGCCTAACGCACGACTTTCCAGATATTTATCGATGCAAGTTGGATCCGGTCTAACGTACGACCTATCCTTCAGCCCAACGCACGGCTTTCCAGACATTTATCAATGCAAGTTGAATCTGGTCTAACGTACGAACCATCTTTTAGCCTAACGAGCGACTTTCCAAACATTTATCAACGCAAGTTGGATCCGGTCTAACGTACGACCCATCTTTCAGCCTAACGCACGACTTTCCAGACATTTATCAACGCAAATTGGATCTGGTCTAACATACGACCCATCCTTCTATCTAACGTACGACTTACTTTAACACTTATCAATACGGTGGATTCAGTCTAACATGCGACTCATCCTAAGTATATCCTTCAGATACACTCTAACGGACGGCATATTCTGATTCTCAAGTCTATCAAGCTGGATGGCATCTTTAAGCCAATCTCAATCAAGTCTCAATATCTTGGTGGCGTCTTTAATCCCATCCCTGACAACTTTCATCAATTTCCGGATGGCATCTATAAGCCCATCTCCAGAAAAGGTCCCTACATCAGCAAGGGCAAATTTCTTGGTATTCTAGTGTTCAATCCTCTTCCACCTTCAGATTCCGACAGGCACACATGCCAATCTACATCTTCAAGTGTAAGAAGATTGAACTGGGGCAGCTGTCATACCCCAAAATTTGCCCATCTCATTTCCACTTTCAAACTCAAGCCAAGGTTCAAGACTCAAAGACATACTCTCCTAAACAATGACCTCCTAAACTAGGGTTTTGATTTCTCTGGAAAAAAATAAATAAATCAAGGTCTCCAAAATTAAAGGTCTGATGATATTTCAAATTATCTCTATGACAAGATTTAGGCTTCAATTCAAAGGATTGCTCAGCCAATTGCTCAGAAAGTCAACAGTCGACTTGTTTGACCTAAAAGTCAACTGTGGTCAAAGTACAGTCAAAATTACTGATTTTTTGTCAACATCCTTATTTTGAAGTATAATTCATCATTTGATCAAGTATTGATCATGATTCATCAAGGAAAGTTCAAAAATTAACAAAACCTAAAGTTTCTAAATTAGGGTTTTTTGACCTAAAGTCAACTGAATTTCGACCAGCCATAACTTTCACATGGAACATCATAAATTTTCCATCCAAATCTCAACTTGAAGGAAATTGAATTCTCTACAACTTTGTCTCTCATATGCCAAGTCTAAAAATGCTTCATTTCAGAGATATGAATCAAAAGATTATAGGTCCTTTTTGAAGTCAACCAAAATCAATTTTTTGTCAAAGCCCATATCATCAAGATAAAATCCTCAAATGGAAAAAAGCTTCGAAAGTGGATTGTATAGGACATCTTGAGGTTTCCAAAAAGTCCTAGAACTCTTCCATTTCTTAAAAATTTAGAGAGATATTCCTTGTCAAAGTTGGACAATTTTGAGAGAAAAATGTGAAACAAAAAGGCTCCAAAATGGGTTTTCTTACAAACAAGCCCAATCGTTTTTGATCCAATCATGATCTTCAAGTTATCCAAGACTTCAAATCTTATTTCCACGAATTATTGAGTTTTATTTGATTTTATATGGATTTTATTCATTTAAAAAGTAATATAATTCATGAAAATCAAAGAAGAAATCAAATATTTGGTTAGAGATATGATATGGATCAAATTCAATCATCAATAACACCTTATAATCAATCAAATTTCGTGCAAATTGAGATTGGAAAGATTGGGAAGAAATTGAATCAAAATTGACCAAAGTTGGAAAGTTTTACAAATCATATTTCTTCAAGATTACAATCATGGATGACTAATTTCATTACCCTAATCCATCTTAGTATAAGTAGTGAGCACTCCCAGACTCAAGGACAAGGATTTGGAACGAATGCTCTGCCCCAAAAGTCCCAACAACACTTGAAAAAAACTCAAAAAAAATCAAATTCAGATTAGGATTTGCAGGGAAATTCAAGGTGTTTCGTCGATCCCAACGCCTTCTTGGAGTTTCTCTGAAGCAATTCCAATTGTTACTAGCATTCGAGGCTTGCAGAATCGATGAGGTTCGTTCACGGTTTGGGAGTTACTTCTCAAACTCGATTTCCATGACTCATACATTTTTAATGTGATTTGATTATATATATGTGTTCAGAGTTGTGTTTGCAAGGTTCCTGGATAGTTTAATTAGAGTTTTAGTCCCTATGTAGGAATCCTCCATTGCCTGGGTTCAAAGCTCTAAATTGGGGCTTTTTCGAAATAGTTAAAATTGGGCAAAAAGATTAGTATCATCGTGCTCAGAACATAATTTCTAATCGATTCATAGCATTACATATGATTTTTACTGCTTGCATCAAGTTTTGTGATTTTGCAGGTGCTATAGTGACGAATATAACCGTCACTATAGCCTGTTGCTACGAAATTCATCTGTAGGTATAGCCCAGGGTTGGTTCAACGAAGGTGATGATGCGTTGGCAAGATCTTGTTGGCCCATTTAAATGATTTTGGTTCTCGCGCGCATTCCAATTTAAAATTTTACTTTTGAAATATAGTATTTGGTGCTCACGTTATTAAACAACGAGGAATAAATGGCCTAGAGGAGGAGGCGTGTCACGAATCTTTCACGCGCAAGGACAGGGGTTCGATCCCTATCTCTTGCATTTATTTTATGCAATTTTCCTTAGTTAACTTCTGCAGATCCAACGCTCCTTTCTTCATGCAGACTCACCATGCACTCTAGGGATCAACAATCAGATTTGTCTAGTAGTTCATCCAATGCCCTTCAGCTTGCAAGCATACCATGGACCTCCAGGACTCACCACACAGGATCAGAGCTAAGTGTTCTTTATTATTTTTTTAATTACATTATTTCTTTCATTTATTTGTTTATTTTCCTTTTCCCTTTTTTATTATAATTTCTTTTTTATTTTTTTATTTTAAACAAATTATTTTTTTCACCTAATAATTTTATAACCACTTATTTTATTTAATCGAAGATTCGATTTTTTTTATAACATTAAAAACAACTGTTTTTAATAAAAAAATATTATGTGTGTTCTATGAATTAATTAAGTAACTAGGATTCATACAATAATGATGTAAAACCATGTAAATACCATATTTAATCACATATTCGATTTCTTTAATTCCTAAACAGTTATTAAAAATATTAAATTAATTGTTTTTCCTATTTTGGTTTATATTAGGGTTTGTGTAAATAATCAATAGATTCATAAATGCACTAACCTTTCTCTTCTTCATTCTTAATTTTTCAGGGTTTGCCAAGAATCGATGAAGGCTCAAGCCAACTGATTATTAATAATTCTTTTTTTATCTTTCCTTTTTATTTTTGCCCACAGGTGTTTATTGTAATAGTGTAGGGAGTGCAAGCCTTGAATCAACCTAGAATAACTAATTGCAAGATAAAATAACTGAATTTAACCACGTGATTGTGTCACACACACACCTTTAAGGTAACCTCTCTTGTTGTTATTGCCTTATTACTGTTGCCTTACGAATTATGCCTTTAAAATAGTCAAGTCCCTCGATTCCGAGGATACCTAAAGCAAATGTTGCCCTCAGTTCATTCATCATCAATTTTGTCCCTCGATGTTCCCTCGGTAAAATGATGATTTGTCCCCATTGCTAAGGTATCCTCGCCTGCTGCCTAAAAGATTAAATGACTATTTATATCCTCCCCTTAGACTACCTGCCCTCTTTATGGCAGGGTCAGTCTTATGGCGAACGATAACTCCGATGACCCTTTACATCCAATAAAAGGACTTCCTACCCTCCTATGGTATGGATAGCCCTGAAAAGCTAAAAGAACGAATTTTTATAACTTAAGGGTAATTACCTCTTAATTGCTTGCTCTGGTTTAAATTCAAACTTTCCTCTTTCAAAAAACCTTAAAAAAGGCTACGCTTATTTTACAAGCTAAAGTCCTTGTTCAAATCCTTTTTCTATTCACTTCAACATTTTGAAAAAAGTGAGCTAAGCAATTAAGAGCCCATGGATAACCATGGATACAAATGGTGCTTTAAACCTTCCCTTTGTATAACTTACCCCCCGAACTCAAAGTCTTTTAAAAGGTCTTTTCCTGTTCTTTTAGCCTTTCTATAAATTGGATAAAATAAAAGTCGGTGGCGACTCTTGCTATCTGCAACATTTTTAAAAAGTCAGTTCTCCCACCGTATTACACCTTCCAACAGTGAGATCATCGTTGGTAATAGAAACTTTAGGACAACAACCACCAAATAAATGGATGACGTTACCTGAGTTGGGCTATGTAATAGCTAATCGGTATAACGTTGTTCTCGTCTCTTTAGGTCACCCTAGTTTGATTTACTTTCCTATGAAGAGTGCACATTCACCTAATGCATCCATTTACTGCATCGGATTTGTCAATGGAAATTATTGGGTTCAGGTAATTAGTAACACAACTTTGGTACATTCAATCCCTATTTGACTTTTTCTGATAATTATCTTATGTGCAGGTAAACATGAATGAAGGATTCCCGTTGCCACCTGTCACAACTGATTGGAAGAAATATCGCACAAAAGATGCAACTTCTTGGATGGTAGGATTTCCCGGGCAGTTACAACATTGGCAACGACTTACGCCTATACAGCCAAAATATGTCAGCTTATGAGATGTACTATTTAGTTTGATTTTATGATATTGGATTTTAATATGTTGATGAATGGATTATAAATAGTAAATCTCAAACTATAAGTCTCATAATAATACATAAGTCTATAAGTCTCATAATAATACATAAGTCTCAAACTAAAACATAAATATCAACATAAACTGTGACATCAATCAGACTCATTGTCATAAGTAATTTGACCTTCCCTAGGTAATGGTCCGCCCTGTGCAAGTCTCAGTGCTCTAAATATCTCGAGAAACTGTTCGTCTTCAGGACGTGTCTGATGACGCGTAAGTAATGATGAAGCTCATGAGATATAAATGATAACCTCGGGTCTGACGGTCCTTCGTCATAGATAGGCACTGGTACCTGCATCGGCTGATCACCTCGTGGTGCTCTCAAACGAGGATGTGACACCGTATAATACCACGCCAAATAATCATCGTCTGTCTCATATGGTATGGTAGCAAACACAGTTGGGGAAGCATCGTGGGATCGGATCACCTGCAACACACTCTGCATATATGTAGCCCACTCAACATCCACATCAAGTGTGTCTAGATTAGAAGGAGCAATAGGTATGTACTGTCTGTATCCAAACTGACGCATGCATCTGTCAGGTAAATATAGAACTACAGTACCATACCTCTTCAAACCACCCCGGTACAAACAGATATAATCAAAATGACGGTGCTCCCTATGATCCTCAAAAGGGCGCCAGACGATATCGTGAGGGGTCAACTGATCTAACACAGCTCGGATGTCATCCACTTTTTGCGTCCCCTGCCTATATTCCCATTTCATCGCCCTAGCCATTGGACTATCAATGCCACATAACCCAGAAGTACATCTCTTTCCAACAGTTGGAAAATACTCATGAATCCAACACTGTAACAAAACATTACTATTATAAATTAAACTAAATTATAATAAACTAAATTAAACTAAAAAATTAAATAATTAAGTATAACTAAATCATAAGTAAAATTTTGTACCTGAAGAAGAGAGGCATAACCACCAAGCTGCTTGCATGAATAAAATGAAGCATCCCCTAAATATCTGTATAGAGTAACCAGTGCAGCTGCCCCCAGCAATATCTTCCACAAGTATCCAAATCTCTCAACAGTGGTAGATATTTTGCCTCGACAAGAGTAAAAGTCTCGTCGGCAAGAATAGTACAACCTAATAGCAACATCATGTATGCTCTCATAGCACCTGTAAAGTTATATGCAGCTCTTTGTTGCTCAAAAACTTGCTTCAACCAATCCAATTTATAGTAAGGACCCCTTACAGAAGAAGCCTCCCTAGTTTCATCACTCAGTGAAACACCAAACAACTCAACAGATAGATGGATAGCATCATAATCTATCATGATGGTTATCTCGCCGAACGGCATATGATATGACGATGTTTCAGGATGCCATCTCTCAACAAAAGCAGATAAAAGATGCGTATCTACCCTGGCCAAACTAGTATACTGCAAAGATGACAGACCAGATGCAACTAACCAATCATTCATCTGCCTTGGGAGCATTGTCGGAACCCATCCTATTAATTTGCTGCCATGTGCAGCAACCTTTAAGGTCGGCTTTGGTCGTCTCTCCTGAAAATAATTTGTAATATATGTGTTAATATATAAGTACATATAATTTAAAATTATTCAACATAAATTTTTAAATTATTGAACCTAAAAGAAAACATTTACGTACCTCGCCCAACCATAAGTGACAGGCAACATGGTTTTGATATCTAATCAATAAAGAAATATCAGTCGGTCCTACGGGAAATGCCGGGTGCTGCGAACCAACCTCAGGTGCAGCTCCCTGCTGTCCCTCGCCATCAGCCTCTCGACGTTGTCTTCCTCTTTGACGCATTCCGTCGATCGCACCTCCTCTTCTACGAACCATTAAAAAATAAAAATAAAATATAGTTAAAAATTAAATAAAATGCTATTAAAAATTAAATATAATATAATATAAAAAAAAGAACCGGATACCCCAAGGGGGGGTTATCCGGCTGAGGAGGTGAAGAACCGGAAACCCCATTGTTGGGTTATCCGGCTGATGAAGCAAAGAATCGGAAACCCCACTCTTGGGTTGTCCAGCTGAGGACAAGGAAAACCAGAAAAATCACTCATGGGTTGTCCGGTTGGTTGCTGTCTTGAAATGGAAGAACTGGAACTGGGAGCCTTGAGTTATCCGGTTTTGGAAAAAAAATTCCTCTGATTTCACCTAGAAACGTAAATGTCTGAATGAGTGAAAAGTGAAAAAATTTGAAATTTTTACTATTTATACAGGGGTTAATTTGTCCGAATTTTTTTTGGTAGGGGTATTGGGATAAATGTAGGGGTACGGGGTATAATTTTCTTGCCAAGTCTGAGCTTGGTCTGTTAAAAAATTTAAAGCCTAAGTCTGGCCTGTAGCCTATCGTAGGCTTATTTTTTGGCCTGAGTCTGACCTTTTTGAAGACCTGATTGACCTATTAGCCTACTTAAAAACCTATTTATTTGAACATTTGTAAATAAGTCATTTAACTCAATTTTATATAGACTAACAAATTAAAAGATCAATGAGATTAAATATTTGTTTACGTTGACTTATTTGATTTTACCTAGTAGCATAAATTTTGTGATACTATTTGTTTGAAAGAACTTATGGAAGCAACTTATGACATTGTTCATAAGATTTTTTTCATCTTATTTTCATAATTTCTTTAAAATAACTAATATATATTTTTATATTTTAATTCAAAGTACAAAATATAATATAATAATGATAAAATTATTCATATTTATTTAAATAGGCCGGCCTCATAGGCTTAAAAGGCTTTTTATATGACTTGTGGCCTAAGCCTATGTAGGCTGGGCCGTAGGCCCCTGTTAGTCGGTCTGGTCAATTTCCACCCCTAAATACCGGTTTAGAAGCTAACAAGGCTTCAAAAGCTAGTAGTCCAGAAGATATTTCATCCTCTGAATCCTTCAAAAGCTGCCAGTTTAGAAGCTATCAAAGCTTCAAAAGCTAGTGATTCATAAGTTGTTCCAACCTCTGAATCAAATGCCACCATTCCAATTTCTATCCTCAACTTAGAGAATTGTTCTCCTTTTTCAACTCTAGTCAAGATATAAGCAATTACTGGTTGGTCGTTAACCTTTTCGGTGAAAGGTTTCCTTTCAAGCTGATTAATGGTGCTTGGGTGCAGTTGAAAGTTGGCAGCATTTACCGTTTGATTGACAATTGTTTGTCTTCCCCTAGTGTGTTTGCAACCCCGTAGTCACCAAGGAGTCTCTCAGGAGGAGGAGGATTTTCACCCATGACTTCTTCTTCACTTTCAAAATCTGAACCTGAATGAACGGTAAAAATTTCTTCTTTAGATTCCAGTTTAGCCAACCGAGCTTGTCTGCGCCGTGCGTGCAGAGTTCTTTCAATTTCTGCGTCAAAAAGAAATTCAGCTGAGGTCTTACCTCGCATACACAGGTTAGAAAATTATTAGTTTAATGAACAATATAAATAAAGAAAAATATGCAAAAAATAAATTTTAGTCGCAGAGCAACAAAATTCTAATTGAACTAAATCTAAAACTCTGTTATCTTCGGCAGTCCCCGGCAACGGCGCCAAAAACTTGATCGGAAAAATAGCAAGTGAACTATTTTGCCTTTTGTAATACTAAGGGAAAATGCCCCGAATGTCGAATCTCAAGGACTGCTTGACGATACCGAGTTTTAAGACAATTTCAATTAAACAAAAGTTCAAAAGGGGTTTTGGTTTGTTTTGCAAATCAAGTAAATACAAACTAATAGAACGATGAACAGAGATGAGTAGATTGCTCGGGGTGGTGAATGATTCTTCATGCAATGAATTTTCTCTCTCAATGCAACAACATACTTTTCATAGTTAATTACCGGTTCTTAAGAATATCTAATCCTAAGACCTTAGTGAAGAGATCTTTGACCTCACAACCTAATTACTATGTCCACAGATAGTTGCAGTTATGATCAAGCATTCCAATAACAAGAACTCCCGGTTATGATAAATTATCCATAGTCCTAGGTGATATATATATATATATATATATATATATATATATATATATATATATATATATATATATATATATATATATATATATATATATATATATATATATTATATGTTCTTAATCGTGTCCACAAATAATATGTCATCCAGCTACACTATTCATTCATATTCAAAATCCGTTTTTCTGACGGATAAAGCATTACTAACAAATGAAGAACAAATTAACAAATATGAAGATTAAAATAGTTATTGCATCAATTGAACAAATTCATCACAATTAGAATCAGGGTCACCCCTCCGCAATGGGGGGTTTAGCTACTCATAAAAATAACAGAAAACATAGTGTTAATTGTAGACATTATAGATAAATGAAGGAAATCCAATCTTCAATGGCAAAAGCTCATAGAATTCTTTAATTCGTGCATCAAATCTGAGGTCTCTAGCCTTCTACAGTGTATTTTTCGCTCTCAATTTCGTTGAACCCTTGTCCCAACGTGTTTTCCTCCTTTTATTCCAGCGTTTCTGGGCTTTTCAGACCAAAAGGCCCATGACAGTATGTGCACACGCGTGTGGGGACGCGTTTGGGATAGTGGGACGCGTCCCATAACGCATTTGGGACAGTGGGACGCATGTGGGGACGCGTCTGGCATGCATGCAGAGTCAGGGACACGTCTGGGGACGCGTTAGGGACAATGGGACGCGTCCCGGGACGCTTCTGGACTGCAGATGGCACTTTTCACTTCCAAACGCGTCTAGGAACACATTTTGGCAGCTGACTCCATTTTTCTTCTTCCACACGCGTCTGGGAACGCGTTTTTCCAGTTTATTCACTTTTCTTTAGTTTCGCACTTTTCCGCCTTGATTTCTCCCATTTCATTTACCTGAGCCTACAAACACTGTAACACACAACCAAAGCATAACATAACGAATAATGAAATAAAACACTAAATAAAATAACTTAAATATAACTAAAAACAATGGTAAATATATGTGTGAAAACCACTGATCAGTCATTCACTTGCAAGTCAAATCATGATACATCACGAGTATAAATCACAATTTGTCTCAAAACATCACATCATATAAGTCACTCATTTAGTCACAAAACATCACATAAATGGTTAATCACAAAACATCACATATAAGTCACACAAGACATATTCTGTTAATTGCATTCACAAACATCGATATCATCATACTATTCACAAAATCATCATTTAACAAGTCACAATATACAATCACGATATAGTCACAAAACGTCACAACTATGAATCACATAAGAAACATGGGACATGACTCATGTATATGCATGTGGTACCAATCGGAGCTTCATCCCCCACCACCAATTTCCAGAATCTGAGGCATAAGGCATAAGCCTTCGTCACTAATTTGTCAATCCAGGCCGTCAAAGAGTATGCATATGAAATGTGACTCGACAAACAAGACATACAGAACATAATCATCACAATCACACATCATCACTAGGCATACGCCCACGTCACTTATACTTACCAATTATTAGAGGTAATTCAACGTCACAATTAATCATTCATCTTCACTTAGTCACAAAATTATCATCACAAATATATACAACATCACATATTATCAATCATCACAAACATCGTCATGTTTCAACACATCATCACAATTATACAACTTCTCATATAAATAAGATCATCACAATTATCATCATGCTCGACACGTCATCACAAATACACACTTCATCAGGACTATCACAACTATCATCGTAATCAACTAAACTAACGACAATTCGCTAGGGTTCATGCCATAAGGCTAATCACATATGATGCACATTAATAAACATATTGACAATCACAACATTATTCACAACAAAGGCATTCAAACCGAAATCACAATTTTCGGTCGGTTCGTAGAGTAACCTCAACATGCTAATTTATCAAGTAAACTGAATCAACTTCCAATTAACATTTAACTAAATTAGATATCATGTTAAGTATCAAAACGACAACGTCATGCTTCGGTATATCACAACAATTTGAGTTATTAAGTCAATTCAAATTAGCCTCATAATCCTCTATAAATTAGTCTTCTAATTAACTCACTAATCCACTATCAACTAACCAAAAGTAATCACAAAGCATACTTTGTTAGAACAAGATTTGTTCTGAGCAATTATCTTAGTTTTGATGATAACAATAATATGAATTTTGCTTAAGATAATATGGTACTCTAATCCAATGCAATTTCCTTTTCAGGAAATATATAAAGAGTATGCATAATTCAGCGCTCAGAAGCTTTGTCTCAAGGGTTCAGCATGCAACATCAGAACATGGTCTGGCAAGACATCAGAAGATGGTCGAAGCAGAATCAGAACATGGGTCTATGGAAGCATCAGAAGAACATGAGATCAGAAGCACTGAAGTTCTGATGGTATCACGCTCAGAAGCACTTCAAGGTCAGAAGATCAGAAGATGCTTTGCACCAAGCTGTTTGACTCTGATGATATTCAAACGTTGTATTCACAAACATCAGATCAGAAGGAAGTACAAGTGGCAAGCTACGCTGACTGACAAAAGGAACGTTAAAAGCTATTAAAGGCAACGTCAGTAGACACAGCGTGAACAAGGCTCGAGGTAGTTGACAAAAGCATATAACATTAAATGCGATGCTGTACGGAACACGCAAAGCATTAAATGCACTCAACGGTCATCTTCTCCAACGCCTATAAATATGAAGTTCTGATGAGAAGCAAGGTTAACGATTCTGCACAAAACAACTCATATTAACTTGCTGAAACTCTGTTCTATTCAAAGCTCAGAATCTTCATCTTCATCAAAGCTCACTACATTGCTGTTGTAATATATTAGTGAGATTAAGCTTAAACGTTAAGAGAAATATCACAGTTTGTGATTATAGCTTTTAAGAAGCAATTGTAATACTCTTAGAATTGATTACATTAAGTTGTAAGGAACTAGAGTGATCGTGTGGATCAGAATACTCTAGGAAGTCTTAGAGGGTATCTAAGCAGGTTGTAACTAGAGTGATCGTGTGGATCAGAATACTCTAGAAAGTCTTAGAGGGTATCTAAGCAGTTGTTCCTGGAGTGATCAGTGTGTGATCAGAAGACTCTGGAAGACTTAGTTGCTGACTAAGTGGAGAACCATTGTAATCCGTGCGATTAGTGGATTAAATCCTCAGTTGAGGTAAATCATCTCTGCGGGGGTGGACTGGAGTAGTTTAGTTAACAACGAACCAGGATAAAAATAACTGTGCAATTTATTTTTATCTGTCAAGTTTTTAAAGCTACACTTATTCAAACCCCCCCTTTCTAAGTGTTTTTCTATCCTTCAATTGGTATCAGAGCGCCGGTTCTAAGGTGCAAGCACTTAACCGTGTTTAGAAAAGATTCAGGAAGAGAAAATCGCTTCAGTAAAAGATGGCTGATGAAACTGCAAAGTCTACATCTACATCTGGCTCTGCTGAGCAACACAACGGTAACAATGGTTATACTAGACCGCCGGTATTTGATGGTGAAAACTTTGAATACTGGAAAGATAAACTGGAAAGTTACTTTCTTGGTCTTGATGGTGATCTATGGGATCTTCTGATGGATGGTTACAAACATCCAGTAAATGCCAGTGGCGTAAAGCTGACAAGGCAAGAAATGAATGATGATCAGAAGAAGCTTTTCAGGAATCATCATAAATGCAGAACTGTTTTGCTGAATGCTATCTCTCATGCTGAGTATGAGAAGATATCTAACAGGGAAACGGCCTATGACATATATGAGTCCTTGAAAATGACTCATGAAGGAAATGCTCAAGTCAAGGAGACTAAAGCTCTCGCTTTAATCCAGAAGTATGAAGCCTTCAAGATGGAGGATGATGAAGACATTGAAAAGATGTTTTCAAGATTTCAAACTCTTACTGCTGGATTGAGAGTTCTTGACAAGGGATACACCAAGGCTGATCACGTAAAGAAGATCATCAGAAGCTTACCCAGAAGATGGGGTCCTATGGTAACTGCATTTAAGATTGCGAAGAATCTAAATGAAGTCTCTTTGGAAGAGCTGATCAGTGCCCTGAGGAGCCATGAAATAGAGCTGGACGCAAACGAGCCTCAAAAGAAAGGTAAGTCTATTGCATTAAAATCCAATATCAAGAAATGCACTAACGCTTTTCAGGCTAGAGAAGAAGATCCTGAAGAATCAGAATCTGAAGAAGAAGATGAACTGTCCTTGATCTCCAGAAGGCTACATCAACTCTGGAAGAACAAACAAAGGAAGTTCAGAGGCGTCAGAATTTCAAAGAAATTTGAACATGGAGAATCTTCTGATGACAGAAGATTTGACAAGAAGAAGGTCATGTGCTATGAATGCAATGAGCCTGGACACTTCAAGAATGAATGTCCAAAACTTCAGAAGGAAAATCCCAAGAAGAAGTTTCATAAGAAGAAAGGTCTTATGGCAACCTGGGATGAGTCAGAAGATGATTCAGACTCTGAAGATGAGCAGGCTAACTGTGCGCTGATGGCGACAGAAGATGACGGATCAGAATCTACATCAGAATCAGATTCTGAAGAGGTATTTTCTGAACTTACTAGAGATGAGTTAGTTTCCGGTCTAACTGAACTTCTGGAATTCAAGTCTCAGATTAGTCTCAAATACAAAGAGCTGAAAAAGCTATTTGAATTTGAAACAAAGAAGCTTGAGTTGGAGAATTCTGAATTAAAAGAAAAACTTTTAAAATTATCCAATAATGTTGGATCTCCTTCTGATTCAGAAAAATCCACTCCTAGTCTAAACCATATTCTGAAAGAATATGATTTAAGTTTCAGGAAGTTCTTATCTAGAAGTATTGGCAGAAGTCAGCTAGCTTCTATGATATATGCTGTGTCTGGAAACAAAAGAGTCGGCATTGGTTTTGAGGGTGAAACCCCATACAAACTTGAACCTGTTGATGAAATGAAATTCACATACAAGCCATTGTATGATCAGTTCAAGTATGGCCACTCCCATGATATTAGGCACACTTCACATGCTCAAAGTTTTCACATAACACACACCAAAAAGCATGTGACACAACCTAGGAAATATCATGAAACTCACATTAAGAATTATCATGCTGTTCCTCCTTCTGCTTACAATGTTAAACCTAAGTTCAATCAGAACTTGAGGAGAACTAACAAGAAAGGACCCAAGAAGATGTGGGTACCAAAGAAAAAGACTATTTCTTTTGCAGATTCTCTTGGCGACAAAGAAGATAAAAGTCAACATGTCATGTCACCTGGACTCAAGTTGGTCTCAACACTTGAAGGGAAGAAGGACTGTCTTCCAAGTTCTGGTACTTAAATCTGTTGAAGAAACTATGTTCGTAGGAGATCAGAAAAGAAAGTTTATCAGTCTTGGAACCATCTGTTTTGTTCGTTTCTAAAGCATTGATGTTTTGTTCTTGATTTTTCTGAATGCTCTAAATGCTACAGAATATACAATATTGAAACGTTGATTGTGGACGAGTCAATAAATATCTGGTTTGATGATAAACTTGTTTCTGATGAAACAAAGCAGCTTAAAAATTTCTGCAGATACAGTTTTATCTTATCAGAAGCTGCAGAACAAAGAAGTGAATCTCCAGAAGCTGTGTATATCAGAAGTAATGGATTAGAAGATCATTCAGATTTACATCAGCACACCTCAGAAGGAGTGTTTCCATAAGAGAAATTTGATCAATTCAGAAGCAGTGATCGAAATCAGAAGGCGTAAAGCCTATTGAATATTTCACACCTGTCATCCATTATCTAATGATGAACACGTGTCTCTACGGTCAGTACGAAGCGTGCAGTTGAAAAGACGCCGACCTAGGTAACTGTTTTAAATCATCTCGTTTACCACGATCTCTCTCCTCACGTCACTCGTCATTTAATGAAAATGATTTCTTTTGATTCTGAAACTATTCATTTTGTTTATTTATTCTTTTTCATTCTCTATTTTATATTCATCTCCTTATATTCTTTTCAAATCATATCATACATCTTTTTCGCTCCCTTGTCTCTCTTTCTTCTTGCATTCTCTCGTTTGAAAAGTTCTTAGCCGTTTTCTAAAACCCTAATCAAAAACCCAGTTCTCTTCTCCTGTTCGTTTTTGTTCATTCTGCATCCATGGCTGCCTTCTCATCCCAAAATGTTGATACATCTGTTCCTCACCATCTCCAAGAAGAAATTTTGCAACTTACTCCTGTTGTTGCATGCTCTATTCCCAAGGACAAATTAGAAGTTATATGTGAACTTATTGTTGATTTTGACAACCTTAAAGAACATGGATTTCATCTTAAAGAAGACATCATCTTTCAAGGATGGACCTCGTTGTTTGCTGAGTTCGTTGGCCCAGTTTATCCGGATCTTGTCAAGGAATTCTGGGCACATGCTGTGGTTGCTCCAAAATCAATACTTTCTTTCGTCCATGGAAAGTTTGTTGTTATTACTGAAAACATCCTAAGAGTGATGTTTGATCTGAAAAACCCTGAAGGGGCTTTTGAGATTGATCAAAGGGCAGTTTGGGAAGATGTTCTATCCACTCTCTATCCAAATGTCAAGAAAACAAAAAACGTCAAGGATTTGAGAGATGTCTACAAAATCTGGACAAAGATCATTCTTGGGTGTTTCTACCATAGGAAAGGAACACATGCCTCGGATTTCATCAGTAATGAGCAAAGGTATATTCTTTATTGCATTGCCACTAGGAAGAAGGTTGATGCGATCTACATCATCTTCAACCATTTGTGGAAAGCAGTAAAGGATTCCAGAAACGCTTTCAGAGAAAAAGGTGGAACAATCATTCCTTTTGAAAGGATTATTTCAAATCTTTTGGTGCATTCAAAGATTGTTGAAAGTTTGGAATCTGAAGGTATTGTGAAAGACCTTGCTGTCACATCTGGGGCTTGTCTGAATGCATTCACTTTGAAGAAGATGAAAGTAATTAAGACTATCAGTAAGACTCCTCAACCTCTTACTGATACAAGAATCAGAAGAGCACCTGTTCTTGCTGAGTTTGAAACTTTCTTCAACTGTGAGGTACCTGTAGTCAAAACTAGGTATCTGTTATCACAAGAAGAAAATAAATATCTCAAAAATCAAGAGAAGGGTGCTCCAATGAAAATAAATAAGAAGAAGGAAGAAAGGACTAAAAGAAAGCATGATTATCCTTCTGCTGTCTCTAAGAAACAAGATGTTTCTAAAGAGGTCATTGCAAAGGTTGCTAAGTCTGTCTCTGATGAGTTTGAGAAGAAAGGGAAAGAAGCTGTTGAGAAGAAGAAAACAAGAAAAAGGAAGATGATTCTTCAAGAGTCTAATGAAGAAAATGTCTCTCAAGAGGCTGAGAATCAACCAGAAGTTCTGGCATATGTCAGAAGGAAAGAAATCTCTAGCGGCAAAGCAAAGATTATTGAAGAGCCGAAGAGTAAGAAGCAGAAGAAGACTGAGGATATGGCCAAAGCTTTTCTGAGAGGTTCCAAAGGTATATGCATTTCTGAACCTGATTCTGTTCCTGCTGTTCGTTCAGAAGTTGCACCAATAGAGGTTGTCCCTACACCTGAACCAGAAAAAGCCACATCAGAATCACCTGTCTTTGTCCATGTTCTTACACCTCCATCTTCTCCTATAACCATTCCTTCCTCTCCACCTACCATAAATCCTGTTCTGGATATACCACCCCTTCAAACTCTATTTCCATCTCAACCTTCTCCCAATGCCACCTTTGAACATACTCCCTCCACCTCCCAAAAAAATCTTTGTGATTCTCCTCTTCCAACCTCTGCATCACATGAGCAGCTGCTCCGTGATTGCAACTACACTCCCAAGCCTCGTCCTGAAGCTGAAGTGGTAGTGTTAGATTCTGATACTGAAGCAGAATCTTTTTATAGGTTGGATAGAGAACCTCATCCGTACTTCACTTCCAACCCTGCCTTTTCAAAAACCCAAATAAAATTCCGCCCTGTATACCCTATTGGTGTAGTTTTTGAAAAGATAAAGAGGAAACTCAGAAGTATCTTTGATACTCTCAGAATTGCTGAAAGTTCTGGATTGAATGATGTTGCTATGCGGAACTTCTGGAGGATCTTTCGCAGAGAATCAGATGCTCTGTTTTTAGAACTTCAGGAAGCCTGTGTGGCTGCTGCCCCACGACCTCGTGGAATCCTGAGGAATTATGAAGACTTCTGGTTTGCTAGTCTCAAAGGAAGACATCTGTTGGAAGAGAAGCCCTTCTTGGATGAGATGGAACAATTAAGACTGGCTGCTGAAATGGAAGCAAATCCATGCAGGGATATTGTTATCTTTATTCCTGATTATCCTGTTCTGCTCGGAGACTTCAAGACTCTCTTTGACTATCTGAGGGAAAACCCTTCTGAGAAAGACCCAAGCTTGGTCATTCCAGAAGTTGTTGACCCACCAGAAGTTGAAGGTCCTTCTGCTCCCAGGAATCTAGCTGCCATTCTTCAGGCACTTGAGAATGGAGACTCGGAAATTCCTGCTGCAGAATATGGAAATGCTTCTATGCAAAAAGCAGATGCTGAAGATCATGTTGCTGAATCAGATCCTGTTGAGGAAATCCCTGCAAATGATCTATCCATGGAAGCTACAGATCAAGTTGCTATTCCTGTGGTTGAAAGCGGTGAAGCTTCTTCTGATGAATCTTCTCGTCTTGCAAGGACTCTGGAAGAAATTCAGAAGAGACAGGATGAGCAAAGCTCACTCAATGCTGAGTATAGAGCTTTCATGGTGAGGCAAGATGGACACAACAATGAGGTTCAAGAGATGCTGGCCAAGATCTTGTCAAGGCTAGGGCCATCTTAGATTGAGTCTGTGTTGTTTCTTTTTCGTTGCATCTGTTTTTTGTGCATCTGATCTTACTTATCTTCATGTACTTCTGTACCTGCTGTTTGAACTTCAATGAAATCATCTTCTTCCTCCATGTGTTTCGTTTTTGTTTGTCTCTGAATCTTTTCTGTTTTTTGATGGTATGACAAAAAGGGGGAGAAATATGTGATAAATGATTTGATTTAATCAGTTGCTTTTACTAACAAGAACTGCAAGTTCTATATGGTTTAAGTGTTTTGCAGGTATAAAGAAGTGAAGAAAATCTTCAAAGCAAACACAAGAAGCAAAACCATAAGAAGTGTTATTCTGTAAAAAGAATAAGCTCATGGAAACTGAAGCAAGCTGAGTGCTGTCAAGCTTCAAAAATCAGAAGCAAGAAAGAAGAATGAATCAGAAGCACTGATAATAGAATTTGATCCATATTTGTCTAATTGCTCTGACAAAATTCTATTTGCTCTGATACATTATTTTAGCCTATATGGCTCTGATACATATCATATGTTCTAATATACATTTTATGTTCTGACTCGTTCATGCTGACTTTTGTCGTTTAGTTTTTGTTCTGTAACATTTCAGGATGTAGAGATGCTCTGATGATGCTCTGGTACATTCAACAATGTTCTGATACAAATCTAGCATGAAGTGATGTTGGTAGAAATTCAAAGCTCTGAAGCTATCCGAGGGAAGCAGAAATCAGAAGCTGTGAATGTTCTAAAGATCCAGAAAACTCAAGTTCTGAAGCTGTCCTAAATGGAAGCAGAAATCAGAAGCTGTGAATGTTCTGAAGATCAAAGAAATTCAAGTTCTGAAGCTGTCCTAAATGGAAGCAGAAATCAGAAGCTGTGAATGTTCTGAAGATCAAAGAAATTCAAGTTCTGAAGCTGTCCTAGATGGAAGCAGGAATCAGAAGCTGTGAGTGTTCTAGGGATCTAAAGAAATTCTAGTTCTGAAGCTGTCCAATGGAAGCAGAAGTCAGAAGCTATGAATTCTCTGAAGACAGAAGCTTATGTGATCGTCTCTACCGAAATAATCAGGGAAGTCTTTTATTAAAGTTCTTCGAGTATTTATTTCAGGGGGAGATTATTTATCTCAGGGGGAGATTGTTAATCTCAGGGGGAGACATATTCATATGCTTATGCTATAGCTGTGTAATTTGTCTTTTGCCGTCTGCTCTTTCTGATCGCAAATTCATATCATTTATATATGTTTTTGTCATCATCAAAAAGGGGGAGATTGTTAGAACAAGATTTGTTCTGAGCAATTATCTTAGTTTTGATGATAACAATAATATGAATTTTGCTTAAGATAATATGGTACTCTAATCCAATGCAATTTCCTTTTCAGGAAATATATAAAGAGTATGCATAATTCAGCGCTCAGAAGCTTTGTCTCAAGGGTTCAGCATGCAACATCAGAACATGGTCTGGCAAGACATCAGAAGATGGTCGAAGCAGAATCAGAACATGGGTCTATGGAAGCATCAGAAGAACATGAGATCAGAAGCACTGAAGTTCTGATGGTATCACGCTCAGAAGCACTTCAAGGTCAGAAGATCAGAAGATGCTTTGCACCAAGCTGTTTGACTCTGATGATATTCAAACGTTGTATTCACAAACATCAGATCAGAAGGAAGTACAAGTGGCAAGCTACGCTGACTGACAAAAGGAACGTTAAAAGCTATTAAAGGCAACGTCAGTAGACACAGCGTGAACAAGGCTCGAGGTAGTTGACAAAAGCATATAACATTAAATGCGATGCTGTACGGAACACGCAAAGCATTAAATGCACTCAACGGTCATCTTCTCCAACGCCTATAAATATGAAGTTCTGATGAGAAGCAAGGTTAACGATTCTGCACAAAACAACTCATATTAACTTGCTGAAACTCTGTTCTATTCAAAGCTCAGAATCTTCATCTTCATCAAAGCTCACTACATTGCTGTTGTAATATATTAGTGAGATTAAGCTTAAACGTTAAGAGAAATATCACAGTTTGTGATTATAGCTTTTAAGAAGCAATTGTAATACTCTTAGAATTGATTACATTAAGTTGTAAGGAACTAGAGTGATCGTGTGGATCAGAATACTCTAGGAAGTCTTAGAGGGTATCTAAGCAGGTTGTAACTAGAGTGATCGTGTGGATCAGAATACTCTAGAAAGTCTTAGAGGGTATCTAAGCAGTTGTTCCTGGAGTGATCAGTGTGTGATCAGAAGACTCTGGAAGACTTAGTTGCTGACTAAGTGGAGAACCATTGTAATCCGTGCGATTAGTGGATTAAATCCTCAGTTGAGGTAAATCATCTCTGCGGGGGTGGACTGGAGTAGTTTAGTTAACAACGAACCAGGATAAAAATAACTGTGCAATTTATTTTTATCTGTCAAGTTTTTAAAGCTACACTTATTCAAACCCCCCCTTTCTAAGTGTTTTTCTATCCTTCATACTTCAATTAATTTTGCAAATTCCGCGTTGCTACCGGTTATCTAATTTTCGGTTATATTCTTGATATTCACGACTTTATGAGTCTTTGGGTTACACTTCAAAGTCACCAAAAACACAACTCTACCGGTTGATTCGGATATAATTCTATCCTTTACCGGTTATTTGATTCGTTCGGTTAAATTCTCAAGATATCGTAATTTACCGATAAACCGAATAGTTAATCTAAGTTCAAGTTTATTCCAATTAAATAGGCTTATAAAAATTAATTCAACTATTAATTTAATTGACCGATTAATATCATAATTTCGACAAAAGAACATCATCAAGTTAATGTACTAATTAAACTTAGCTACCACATAAATTTTCATCATATTCCGAACAACTGATTATACCGCTTAATTAAGCTATTTCGATCAAACGAGACTGTTTTACATTCTATTATATATATATATATATATATATATATATATATATATATATATATATATATATATATATATATATATATATAAAGTACCGAACGACTCATGTATAAGGCAGAAGGCACTACCTGCTGTCAATCAAGCCAAGGCGACGCCCTGCGTATGACGTCGTCACTTCTCGTTCCATCATCACGGCTTAACGCAACAACAACAAACATCAACAACAACAAGAGAGATACACAAAATTTCAAGCTTCAGTAACATTTAAACACAACACCAGCAAAACTAATTTCCAATAACAATTAACACAAGCAAAAGCAATAAATCTATATACCCAATTCCCACAGACAATTGTTCATGAGCCCCATTATAGGAAGAGAATATCACCCTTACATTATTCAATTTGAAGCAACTCGATGGGTCTCTGATTCACACTTTCGATTGGGCACCATGGATGGAAATCTCTAAGCTTTGTTCATCTTCTCCAAGACTTGCCTCCTTCCCTTCACAACTTGTTTTCTCCCAAATGACAACACTACTCTTCATTTCTCTAAAACCCTAATTTATCATTCCAATTGGGCTTAGCATATATCAACTCTTCTTTATTATACTCCACAAACCAATTTAGGCCCAATAAGATAAATAACTCCAATTAAATCAAAATATCACTTTTATTAATATTCCAACAATATAATAAATTCCGACTTGTAAATAATATTATTCTTCGACCGTCCGACTAAAATTCGACTTTTAACTTAATAAATTAAAATCCGACTTTCGAACTCTCAATAGGTTGGTTGATTTGTTTACTCCTATTATTGAAGTGTTCAAAGATTTGAAAAATGATAGTCATTCTAAGGGTGAACCAAAAAGTTTGTTACTTGTTATGCAAACTTTTAGTTTTGTGTTTATAATGCACTTAATGGTGGAGATTTTATCTTTGACAAATAATTTGTCACAATCATTGCAAAAGGGGATCAAGATATTGTGCATGCCATGGAACTTGTCCAAATTAAATATGCAAGAAAAAGTTGCAAGAATTTAAAGATGATGGGTGAGAAACATTTTATGAGCAAGTTGTGGCTTCTTGTGGTAATGTTGAAATTGATGTGCCTGACATGGAGTCTCAGTATGTGAAAGATAAGAAATCCAAACGACTTGCTCCTTTTGTTACAAATTTTCATTATTTCAAGAATGATTGCTTCTTACATGTCATAGATGTGGTATTGAAAGAGTTACATGATCGGTTTACACCTGAAAATACTGAGTTGATCAATTGTGTTGCTTGCTTGAGTCCTTGTTATTTATTTGAATCATTTGACGTTAAATCACTTGTGAGATTGGCAAGATTGTACCCAAATGACTTTGAGGATCTTACTGATAAGAAATTGTCTAGTGAATTGGAGACTTATATTGAGAGTCTCAAGATGGACGATCACATTTCCAATTTGACTAGCATCTCGGAATTTTGTAGGACTCTTGTTCAAACAAAGAAGCATAAGACATTTAGTTTTGTGTACACACTTGTCAAACTAGCTTTTTCCTTACCGGTGGCCACTGCAAGTGTTGAGCGAGTTTTCTCGGGGATGAAATATGTTAAGAATGAATTGAGAAGCATAATGGCTAATCCATGACTAAATGATTGCTTAGTGACATTTGTAAGAGGTGTTTAATACAATCGATGATATGAATATCATCAAAAGTTTCCAAGAAATCAAAAGTTTCCAAGAAATAAACAAGAGAAAAATGCATTTACGATTAGACTAGAAAGTTTTCTATTTTTGTGTTGTAATTGAAATACTAGTACATTTTTATTAAGTAATATTATCATATTTCGTGTCATTAATCTTTTTCGTACATTTTTTCTATATTTTATTTTCATTATGGGAATCCCCTGGATTTTGATCCTGACTCTGCTCCTGAACCACCGTCGCACCTTGCAATTACTTAAAGACTCCCATGTGCGATTTGCTAGGATCTCAAAATTGGGATATTCAAGAACTTTGCGCCACTGCGCCTCCTTAGCAAAATGACGAATACGGTAGTGTCTGATTGCTTCGCACAGAGCACATTCTTGCCCAGCATCTAGGGTGGCAAAATGGATGAATTGGATGGATAGAGATGAGATGGTTAATGGATGAACCAAATCAATCCATTTATCCATCACCAATCCACTAAACTCTCTTAATAAAAATTCAATCCAATCCATTAAAGAATAAAATCCATCTATTAACATATTTCTAATTGATGGATATCCATCCATCCAAAAAATAATTAAAAAATTCTTAATATTTTTTTAAATTTCATAAAAAAATTAAATATTCTAAAATATTTTTTAAATTTCATAAAACAACTTGAATTTTCGTTTTTCCGAAAAAAAACTCGATTTTTTCGTTCTTCCGAAAAAACTTGAATTTTCGTTTTTCTGGAAAAAAAAAACTTGACTTTTTCGTTTTTCCGAAAAAACTCGATTTTTTCGTTTTTCTAAACAAAAAAACTCAACTTTTTGGTTTTTTCGAAAAAACTCGACTTCCCGTGTTTCCAAAAAAACTAGATTTTTTTCGTTTTTTTAAAAAAAAAAACTGACTTTTTGGTTTTTTCAAGAAACTCGATTTTTTGTTTTTTTCAGAAAAAACTCGTTTTTTTGAAAAACCTCAATTTTTTTTTCGTTTTTCCAAAAAAGCTTGATATTTCATTTTTCCAAAAAAACTCTATTTTTTCGTTTTTCTAAAAAAAAAATCGCCTTTATGTTTTTCCGAAAAAAAATCAATTTTTCTTTATTTCGAAAAAACTCAATTTTTTATTTTTCCAAAAAAATACGATATTCTTTTGTTTTTTTCAAAATAACTCGATTTTTTTGTTTTTCTATAAAAAACTTGCTTTTTCGTTTCATAAAATATAACTCGATATTTCATTTTTTTTGAAGAAACTCGATTTTTTGTATTTTCAAATTTTATAATTTTTTTTAAAAAACTAATTTTTATTTTTTAAAAAATAACTTTAAATATTTAATGTATAAAATAAAAATAATCTATTAGATTATCAAAATGTGTTGGATGAATTGGATCTATATATAAATGGATGGATTTAATGAATCCATAACTTATTTTTTATGTGGTGGATAAATTAAATGAATTTTTTGGTGGATGGATTTTAGTTTTTTTTTATTTGTTGTTGTCAAATCAAAACTAAATGAATCACTTTTTCATTAATAAAATTGATTTGGCAGGAAAATAGAAGGTAAAAGAAATGAGGAAAAACCCATTTTTTTAAGGGGTCTTAGTTTTTCTTCTTAATATAAAATCATTTGAAATAAATAAATATTAATAATAAATATTATTTTTATTATTCTCTAAAAGAAACTTTTTTAAAACTATAAAAAAAATAATTTACTTGCTCCAAAACTATTTTTTTTTCTACAAACTTGCCAAGAAAGCAGACATCAGTTATCATTAGATTTTTGGAGTAAAAAAAAAGTTATCATTAGAGTTTTTAGTGATTTTGCTTATACAGCTTATAACCCAAAACCAATTATTCTTTGTCTGATTTTTCTTAAAGATCGATTTCCCTGCCCAATTTGACATGATACTATCATAGTATAAAAATGTGAGCTAAACAATTAACTCATGAGTGAACTAATAGGAACATAGAAAAGTAGCCTTTACGCATGAACCAACAACGTTAAGCAAAATTCATAAGACAAGACATATGAGTAGAAACGTGGCTCACTATATTTGATGTTATAATTTATAAACAACCAACATAGACAAATCATGCCAATCTCATCTCTTTCATCTAACAAATGCCACATGGATTGACATCTGGGCGCAACGGGCTCAACCACTAACTACAGAGTTTGATAGGTATGTCTGACACATATATGTAATAATTTTTTGATAGATATAAATGTCTAATACGAACCTTAGACATGAATGAACACAATTATTCATTTATAAACCGATTTTATATGGATGAATTAGATTCAATCTAAATATTAAGATCAACGCTTCATTAATAGGACTAATAGAAAAAGAATATTCCAAAAGTTTAGTGGGAAGAAGCATGATGATGAGTGCACAAATGATATTTTCATCTACTTAAGAGAGACTTGGACCCACACACAAGAATCTTCACAATTAGTATAGCAACACTCTCCAATGCATTACCCTACTTGCATTGCATGCTTTTTAAGTAATGTAATCATACATCACCAATTCTCAATTGATGTTCATCCCAAAGACTTCTTTTTCAATTTTCCTTCTATTCTATTCAAACAAGTTTATCATCATAACATGCTTTTGACACATTACCATGTTGACTAATTCAAACAAACCACACACTCTTCTTTCACTCTTTGTACCCTATAACACTATCAACACTCCCTCATCTCTATTTCTCTGTCTCTGAGGATTACTTGCATGAAACTAGTAAAGCATATTCCACTTTCCTTTTTCACATGTCATGCCATATATGCTTTGTTTATCTCTTTCATCACTTCATATTCTAATGCTTCTGCTTCCTATCTCTATAGCCACTGATTTCTTCAATTTTGACAGCTTTTTCATATATTGTTCACCGGTACGTTTTCTTCTTTATTAACCTTTTCAAATTTCTTTACATGTTTGATTAAAGCATTGTTTTTGATTTAACACTTCACAACCAGTTAAAAGCCTTTTTCAATCTGTTAATTATATCTAGGATAAGCACTTTTGTCAGATATATGTATATTTTTTTATGAAAAAGCAGCATATACTATAATATATAGGTTCTATGTACCTATAAAATTCCAATAGGAAGAGGACGAAATGAAATGATAGAACTTTCTTGTAGAGGGACAAAACTTTATGAATTGGAGGAGGGAAAAGTCACATATTTGGCTAAATTGCTTGCTCACTTACATCAAAGAATCATATTAGGAATTGTGGCTTGTTGGTGCCAACTACTGCATGTTTGGAATCACTGTCGCCGAATTAGTACATGTTTGAAATCACAGTGAGTTTGACAAAATTACGGTAGCACTGCAATTTTGTTAAAATATAATGTATAGCATGTTTGGTTTGGCGTTTAGAATGAAAACGTACGTTTCAATGCCATTTTGCTTTGAATTTAAGAATCTAGAAATTTTAGCTTTAGTTGGACGCGCGTCTGTAGCATATTCTGTCGAGATTTTGATTATGAACTTTCATTATGATCATTGAGTTAGGATCTGTGAAAAACTGAAAATTACCTTAAAGAAAAAGGTGAGTTATAAAGCCTGCAAAAGCTGAAGCTATCTTTTTTGGAAAACATGAAGGGCAATGCTTCTGTGTTGTGGAAAGCAATGGATGCTGTTCTACAAAAAATAAACATAGTACTTTTTTTACTTTACCATCATTTGTCTGTGAAAGCACAGACCAAAGTGTGTGTCAGATTTTAACAAATGAAAGGCCTAGCCTTAACATCATAGATAGATATATCCTTAACCTCAACAACCAGTATAGGTTCTTCTTTATAGACCCTATAGATTAGTATTTTATTGATTTCAAAATTTGAAACTTGTCTAAAAAGTTGCTTTTGTGAAACTAATGCTAAGCTCTTTCATCAATTATATGAATAAAATATGAGAGAAAAACAAGATATATCTTCCATGTTTCTAGGTTTTTAGATAGTTGAGAAGACACTTCATCACAGGATCACTTGTTAGAAAAGAAAATCCGATTCTAAAGTAAGTACAGTATATAAATAAGGACACAAGAATCACAATTTCATTACGAAGTTCGGTTAATTGTGTCTACATTTTCGATAGTAGAGTGGCTAATGATGTTTTCTACTATGCAACAAGTTAGGTTTATAAAGTATAAAGATATGTTTAAATAGTTCAGTTCAATCACTACGTTTGCTGTATTAGAATTTGACTTAACTCATCCTTACAATACCGTCTTGTAAGAGGGATGCCTCTCTGTAAATTCTTTCAAGCTCTAGAATTAGGGATCTTTCCAATATACTCTATCACGTCCAACACTCTTTTGTCCTAATTGAATTGATATAAACGGTGGGCGACCTATGGTTCGATCGATAAGCTCTGATACTATGTTAAAATTTGACTTAACTCATCTTTACAATACTGATTTGTAAGGTGAGAGATGTCTCTCAATGTAAACTCTTAACAAACAGGGACTTAGAATCTTCCCAATACGCGCTTTCAGCACCACAAAATCCGCTATACGCTCGAGTGTTTATCCATATATCAGAAGATCCAAGTCATACTTTACTCATCTGAATAAATATTCCATGTTACTTAATTTATATGTAAGATTTGCTTTTATGAAAATAATGCTAAGCTCTTTCACTAAAACAATAAATGATTTTTTTTTTATTATCTTATGAAGGTTTTGGTCACACACTAGTTATTGTTGCATCACTTTCTTCCGGATTTTCATGCCCTTTTCTTAACATAATCATACATCCCTCTCTATAAATAGATACACTAGCACCTTTTTGCTTTGGAATTATTAAAACTTATCATCCAACTTACTGTCAAAAACTAATAGTAAATTTCTCAACTTCAACAACATTATAAATAGTCTTAACTATCTATGCTCTACTTAGATAATGTAGTAGTTCACTTCATGTTCTACTTAGGTAACATTCTATAATGCACCTTCTTTCCTCAATTGCTTTTAAGTGCATGAAGAGAAAAAAGTTACCATTCTTTAGAATTTATGCAGGTTTTGAAGTAGATCACAACAAATAGCTATGAAGTTCATGAAACTTGGAACTCGGTCGGACTCTTTCTACACGGAACAAGCTACCAGGTATTCATGTCCATCTTTGGCCTAAAATTAGACTAATTTGTTGTCAAAATATAAGTATAGGAAGCTTGATATGAGTTTGTTATCATAATCATGAATGCAGGAGTCTAGTTTCCGATATAGCTCCCGACCTTGTGATAAAAATCAATGATACAACTTACCTGCTACATAAGGTATCGTTGCCCGTTTGACTTCTATTTCTGCTACACAAAAAAAAAAAATATTGGTTAGTCTATAATTCTACTTTTGTTGGTTGCAGTCTCCGCTTCTTTCGAAATGTGGCCTTTTACTAAGACTTGGTTCTGATACTTATGATTCTGAGAGTGTTCCTCTAGAGCTTCATGATATGCCTGGTGGAGCAGAAGCTTTTGAACTCTGTGCTAAGTTTTGCTATGGAGTTTCAATCAACATTAGTGCTCATAATTTAGTACCTTCACTTTGTGCTGCTAAGCTCCTCCAAATGAATGAGTCCGTTGAGAGGGGAAACTTTGTAGGTAAACTTGAGTCTTTCTTCAGTTCATGCATTCTTGAAGGTTGGAAAGACTCGGTTTCGACGCTGCAGGCCACCGAGAAGTTACCAGAGTGGTCTGAGAATCTCGGCATAATAAGAAAATGCATTGATTCAATTATTGAAAAAGTTCTTACACCCCTACCACAGGTAAAACAAATTAAATCAAAACCCTTAAACTTTCTTCGCATAATTTTTTATACCGTCTCCGTCTCATGCATTGATTATGTGCAGGTGAAATGGTCCTACACTTACACTAGGCCTGGTTACAACCGAAAAGAGCATCATTCTGTTCCGAAGGATTGGTGGACCGAGGATATATCGATTCTAAACATAGATCTTTTCAGGTGCATAATAATGACTATTAGATCAACACATGTGCTTCCACCGCAGCTTATCGGCGAAGCTTTGCATGTTTACGCATATAAGTGGTTACCTTGCACCATAAAGGCTAAAAGTTCAGGAAGTTCAGCATCACAAACAGAAGAATCCAAGGAGAAAAACAGAATAATTCTCGAAACAATTGTGAGCATGATTCCTTCAGATAGAGGGTCAGTTTCAGTTGGTTTCTTGTTAAGACTTTTGAGCATTTCAAGTCATTTAGGTGTCTCTACTATGACAAAAACAGAACTAATAAAAAGAGGTAGCATACAGTTTCATGAGGCTACTGTGAGTGATTTGCTTTACCCTCCAACATCGTCGTTGGACCAGAATTTTTATGATATAGAGATAGTTCAAGTAGTGTTGGAAAGTTTTCTGAAGTTTTGGAAAAGAATCTCCCCTGGTGCTGTGGACAATAGGCACTACTTGTTAAGATCGATACGAAAAGTTGGTAAAGTTGTTGATTCCTATCTTCAAGTGGTGGCAAGAGATGAGAATATGGAAGTGTCGAAATTTGTAACTCTTGCTGAAACTGTGCCAGCTGTTGGAAGATTAGAGCATGATGATTTGTACCAGGCAATCAACATTTATCTTAAGGTAAATCGCGCATTCATCGCATAAGCAATATCAAACCTTAATTATATTTATGGTGCATTATTCATGATATATTGATATGTATGATATATGGTCAATGTATAAACAGGTGCATCCGGACTTGAGCAAGGTGGAAAAGAAGCGCTTGTGCGGGATTCTAGAGTGTCAAAGATTATCCTCAGACGCGCGCTCACACGCTGTCAAAAACGAGTTTCTGCCATCAAGAACTGTGGTGCAGCTGCTATATTATGAACAAGAGAAAGACACTAAGGTAGCAACAACTAGTACAAAGTTGCAAAAACCACATGAGCTACTTCTAGAAGCAAAAAAGAAACCAGCCACAAGAGATAGCCATGGAAAGCAATCTCAGTACCTTGACAAAGAAGCAATCACAATGAGAACATCAATTGCTGAGAGTAGAGAAAAGGGTCAGCAAAAAACTAAAAGGTTGGATGATAAGTTGGCATTAGACTTGGAAAAAAAGATGGTTATAAGAGGAGGCAAAGAAGAAAGTATGGCAGGAATCAAAATAAACTTAGATCATAAGAAAATCATAGGAAGAACAAGAAGCAATAAATCAGAATATGGCAGTGAAAAGAGAAGATATATTTGAGAATAGTATTAGAATAATCTTTGAAAATTTCAAAGAAAATTATTGTCATCCCTCTCTATCTATGCATTTTTGTCTCCTCTATTCTTATCTTATTATCTCTTCTTACCTTTGTCATAAATGTAACAATGGTGTGATCAAGTGTAATTTATATTTCATTTAAAGGTTGTAATTGTATTTGTTAGTATAAAAGTATACTCAAAATATTTTTTTTATAAAGCTTTTTATTAAAAATTGATAAAAAGAAAAACAAATAGGTGGGGGCACGTGTCTAACCCATCAAAACTAATAAAAACGGGAATTAATCAGACCAAAACGATCTCTAAAATAACTATCTCAAACACATTGTGTTACATTAGTCCACCGTGTGTCATGATCCCCAAAAATGTCTTACGTGAGCCAATCTATTTGCGCAAATATTTTCTTAATAAAAGATATGAAAGATTTTTAATCTAAATGAACAAGCGTGTGAGTGCTATTTCTCCGATCAATCAATAACTTTCAAGAAACTATCTTTTCATTGTAGAAGGTTTGTATTGCAAAGGATGAATCACTCTTTAATTATAGGTGGTTCTATTCCCTTGTGTTTGCAGGGGATGGTTACATAACGCCATGCAGTTCTGCACTTCTGCTTGCAAAGAGGTGATTTACCTTAGCCGAAAAAGCTCTAAAAAAGTGCTCAAAATGTTGATGCCCTCAGATTTTCTCTAGAACATCCAACTATATTGCACTTGATCCAATCAAGATTAGGACTTATTTAGTTTATTTGAAGAATTTTTGGTGCAGGTGGATGCTTGCATATTAGGTAAAATACTTTAATAATTATAATTAAACTCTAACATGGAAGAGTACATATGTCCTTTGAAAGATGGTAAACAAAAAAGTATAACCTTTTTATGTGATTAATCTCTATGTGAATCACTGATGTTGTTACTTTGAATCGAATGTTATTTCTTAGATGCCAAATTCTTTGAATAAATAGAATAATTAATACTAGAAAAAGATGCATAATTTGAAGACTCCAACCTCTATCCACAATGTTAAAAATCAGAGGTGTGTATGATTGATTATTTTTAAAAACCAAACTATAACCATTTTAAACCATTTAAATGATTTGGATTTATAATCATAACCATATTTTAATCAAAACTGATTATAAAACTGATTATAAATTTAGTTATGATTATATAATCGTTTTTTTTAATCCAGTTTTAAAAATATTTTTTATTTTGAAAATTAAAAAATATATAATTGAATTGAAATATTTGGATTAATTTTAGATTTTGGATAATAACCGAATTGTAACCGAATCCAAAAATAATTTAATCGTTTAATAACAATTTAATTATATCCGAATTATATGGATGGATAACCAAACCATTAATAATTACACCGGTTGATAACCAATTAATTATATCCAAATATTTAAAATAAATTTAGATTTGGTTATAAATTTAGGTCTCACAACCGGATATTTTGCACACTCCTATTAAAAATCTTGTTTATTCATATCTCGTCAAATCTCATTGAGATTATTCCTTCCATCAAATTCCAATGTTGCAAAGTGAAGGGACATTTAAGAAAGAGAGGATTTACAACTTCTATATGTTTTTGACATAATAAACATCGAGAAACTAACTACATGTTTCTCAGGGTCAAATTGTCATATGTTACAAGTACATTCACTACTACAAATAATACATTTTATGAAAAAGTCTTCACCTCATCTAACAAATAACCGAGATGTAAATTTTGAGCGCGCCACTTTTTTTTTACTAAAAAAATATAAATATGATTATTTTATCCCTCGGTTATAAGGGAAACCGAAAGGGTAGATCATTTACTTTACACTTTTAAAAAAAATAAAAATATAAACTGCAATAGCTGGGATTCGAAATATATCCTGAATTGTTTGTCCTCTCGGTTATATTAAAAAACGAGAGAATATGTTTTTTTTTTAAATAAAACATGGTGCGTCTTGGCATTATACCTCGATTTATTTTTAATTGAGGTGAAAGCTTTGTCATAAAATGTATTATTAGTAGTAGTAAATTTCACTCACAGAATCAGTTGTGAGTTGTGACTCTTACTAGCTCAACTCTGGTGGAATTATCAATAATCTACTCTGCATTCATTCCATTGTTTCGATATTTTCGACAAAACAAAACAAATTTCTCATTCCATTAAAAATCTAATTACTAAAATTTAAACATGACAAAACTCAACCATGGCAGAATTGAACAAATAATATTCTTCCCCGCCAATAATGCTCCTACGTTCTTCAGAACCTAACCTTAGACTATCAACAATGGTTGAATTATTCAACACCATATTTTTTTACTTTTTACACTTCACATCATCTTCTCTCTTCCACCTAATAATTCAACACCCTTTCGATTTTTACTTACTACAAAGATTTTATTTAATAAAATTCAACACTATACCCCACCACTTTTATTTCATATTGTTATTTCCTTTTATGTTTTTATTTTTGTGATTATATATTAATAACAATTATCGATCGAAATTAAATTAAATTAATTAAGAGTTAAATAATTTATTTTAATTTTTTTCTAATTCAATAATTTATTTTAATTTTATTTTTCTAATTTTATATTCTTAATTAATTTAATAACAAATAAAATTACATAAAACTTAAAATGCAATATAATACAATAAACACACAACACACCTAAAATGAAAAGTGATTTTTTTTGTCCAAATCTAATGAAACTAGGCTCTATTTATAGAAAAAAAATGATGAATTTTGGTAAAAATAAAAAAATTAATTTACTATGAAATAATTGACCCCAAATAATTATGATAAAATAAAAATATAAAAATTTACAACAATCAATAATATTTTGCCAAGTGTTTTTTGTGGCCCCCACTCTCTCTTACTCAACATGTTAAATTTATTCAACGCAATTTAATCCATCTCATTTTCAACATCCCATTATAGTCATTCAACTACTTAATAAATTATTCAACATACTCATTATAAATGGTTTTATTACAAACTCTGACACACACCCCTCTACCTCTTTATAACTTATTTAGATAGTCAGAGTTATACACACAAATTTAGTTCATATGTACATCTCCCCCTTGGTAATACTTTTAGAGTTATATTTAAAAAAAAAAAACTTATAATGGATGATTCATAATGTTGTGAGGTTAATAGAGTAATTTTTCAGAAAAAAAAAAACAAAAAAAAAACAATTCATTACCAAAACTTAAAATTAAAATTCAAAACTTATAACAGAAATTCAAATTTTAAAATTAAGACTAACTTTAATTTATAAAATTTCAAAACGTAAAACAAAATACTACTATTTTGTTTTTTATTATAAGTCGTTTTGAACTTTTCACACATATTAAGAAAAATAATAATTGTTGTATGAAAATGAGAAATTATTAAGTTTTTTTATAAAATTGTCCTTCATTAATGACATGTGGAAGATAAATTTAAATAATTGAAAGCTGAGAGAATAATAAATATTTAAGGATATAATAGAAAAAATATCTTCTCATGTTTATAGTGAAGATAAATGCACAAAATACTCTTCTTTTTCTAATTGGTGGAGGGATATTGTTAATATTGGGAAAGATTATTTTAGGGATCCTATTGTTAAGTGTTGTTTGTTTGATGTCCATAATGGGTACAAAACACTTTTTTGGGAATCTTGTTGGCTGGATGAAGAGGCTTTGAAGAATGATTTTCAGGAGTTATTTGAAGCTTCTCGTCTTAAAGGGGTTTCGGTTGGGGCGATGGGAGGTTGGATTGATGGTACTTGGAAATGGGAGGATTTGGGGATTTCCACAGATTTATTGGAAGAGACCAGTTTTAGAGGGAGGGTAGCTTTGCTTTATGACCGATTGGAGCTTCATGGTGGTCCGACGGGAGAGAATGAGATGGATGTGGTTTCTTGAAAATTTGCTAATGATTCGGTCTTCTCGGTGGCATCGTGCTATCAATTTTATTCGACAAAATTTATTCCTTTTTGTTCCGTTAACAAGCATGATGAAGCGTGTCGCATCCTTTGGAATGCGGAAGTTCCTTTCAAAATATAGACATTTGGTTGGAGATTATTCCTAGACAGACTTCCCACTAAGGAGCTTTTGGTGTATATAGGTATTTCCCTTCCTTTAGATAATCTCAACTGTGTTTTTTGTGGTTTTGGTATAGAAAGTAGGAACCACTCCTTTTTGCGTGTAGTATGGTGAAACGCATTTGGTCCGAAATTACTATTTGGGTGGGAAAACTGAATAGTTTGGAGGAGGAATGTATATCAAGTTTTATGGATTGACATTAGTTTCTCCAAGTTCATAAGGTGAAGATTAGTAAGACGGATGTTGTTTGGCTTGCCACTTCTTGGTCGTTATGGTTGCTAAGGAATGAGGTGTGCTTTCGGGAAGAGGATTGGAGCTTAAAAGACACGGTTTGGAACATAAAGATGTTGGCTTGGAAGTGGTCTTTTTGTGACAAAGTTACCCATCCCAATTATTCTTTCTATGAGTTTTGTAAAGATCTTATTTCTTTTCTCTTGTAGTGTAATTGGTGGGTAATTTTCTTTTTGTCGGGTTTTGTCCGTTCTATCGTGTAAAAAGGTCGGAGAACCCATAGTTCTCCCTTTAATCAATACCTTGCTTAAAAAAAACAATAAAAATTTATAATATTAACCTTTATAATATTATCAAAAACACTAAGAAAACCATTATTGTCATCACCTATTTGATTTTGTTTATTAGACTTTTTAATTATTTTGTTGATTTTTTTTAGTTTACATAAGATCATTTTGTCATATCATTAATCGTTTTGATAAGGCACTGTAATGCATTGAGACAATTCTCATATTTTCTTTGGTCACTATTTTCAGAATATTGAACTATATCTTTGTCAGCTCTATGTTAGCTTTTTTAAAAGAATGATGATAATATTGACCTTAAAGTTTCTTTGATTATTGTGAAACATAAGTATAAGCAAAAAACTCAATTCCCCGAACACCAGTTTTTAGAATCAAAGTAAGAAAAAAGTGGAAAATTGACCGGGACTGAGACTGCTTTGTCCTAAAAAAATCAGAACTGAGACAGCACAAAACATGCAATACGAAAAACAATGTTTAGTTGAGAGAGTTGCAGAAGCAGCAAGTAAGATCCATATTCTTTAAATATTTCAAACAAAACACATCTTATGTTAATAAAAGTTCTCAAGTAAGCTCTTAAAACTTTCCAGTTCTTGTAATAACTCTCAAACCCAAAACAATATGAGTAATCTAATTCAAGAGTAAAGAAAAACATTAAAATTTAAAACTTCATATAACACTCAATTGTGTCCATTACATTGGTATTTAAAAATAAAAGAGTAATTTCTCAACGAAGCAAAACTAAAAACAAAAAACATCTTACAATTCAGAGTTAATATTCAATAGAAGAAAATACGATCATTACGCGAGAAGAATTTCCTCTTTTTTAAAGATGACCTTGATAAAACCTCCGAGACAACGACGTCAGCCTTAACTTTATTACAATATCTCAAATCGATCTTCTTAAGTCGTGTGCAGTTTTCAACTACACTTATAATTCCTTTTTGTGTGACATGATCACAACATGTCAATAATAGTTGCAAAAGTCCATGACAACTCTTTGAGATCTCATAGAGTGTTTTATCATCACTTCTTGTATATGACAAGTTCAACACCTCCAATTGAGGAAGTACAAAGTTCACTTCAGGAAGCCTCATTCCATGACAGCGGTTCAAATCAAGTAGCTGCAAATTGGGAAAAATGGAGACGAACATTATGATGTTTTCATCATTTATTAACGAATTGCCAGCCAGACATAAAGATTTCAATTGATAGTTCACATGAAAATCATTGAAACATCCTTTATTAACTGTTTAGAGACGAGAGGTAGAGAGTTAAAGTCATGGTTGTGGTCGGTGAATGAAAACACATACTCCCAGCAGTCATCGGGTAAATAAAACCCAGATTTTGTACAAGTTTTCTTCCTCCTAATCTTAGTGAGGAGGAATGGTGATTTGTAAAAAGCTATTGTTTTTCATAATGAAGAATGATAGAATATTGTTGCTGCAATGCCGTCAGAATTGAGAGTTAGGGTATGTTTGGATATCACGAAATGAACGGAGCGGAATGAAATGGAGCGGAGTGGGATGGAGCGGAGTGGAACGGAGCGGAACGAATGTACCATTCCATTGTTTGGAAATTTTAGAACGGAATAAGACAAATTATTCATTCCGCCCAAATCGGAGGGGAAGGAATATGGAGGTAAGTGATGGAATGGAATGGAATCCATACCACTCCTTTCCGCTCCGCTCCATCCGTTTTTAAATTATCCAAACAACGGAATATCATTTTATTCCATTCCATTCCGCTCCGCTCCATCCGATTCCATCAATCCAAACAAAGCCTTAAGGATTATGGTCAAGTGTGAAACGAATTAAAATTAGGTAACATTTAAAGGGATTATGTACCAGTCAAAGTTAAAAAAAGGACTACTATGGAATTTCGGCATAATCTAAAGTTTATTTTAATTAGTGTTATAGATTAATTTGATAATTTTTAATTATTCACAATATTTAATTTTAAATGTGTTAAATTTTTTTATATTTATATTGATTTAATCTAAAAAAAGTAAATGATATATATTGACACAATAATCATTCAGTTCACTACAAGAAATATGGCCTACGGCCACGCTAAATTCTTCCACAACTCAAAATTGCGGCTAAATATAAGCTTTGGCCGAGGTTTTCAAACCGTGGAAATATGTTTTGAAATATTGAACCCAGATTGTGAAACGGCGGCCTTTTCTTAATTTTCCACGTTTACAAAATGATATTTATATTTCTACCACAGTTAATAACCGCGGCTTATAAGTTTCACTTCAAACTGTGGTCGAAGCCCACAATTTTATACCCCGCCAAACTTTCCCTCTTTTATTTTTCACTTTCCCTCTTTTTAATTATTTTCTTTTCTAATTATTTTTTATTAAAAAAAAAGAAAATAAAATTGAAAAACCAATTCCTAACACTGTTTCAGTTTCTCTCTTCTTTTACTCTCATATCATATCGCTTCCCTCATCTCTTACCTTCACCTTCAATTTCAAACAAAGAAAACCTTCAGCCATCGCGCCGCCATGCCTCCGACGGCAGTCGCGGCAGCTCTAAACACAAAAACCAATGCAGAGATGATGAATCTCCACAGCGGCGATGAAGAAGACGATGGCGGCGGTACCGCACCTAGGTCTAATCTCCAATTCGTTTACATTTTCGAAATCCTCTCTCCCTTCTTCTTTCTAACCCGAGTGCGATTATTGCAGGAAATGGGTGGAAGGAGCCGGATCTGAAAGGGGTCGAGTGGAAATCTCTTAGAGAATCTCCAAAAAATCAAGGATTCTGCGATGTGAAGAACGAATCGAGCAACAAAAACCTTCAATCGGCGGAAGTGACGGTGGTGAGCGGCGGTGGAAAGCTTTTCAGGTGAGCTCTTCTTTCTTTTCGTTTTAGGATTCATTCTTTGGGTCTGCAAAGACTATGAACGAACATGGATAGATTTTAGGGTTTTTTGGAAATTTTTGTCAAAAAGCTGCATTGGAATGTTTGGGAATAGCTATAGGTTCTAAAAAACATTTTCTGCTCGGTGCTTAGTTTGCTTGTTTTTGTAGGATGCTGCTGAGGTATTTGTTCATCTACTGTGCTCTTTCAGAGAAGAGTCTGGAGGTTGTTATGCTCCAAAGATAAGTTCTTTAGCATACATTTTTGCTTCTAATAATAGAATTCTTACTCCAATACAGAGGGATTGGCAGAGTGAGCCAGAGAGATGGCACCGCCTCTATTTTGGACCCTTTGACGGGATTCTTTGTAGCAGCTTAACTTGTCAAAGTTGTTTGTCCCAGGTATAGGAGACTTTCTTCAGTGCAATCTAACAAACTTTTCCTCGTGTAGTTGATTGCATGCTTACTCTCTGGTTCTTGTTTGTAATTTTAGTCCGCCTTCATAAGAAAACTATGACACTCAAATCTGCATCTTTTGCTAATATGTATAATGTTTGAAATCATTCTATAACTGGCCATCAGGAGGACAGAGGACTATTGTTCAGCTTGATGTTTTTACTGACTTCCTGTTTTGGTTACTATTGTTGTATTTGGAGGTAAAAAGTAGTAGTGTAACATTACAGCCACTTGCTGAAACATCTTGGAAGAATTAATGCCGGACATTTGAAAATGGTCAGAAATACGAATATAGGAATTTGGCTATAGGTTGGCTTGACTTGGGTTGGGTTCCTCCATTTCCTCTCTTCGTTAAACCCTTTTCTCTCTTCCACCGTTTCTTCCTCTCTTCATCTACGAGTCTCCTCCATTAAACCCTAATCTTCTCTGTTTCTCCCTAAACTTTCTCTGCAGTAAACCTAATCATATCGAAACGAAGAACCGCACGTCGCCGGACAGGTCTTGTTTCTGTGCACCGGAGGTCCGGTCCTATTATTGTGCACAGCCGCTTGCATTGTTGTGCACCGCCGATTGCTACAAGTGTTGTTGTTTTGTTACGGTTGTATTGATGTGTGTGTTAATGTATTGTAGGGACCCGCATGTGTTGCTGCCGTTGTGTTGTTGTGTTTCTGTCATCTTCGTTTCTTCTTTTTCTGGTAAGTGTTTAGCCGCGACTCTGTATGTATATGAGTGTGAATGAAATTTGTGTGACTCTATATGTATGTACCGGTGATTGAATATTACTTTCGAATTCATGGTTTGTATGTTGGTTTCAACAATTGAATGTTGTATATATTAGATGTTATGTCTGAAAATTGAAAAGAAAAAGAGAAATAACTAAGAGTGTGGTTAGATTTAGCCTGTCAAGATGTCAAGAAAACAAGAGTTGGAATTGTTAGTTATATTAATAGCAAAATTAAAATTGCATTTTACAAACTCTGATAACTGTTCTCATCTTCTCAATCTTTAGAGGTTGAATTTGAATGGTGTGTGTTAACAGAACATCTTCAACTATTATACAAATACTCATGTACACAGAACTTTTCCAGCAGAACAAGCTCCCTCTGCAGAAACTTGTATCAAATTCAACACACTATCCTTGTCAAAGAGTATACAAGTGAGACGATATGTTTGTTGTATTAAAAACATAATTTGTAGGCTTTGAATATTAAGTGTTTTCAGTTAGATCTAACAAGTGAATTGCAGTTAAATTTGGACCTTGATTGGAGACCTTGAAGCTGATGTAGGAAATGAAGTGTTAAAGGTTGAAAAAACAGCACATGTTAATATTTAATATTAACTTATATGACTTTTGAAAATTAATTAACTCACCCTGTGCAGTTTGCTGCAAAGCCATTAAAAGCGACATTCGATAACAAGTTTTTTATTTTTTCTTAGTGATATTTAATTATTAATCACCCTTTTGCAGTATAATACTTTATGAAAGAGATTGACTAATTTACACATAAAGTGCTGGTGTTAGACCCTTTGATCTTTCAAGATTGATTGTTGGCTTTGATCCATGCACCGGGTCACCTTTTCTACACAATTGGAAGAAATCCAAGTTCAATACGTGAGTTTTAAGAGAAGAACTCAAAGGAAACTTCTGGGCATTGCTTGAAGTGAGTTAATTTGTTCCCTTGTGTCTTTTAAGGAAATATCTTATTTTATCATTTATGTAAGTTCTTTGCTGCAACTTGGGGAAGGTTTTTTTTCCTTCCACAATTTATAGGTGATGTCATTAACTGCTCTATGGATATATCCCTTTCTCATTCTTTTAATGTTGTTAATGTCCTATGAATGAGACTTTTCAAGAACTTCTTAGAGTGTATTTATTTATTTATTTGTTGGTAGGTACCTTAACAGAAACATTTGATTACAAATTAGGTGGAAGGTTGGGATGAATTAAAGTGTATTAGAAAGATATTCATATGTTTAATCTAGACTTCACATTACAATTAGTTTAGATGAGATATTGTATTACTTTAATGTGGTCCAACCATTCCCTAAATTTTGCTACAATACTACGTGTATCTTTTAACCATTAATAGTGTTATCAAAAAGATGTGAATGAGGTGGAAATACAGTTTTGACATGTATATGTATTTTATAAATTACAATTCTTTGGCACCAATAAAGAAATGAGTTCCTTTATAGTCCAGTATCACATCAAAGGTTTAAAATGAGATTAATATCTAAAGATATGCATCCATATCTAAATAAATGAGTTCCTGTAGTGAGCAGGGTATTGGAAATGGCATTGCTCTCGGTGCTGTTGTAACTACTCCTGAGATTGCAAAGGCTTTGACTCCAAGAAATTACTTTAACACCTTTGGTGGAAACCCTGTTTGTACAGCTGCAGGATTGGCTGTTTTAAAAGTAATAGAGAAGGAAAAGCTTCAAGAAAATGCATTTGTAGTGGGATCCCATTTGCAGCACAACCGAAGTGATGTTCAACTTCAAGTCCTTCTCACTAGTTTTCTGTTATGGGTTTTAGGAGGTGATGTTGCTGGTTTCTTAGACTGATGTGGTTATATTTTATTGTATGTTGTATAGATGACTGACATTCTGCTTTTAGTTTTAAGGCTTGTTTGGAATGGCCGATTTGAACATATTTGTCCGACTATTTGAAAGAGACTGGCAATTGCGGATTGTGAGGCTGAACTTGCAGCCATCTGTTCAGCAATGGGAGAGCGTCCGATGCATATTAGACAGGTTGGCTGTTTTAATAATCTTATCTGCGGATTTTTAGGTGGTTTTTACTATGGGAAAATCAAGTTTCCTCCAGAATATCCATATAAACCTCTTGGAATCAGGTGCTCTATTGTTGTTAGATGATGACCTTGAGAAGGTAAAATTGATTGCTCTTTGCTTGATTTCTCTTCATGATATTTATCTGGTTCAGTGCTTGACTGCTTGTTAACTTGTTATTTCCATATTTCTCGTTAATTGGTTTTGAAACACTTTCGTTATATTTTGCATATAGCCTCGGTTTTCTGGGCGTGGCAGGAGACCTTTTTTTCTGTAGTGGTTATTCCTAAATATGTATATTTATAATTTTTGCGAATATTTTATACAATTATTCCTAAATAGGTATATACATGTTTTTGACGAATATTTTTTTATAATCAAGAATTTTATCATATTAATATGATATCATAATTGAATACCATATATATTACAAATTGTTTTCCTTTGCTCGAAGAACTTCAACTCGAGAGAATTGCACTATTCTGTTATGAGAATAACTTCATTGATGAAATAAAGACTCTTTCGTTGAAACTTTCCAAACTCCGCAAGGTTAATCTCTCTGCTCATTCTTACATGAACGACTAATTGTTTTTCCACTTATTCTACAACTGTAAGCATTTCCAAGAGGCCATCATATTGGACTATTTTAAAATAACTATCGCTGGTATCATTTCTGTTCTCTGTGAGAGACCGAAATTCACGTCTTTACACTTTATCAATAAAACAGACAATTGTTCAAATTTGTTTGCCATTCTTAGAAACTGTCCTTCACTTACCAATATCAAAATGGAATACCCTTATCCATATATGCTAGAAGAGATTGTGGATAATTTTAATTCTTTAATGGTTGTAAACCCTCAATTAAAGTCTCTATGTTTGGCTAGCAATACACGGTTAAGTGATGAAAGCGTCATAGTCTTGGCTTCTATTTTCCCTAATTTGCAACTCCTTGATTTAAGTTACTGTAATAAGATATCTCAAGGTATTTGTCAAGTTTTAAAGAGATGTTGTAAAATTATGCATTTGAACTTAGTCGGCTGTTCAAAAGTGAACCTACTTGGAATGAGCTTTGAGGCTCCTAAATTGGAGATGTTGAACTTGTCACATACAGAAGTTAATGATGCAGAACTTCATGTTATCTCAAAGAGTTGTCGTGGGCTTTTGCAACTGTTACTTCAAAATTGTATTTATGTCTCAAATACGGGAGTGAAACATGTGGTAGAAAATTGCACTCGGCTAAGAGAGATTAGTTTGAAAGGTTTCTATAAAGTGCATCCTAATGTTGTTCTCTCAATGATATTATCAAGGTCATCATTAAGAAAAATAATTGTTCCACCACGTTATCCTTTCAACGGAGAGAGGTAACTCTTGAGTCATGAATGCCTTCTTTGTTAATATTATGAAACAATTATGTTAAAAGTTTGAACTCTCAAATGTAAAGTGTTTTTTATTTTCAAATTTACTTATGTGGAATAACTTCGAAAAAAATTGTGTATATGCTCATCTGTTTGTTCATGATATACTAGAATAGAGGATATATGATTATGTTATTATAAGCTTCTTTTTGCTGTGTATGCTACCAGTCAATGTTGATGGGTACATACATGCTTATGGCTTTTTTTATTTCCTATTTGAATTGAGTAAATAGTGTTGGTCTAGTTAGATATATTGCTCAAGTCTTTACAGTCATTGCACTTATGAAACTTCTATAACCAAAAAAAGTTGATCTTTGTCAACATCATTTGAATAGGTAGGTAACCAGTTAAGGATAATCAATTTGTGAATATCTTACCACATTCTAAGGGTTAATGGCTAGCAATAAGGAAAATTGCACTACATCCAATAATATTGGAGTAAACATTTTGAGAGCTCAACATAAACGTTCTGGGAGATACAGATTGGAATGCGAATTATCTGAAACAGGCTGATCAAGTTCCACCAAATATCAGAAAGACAACAAGGTTCCTCCAAATTCTTGCCACTAACTAACAAAGCCCCATGAGATGCGCTAGACTTTCCTCCTCCGTCAAACAAAACACACAAGTTAAGTCTTTACTTTTCGACAAAATTCCCCTCTTACACAATTGGTCCTTAGTCGGAATGCTATTGAGAAGAATCCTCCATCCAAAGATTTGCACTTTAGACAGAATCATAACCTTCCATAAGTGATTAATAGCGTTCACCACATCCGTGGTAAGAGGAGAAACAATTAAATTCTCGCTAAAAAGCTCGAAACAAGACCTTACCTAGAACTCCCCATCGATTTCTTTCAACCATTCAAAAGTGTCCGACGCGTTTTTGTCCAACGCCAAATCCTGAACCGTTTCCGCAAACTCCTGCCATATGCAGGGTAGAATGCTGCTACTGTTAGCGATAAGGGCTGTGAGGTTCCACCTTCAAACAGTCCCTGTCCGGCTTCCCACGGCCGCAACACATGCGTGTTCATCAACAGCTCTCAAGCCATATTCGGGAAAGCTGGGCCGATTGGCGATATTGAGCGACATAATTTTCAATGGAAAATGAAAGATTTGAGGGAGAAGTTTGTCGAGGTCGCAAGAGACCCGCGAGAAGTTAACGGAAGTGAGGTTGGTAAACCTTTGAACGAGACGAGGGAGGAAAGGTAGAGTACGTTGATAGACCGTGAGAGAGAATCGAAAACCGCTGGTGATGGAGAGGAATTGTTTTGAGACCAGTGAGAGACACCTCAAATACTCGTCATCGCAGTTGAGAAATTTGAAGATAAGTTCCCAACACTCATCAAGTAAATACGAATCAGTTTGAGAAAACGATTCTTGTGAAACTTTGACACAATTTCTCTTATTTTCATAATGTAGAATTCTGCGTTTAATTCTCATTTGAAATTAGGGTTTAGTTTAGGGTAAAACCTTTTTTTATGTAATCAACTATTGATTACTTTAATCGGTAGCCTATTTTTATGGGTAGAATTACAGAAATGATATTCTTACACCAAATCTTACACCTACACCGTATGTACGGACGACACTGTTCATGGACGGACGACATTGTTCATGTACGGACGGATACTATTCATGTACGGACGTTTATTTTTAATACTTGGACGTACATTAACCAATTTCATTACCGCATTAACCAAGTTTTTACACTGCGTTAACCAAGTTTTTACACTACTAAAAAATATTTTTAATACCTGGATGTTGCATTAACCAACTTTATTACTGAATTAACCAAGTTTTTATACTGCATTAACCAAGTTTGGTGACTGCTAAAAATTATTTTTAATACCTGGAAGTTGCATTAACCAACTTCATTATTGTATTAACCAAGTTTTTACACTGCATTAACCAAATTTAGTGACTACTGTAAAATACTGTTGGGTGTAAGTATTGGTGTAACAATTGGGTGTATGAATAGCATTACTCGTAGAATTAACAATAATAAAAATTTATACTATTTATATTTTTAAAATATAACTTTTATCAAATACACTACGAAAACCATTATTTTCATCACTTATTTGATTTTGTTTATTAGACTTTTAACTTAATTGTAACTTTTATGATTACTTGTTGTTTCCGTCTTAAGTTTCAATTGGCGTGACATGTAATTTTTCTTCTGGAGTTTCATCCTTATTTCCCTTTGTAAGTGTGGATGAGAACTTTGGTTCTCTTTTTTATATATGATCATTTTTTCATATCATTAATCGTTTTGATACGGCACAGTAATGCATTGAGACAATTCTCACATTTTGTTTGGTCTCTATTTTTCAGCCATATTTATTGAATAAAGTGAGGATTACAACACCCAAGAATGACATTGAATGAAGTGAGAAATGAAATCCAGGAATGACACTGGAGAAAAGGAATCACGATCCAAGAATATCATTGAATAAAGTGAAGATCACAACACCCAAGAATGACATTGAATCAAGTGATAAATGAAATCTAGGAATGGCACTGGATCACGATATCCAAGAATAACATTGAATAAAGTGAGGATCACAACACCCAAGAATGGAATTGAATTAAGTGATAAATGAAATCCATGAATGAAACTGGATAAAAGGAATCACGATATCCAAGAATAGCATTGAATAGAGTGAGGATCACAACATCCAAGAATGTCATTGAATGAAGTGAGAAATGACATTCAGGAATGGCACTGGATAAAAGAGATAAGACATCCACGAATAGCATAGGATGCAAGAGACAAATTGAACATCCAGGAATAGCACTGGATAAATAATGAAAATACAGACAGACATCTGTTTTGGTAGGTGCCAAATAAGTTGGTCTTATATCTCAAGGTAAGATGTTGATAGCAACATGACCTTGGAAGAATATAAATGAGCATGAAATTTATTTCTATGCATGAATTGAATTTTTCCATGCATGATAAATGATCGATGTAATGCAATTGTTTGTGACACCTGAGATAGACTCTTTTGAAGATTGGAACACTTATTCCTTAACACGGAGAACTTTGCCAACTCTGCTATGGAAGATGCTTGAACATATCTCTGTCACACTAGTAATTGTATCAAACTGATAATCTTGTGAGAAGAACCAATAAACTATGCTTGGGGATTATTGAAGAAGATTTCCCCTGATTGATTGATTGTTGTAGGCTAACTGATCATGGCTTCAATTTGACTGTTGATGGGGATAAGCTGATCATGGCTTCAGTTCTTGAAATGATTGAGGGAAAGCTTGCCCTAGTATGATTCTTGAAGGGATCTTCTGATCAACAAATCTTGAGTTAAACAATCTTTGAACAAAAGGACCTTGAAGTAACGTGCCCCTGATATGATCACTAATCAAGTTTCTCGACTGTTTTAAATTTCCTTGAAAATGAGTGCTTCCTCGCAAATAAAATGTTCATTTCAAAAATGGTAATTTTAATGCAATGCTCAAGCAAATTTTGAAAACAAAATCATTTCAATAGATGAATCACTGATCAAAACACAATGGTTTATATATTCAAAATGAAAGAAAGAGCACAAACATGATATCAAAACAAATGATTGGCAAATCTCTTGGGAGTCAGTTTACGCAACCTTACTGAAGTGAAAAAATGGAGTTTAATGGTGATTTTTGGTTTGATTGGTTTTTGAGGTGTAACGAGGTGATGGACAGCTTCTATACGATGTATGGAAGCTACTTGGAAGGTGGTTTGACACAACAAATGTTTGGAACTCAAAATTGCTTAGCTTATGCAAAATGACTAAAATTTGGAATTTCAAGTGAGAGGGTGAGATTGCGAATTGTTCTGTGTTTGATGCCATGAGTCTTGCTCTCTATTTATAGGCATAAATTAGGGTTTGTGGGTGAAGGAATCAGATCAAAAGAAGTTCACATGTGATTGTTGTACCACTTTGCTTATTCATGAAGAAATGAGAAATCCATGGTTCCAAGAGAAGGTACAAGCATGCTTGGAGTTTTTGGTTGCTTTAAACATGTTTATTCTGAGTTTTAGGTTGAGTGTATGCAGCAAGAACAAGTTGGAAGCCTAAGGAGAGTAGACTTTGTGATTAAAGTGGCTTTACAAGAATGGAAGTCACCACTTTTGGACATAAATGGTATGATCAATTGGATAATGCTTGAAACACTTGGATTATAGCTCAAAAGCAAGTGAAATCATCTGAGTTTAGTGTTTAGAACAAGTTAAATGGGATGCAAGAAAAGAATCTTTGCATTTGAAATGGTTTTGGTTCATAACTTCTTCATGTTCATACTTGAATTCAAGTGTCATGGTGCTTTCTTTGCAAAATCATATCTCATAGCTCAAGTGATGAAATTCCATGCTAATGGTCTCTTTGGAAAGCCCTTGCTACATACTTCAATCCACTTGTTAAAAGTTTTCTCAAACTCCTTTTGGATCATGGTGGAAAATGGCCACAAATTTGGAAGAAAAAAAAAATCTCTGTTTTTTTTTAACATAAACTTCTTAATTCCATATCTCTCAAATTATTCTTTTTTGATGAAACTTGATAAGTGACAAAGTTGTTTGTTTGATCAAGATCTACAACTTTCATGTTGGGAGATTTTTGAGTTTGTAGGTGAAATTTGATGTTCCCAAAATGAGGTTAAAATCACTTAAAAACCCTAATTTTGACTTTTGTTGACTTTTTTATTCTTGATGAGTTTTCTTGATTTTCTTTGGTCAAATGACTTCATTAACCATATGTTAATAATTTTTATCCTCAAAAGTTCATGGTTGACCAATTTTCTCAAAAGTCAAAGGTTGACCCACACAGTTGACTTTTTCCAAATGATTTGCAATTTTGTGGATTCCACGTGAATCAAGCTCTCCTCTTCAAATGAATGATATGAATGGATTATAATGTTGAATTGAAGATCATTTAATCATAATTTGAGCCGTGGAGCCATGTCTTGATAAAAAAGTCAACTCTCCAGATGAATTAGGTCAAAACCTAATTTGTGCACCAGATGAATTTGAAAGTTGTTGATTTTGATTTGAGTCATTCTTGGAATTTTATTTTGATGGGGATAATCATTTGAGCATATGAGAATGCTTGGACTCCTTTGTGGGTTTCAAAACACTAATTTGCTCAGTCTCCTTTTGACCAGTCTCCTGCCTTGGAAACCAAGCAACAAGCAATAATATTTTTGGTATTTTGGTTAGCAAATGATGTATGCATGATGATGATGAAAATGATGATGATCCTACTCAGTGGTTAAAAATTGGGGTATGATAATGATTGCAAGGAAACTGGAATGGGAGAAGTTGAAGAAACCACGGCGGAGCTGACGGGGAAGCGGCGAACAGACGAGGGCACAAGGAAGCTGAGAGAAGCGTGTAAAAGTTCAAATGAGGGAAAGCTTCAGGTATTTATAGATACTTAAACCCTCAAGTGCCCCGCACGCTCAACTCGGGAAAGGGAAAAATCATCATTGAACCTTAAACCATAGGGATAGACTAACCATCATGACACATTAAATGCAACACAAAATCAAAGCTGACATGCACACGCTATCTCTCCAGCTCCAAACAGACTATTCCGCTCCCCGTCTGACGATCAGGCTAGCCCAGCAGATAGTGGAACTTCTCCCCGGTTGGCCTCCTATGCCCGTTCCCAGCAACCTTAAGTCATCACTTCCACGACCGGAAGCAACGACTTGGGGGGCTCCTATTCTGGACTAGTCCAATTGGCCTTATCCACTCTTTGGCCCAATAAGCATTGGCCCAACACACGCTACCTGCTGAAAAGCGACCTCCCCCTCTCCCGGGAACGATCAGGGTTTAACCGAGCACGCTGAGTTCCGTCCTCGGCTACGGCTAATGCACCCGGGAACGACTGGTGAAGACCTAGTCAAAGGCCCCCTATATTGTGGGCCGAAAATCACGCCCAAGCCCAAAAAGATAGGAGATTCATTCCGCCCCATGAGAACACTCATTAATAGCCCTCTATCCCCATAGGGCGAGGTAATTCAAACTCCACCCAAAGTCTCATACTTTTTGTTGTACCTTGTTGTTCTCTTACTTACTTTGGCATCGGAGTGCCTTGCAGGTACAACCCCATTTTTCTCAACCATCATCGAAGATCAAGCCTACCGTTGCTGGTCATCTGTTCCGCCCGTCGCGAACAACTGTGTTGCACCCCAAAATTTGCCCACCCTTTTCGAGAATTCGAAACTATTTCAAAAAAAATTGGATTTTATAAAATATCGAGTTCATTTACATTGACATCCTGAATTTTATAAATATTCAATTTTTTTGTCTATTTTAAAATATAGTAGTTTACTCTTAAAATTGCTTATATTTTAATAAATAGAAAATGCTGGCCGAGACTTCATACACTTTCAATTGGCTTTTTTATTTCAAACAAATAACTTAGCAGAATTGGTAAGGACGTAAGGCTTGCAAACAGAAGGTACTTTTTTTATCCAAGCACGTCCAAGTTCTTAATCTTGGTCATCAAGGAAGGTCCATGGGCCTCTGGGTCAGATCTTTTCCTTTTTAGGATTGTTTTGACCTAAAGGGCACTTCCCACCCTCTTCTTCATCAACAATTATCTAACAATTTTTACATAAACTCTCACAATTTATTCACCTTTTTTTTAAAAGCTTTTACACACATTTTTCATAAAACACTTTCTAGGTTTTTTTCAAACCTTATTTGGCCGATGATTTTCATATTAGGCCCCCTTCTTTATAAATTTCAATTCTTCCTAATTTGTCTGTTAATTTCTACGTTATTTATTTATTTATTTATTTTCAACCATATGATGAACACCTGAGAGTTCTTTTCTTTTTTATTCTACGATTTTACTAACAATTTCATCTTCCATTTATTTTCAATTTCTCTTAAATTTGATTTTTGTTTTTGTTCTGTTCTAACCAAACGATTAAATGTGTTTTTTTAAATTATATTCTTCTAACTCTCATATATATTCACATTCTTAGATTATCCCCAAAATTCCAATAATAATTCAAAATTGCACAAAAGACAAATCTAATAGATAAAGCTTTTGTTTTCCAGATCGCAACAGCACTAACACACTTTGTACAAAACACCATTTTACACTATTCTTTTTCAACACATACTCTTGTTTTATCCTTCAATATAAGGAAATTCAAAATCCATACCCATTACTATGAATTCTCTCATGTTTACTAACAACATAACAACCTGTAAATAAATTTTCTATAGCGTTAAAACCATCCATGAAATTAACAATAGCAACAAATATTGCAGCAATCTCAAAGAGTTAGAAGAGAATAATGTCGAATCTCGCGGCGACTGATATTTTTTCATAGCTATTATCGTTCTTTTTCAGGTAATGGAGGAGAGACAGGAGTCCATCCGAAACCACATTCCCTCCGATCAAAGCTTCCGACCAATTCCACGAGCCTCCGGCGAACCACACGGACTGCATCTGTCCGCCATCCGCCGTTACCGCCTCCGACAGATGCTTCAGATCCATACACCGTTCAAACCGCAACTCCCTTCGTTTCACACAACAACCGAAAAACAACAGCTACAGCAACAACAACCTTCAAGCGATGACAACAGAAGCAGCGACCAACATCATCATCCACCGAGGCAGCGTTTTCGACAGTTCAGAGCCGGTAGCAGATCGCACATCGCAACTCCGACGTCAAAAACCGAAACGCGACTTCGAATAACATCGCAAACTTTTTTTTAATCAATTATTTTGTGTTACTAACATTTTGTTTTGATTACGAGGTACTACAATCAAGGTCTTCGGACTTTTATGGACACTTACAAACGTCATTTTATTCTTGTACATTTATCATTTTAGTCCCTATATTTCTTCGTCATGTAATTATCTATGGGTTGTAATAGTAATTAGGGCTTTATTTTTCTGCACCTCCTTATTATGTAATCCCCTCACCGAAGCCCTCTAATAGTTAGGATCTTTAATTTCTGCATTTCCTTTCCTGCGCTATATATATGCGTGTGTTAGTAAAATAGGGAGTGAAAAGACTTCAAAAAATTAAATCGTAGCTCATTAATCCAAGATAAAATATTTAAATCTAAATCAAGCGCACACACTCACCCATAGGGTACGCCCCTCTTGGTTGCCTTGATTATATGGTCGTGTCCCTCGAATATAGAGGTACCCATTAGCAAAAGTGCCGACGATTAAAAAATCATCACAAAGATCATAAGTCCCTCGATGACCCTCGATGTTGCCTACGAATATATGATATAGTCCCTCGAATGGTTGCCTACGAAACGATGATTGTCCCTTCGAATTTGCTAAAGGTACCTCTATCCCGTTGCCTTCAAACGACCTACGATGACCCTTCGATTGTCCCGCACATCCAATCAATGGGACTACTTACCCTGAATGGTAAGGATAGCCCTATCTCAATTAAGAAAAAGCTTTTCACACCTCTCTTTTCAAAGACTAAGGCTACGCTTTTAAGCTAAAGTCCTTAAACTTTTTTTTAAAAAAAACAAACAAACAAGCATGAGTTAAGCAAATTAAGAGCCCGTAGATAACTACGGATGAAAAGGATGTTAACACCTTCCCTTTTCATAATCTACCCCCCGAGCCCGTTTTTCTTAAAAGGTCTTTTTCTGTTCTTTTTGCCCTTCCAAGATATTGGATAAAATAAAAGTAAGTGGCGACTCTTGCTCACCGCAACATTTTGCTTGCGAAAATAAAAAGTCAATTCTCCCACCGTGTTACAAACTGTGTAGTGTTATATTTGTAAAAAAACCTAAAAAAGATGGGAGCTTTGCATCCCTCAAGAGGGGCGACAACCATATGTCGCCCTCTAAGAGATATCCCCTTACCCCAAATACCTTTCATTTGTCCAATCATGGGAAACGTGGGAAAAGACATGTCTTAGTTAGAGAGAAGTCATGGTCAGTAGCTAATTCACATCTCACTAAGAAATATGGATTCAATGGTCTACCATTAATTGAGTGGACAGTGATTCTTCCCAAGAAAACTCTAGGCCCAAAGGCCTCTATAAATACCTCTCATCTAACGGGAGAATGACATATTATTCATACCTTAACCACAATGCTTACATACAAAGCCTCAATGAAACTACCACAAACATTGGAACACCACCATACATGGTCTTTCATCGCCGAGGACAAGCCCTGACAATCCTAAGTTGTTATAAACCTACTAAGACCTCTGAGTATCTCTTACCCTTATAGTGATACCACTCATAAGTGTACTTATGGCCAGTTTAAGTTTGGATGTAGGGAAGGTAAAATTCGTCTCCACCTCATCATCATGTGTAGTCGTGTAAAATATTTTGGTATAGTAATTATGGTTTCCTAGTGAACAAAAGGGATTCGTGTAAAAGGTTAACACTTCAACACTCTGAGTCATTATTTAAATGAAGTACAAATATGCACGTGTGTAAAAGAATACATGGGCATGACTCAGTGTCACATTTATATAGAGAAGACACTTAAAACCATTCTTAATTTGTTCAACATGGAGGATATTGCGACCCTTAGATGTGATCAGTTAAGATGAAGGAGGAGTCGTGTTCCTATACAATGTTTAAAAATGAAGTTCCACCCAAGTGTTAGGGAGCGAAACACCTTTTTTTTTGGATTCGACCTAATAATTTGTTCGGTCTTAATGAGCGATTTTTGACCAATCTGAAACAATTAGTATTTAAATTAAATTAAATATTTTATATGAATTTTTCTTTTGACTATGTTTATTATAACTTTAAAATGTTGTATCTTCATTCGAATATAATTATATTAATGTTTGTTATTTTAAATATTTAAAAGTAGTATAATAATTTTCGACAATATTTCAATTCATCCCATAATACTCTTAGGCATCCGCTGAAATTTATTTGCCCATCTACGGAAGCACTTTTTTTATCTTACGTTGAATTGTTCCGTAGGTACATCTACGGAACCGTTTAAACAACGTTAAAAAAAGATTTTGTAGATGCACCTACGGAACAAATCAAAAATTAAAAAAAAAAATATTTCCTGAGATACACCTCCGAAAATAAGGGGTATTTTTGAAAACGCACATGGTGCGTGAGAAACCCCAAGGACTTGGATGAAAGATTCTCTAATTTTCTGCTTATATAATGTTAACGGCTTTAAATTAATATTATTTTAATAAATTATGTTACAAAATTTTAATTAACTAAATACTAAAAATAGTAAAGCTTTCAATAATCTTATAAATAATTTATTTGATATTATTATTAAATTAATTAGAAAGAAAATTAGTGCAAATTTATTTTTATACACAAAGTGCTTTTAGTTTGGTTCAACGTACTTCTAAAGTAAATTTGAAAGGTTAATTCAAAGGTAAAAGTTTTAAATTAGAGTTCAAATATTTTTAAGAATGGATTTAAAATGACTATTAATATTATTTTTATTAATAAAATATTTTAAAAAAAACGAAGTGTGCTTTTATTGTCATTTTACATTTTATACTTTTAATTATAAAAATATTCTTTTGTTTTTTATTTTCAATATTTTTGTAAAAATAGTTGTTTATAATTTGTATTGATTTAAATAGTTACAAAATTATTGTAATAACAAAATAAAAAATGAAAAAGCTGAAGTAAAGAAGCAAATGAAGGAATATTGAACTTTACGTTTAAAAAAATTAATATTAAATTAATAAAGAGTTAAATTTAATTTTAAATTTGATAAATCAAATTTAAAAGCCAACCCAAAATCAAAACATGATTATGCGAAGGGAATTTTTTAACACACCCTATGTTTTTCTAGTGCATCAGAAATGTATTTTTGGAAGTATTTTTAGCCAGGTCTTTGATGGGCAAGACTCTATAAAAGAGTCGGGAATTAACCAGAAATACATTTACGGGAGGGACTCGTAGTTGCATTTTCGGAAGCATCCCAACTACAGACCATAGTTTAGCCTAAGAAATCTCAAATGCCACACAGAAATAAATCGGAAATGCACTTACGGAGGCCCGTAAGTACATTTCTGTTTTGTGTTAACACAAAATATGCGCTATGTCTCTTCCCCTTCTCCATTTCAGGAAGTGTTTCTGAACTCGAAGGGCAAAACCCAAACAAAAAACCCTCTCAAACCCCCATTATGTGAAAATCATCTCATTGTGCAAAAATCTCATCATAAATCAACAAGCAACAGACAAACATCATTGTTCAAGCTTCATCAACCAACAAAAATAAAAAATTATAAGTTATTTTTGAGCTTCATCACCTAGAAATTGAGGAGACGGACTGCACCTGTGGTGCTCATGTCAGATTTAGTTATTTGCAGAAGGTATTCACGGAAGAGCTATTGCGTGCACAGCAGGCTGATGGTGATCCCGAGCAGGTGGCCCAACACAAAGCGTGTGTTATAAGAGCATACATGTTGTATCTGGTTGGCACTGCCATTTTTGTGGACACGAGTGTGACTTACACTGATGTCATGTAACTGCGGTACTTTGACAACTTTGAGCAGATCCATGAGTGGAACTGGGGGGCCGCTTGTTTGGTGTACTTTTACCATAAGTTGTCTAAAGATTGTAAGTGGAAGACGAAGCACATGACCGGCATCGTCACACTCTTGAAGGTAACATTTCTTGGTCTTATATTGTATGTGTGTCATTTTGAAAATTATTTCGACGTCATTAATAACTAATGGTTCTTGTTTTTTATGCCTGGATCCTACAACATTTCCCTCGCATATCTGGTTGGTCACTTGATCTGAATTTTACTGAAGAGAAGTCATGTCTCGCTACATTCGACCTGCTCCGAGGGAACCATGCGACAGAGCCGTTCTGGGTATATATTGAATGGTTGGTGTTTGATGATATACACTTCCATGCATATGTTGACCACCGTGTGACGATTCCATTTGACGATGTTGTGTTGTACTCGGGATGGTTCCCTTGCGGGTTGCGCAAGACGACTTCTCATCTTCCTGAGCGTGTCATATGTTAGTTCGGGTACATGTACTTGTAGTATATTCCTCGGGATCCTGATGTGTCTGCTCCCCCTGGTTAAATGCAGGGATATGAATGCCTTGTTGGATGGATGATTATGTTAATCGTCTGATGTCAGATGAGGCCCAGAGTACCTTAGCACCAGACGACTGGAGCTACATAGACAGTTATATCATATGGTCCTTCAGGGTATCACATTCATATCTGGTACAGGATGCTCCAAGAAACCCACCTAGGTCAGTTCATAAGGAGATTCTAGAGGAGGAGCAGACTATGATCCATCATGCTCGTGATGTATTGTCTAGGTGTCGTCGTATCATGGAGATTGGATAGGCAGGTATTGGTGGAGGACTGTTTCCTGATGGCTCAGAGGTTAGAGGTGTCCTATATGCCATCATGGCGGAGGCTCGGGAGGCTCTACAGTACATGAGGCAAAGGAGGAACGTCGTGAGGGTGACGGGCCGACTCAGAGTCCGTCATACGCAGTAGTCTTCACATTTGTATATCTTGTATTGCATTTTGGTTTGGTGATATTTTGTTTATCGACTTTGGATTATATTTTGTTTAAGGACTTTATCGACTTTGGATTATATTTTGGTTAGCGACTTTATCGACTTTGGATTATATTTTGTTTAAGGACTTTATCGACTTTGGATTATATTTTGGTTAGCGACTTTATCGACTTTGGATATATTTTGTAGTGTTAACTAATATATATATATATATGTATGTCTTTGTATTCATGTCATGCATATAGTATTATATTTATTTTATAGTTTTCAACATTTGAAACAATGAAAATTATTTTCTATTACTGTCTGCATAAATTTCAAATATATATTTTCAGTTCCCTCTCATAAATACATCTTCGGAATTAATCAAAATTTTAAAAAAATAATAATAATAAAGTGTGTTTCGAAAATACACCTTCAGGCAAAATTTTCATAAAATTTTTTTAAACGATAGATTAAAATAAAAAATTCCCTTCCATGGATGGATATTGATCGTACCTGATTAGGAGAATCGTCAAGGCTGCGGAATCTGGCTTGGAGAGCAAGATGGGGGGGGTATCTGCAAGGTTCTCCGATGCATAAGTTAGTAGCTATCAGAGAAGGAGGGTTGAGAGTGAAGAATAGAATACCTGACCCTCTGGTGAAAGAGGGTATTTATAGCCCCCAGCGCTGAGCCAAGGTTTCCTAATTGGGCCAAATCTAGTTGGAGGTCCACGTGCTAGGAAACTGCCAGAACGTCCTTGTGCTAGGGCTGAGTCAGCAGGTGACCCACGTTCTGGGTGAGCATAGCGTAGGGTTCGGAGATGGTTGACCGAATCCCCCGCTGCGTGACGCGTGGTCTCCGTGCGTGGATAACTCTTGACGGTTATCCAGTAAATGGGCCCAATAACTTGGGCCTGCTCGGCCAGTGAGAAGAGCTGGGCCTGCTCGGCCCAGGCCAGAACAGGAGCCCCCCAAGTCATTAGTCTTGTGAGAGTGATGACTTTAGCCAAGAGGCTGGCCGAGCAAGAGTACGAACGTTGGTCGTCAACTGGGATCTCATCGTACGATTAAGTCTGCGAGGAGAGAGGTTGCCAGCTAAGGGTGGTCGGATGGTGTCCTCGAAGACCAGTCGAGGAGATGGCTGCCCCTTGGTTTCCTCTTGATATGTTTGGTTGCTTCTTGTCAGTGTGGCTGACAGGTGGCAGTTGTAGAGACTGTCATCATTGCAGCGCCGTTTTTAGGCATAAATGCAGACTGCGCCGTTTGGGTTTCCAAAATTGTTTCGTGACGTGGCATCTTCTCGTGGATGGAGCTTCCTTGGGGTGTAATCAATGATGGCGTCTCCTAGGCTGCCTAGGCTATCATGACACCCTTTGGCCTCCTTTCCCTATATAAGGAGCGAGAAGGCCATTCATTTGTCACTTAACATTTTGCAAACTTACAAGACTCGCTCACAGTTCTTCTTCGTCTCGCACATCTTTCCTCCGCTTTTTCAAGTAAGTTCCTCGTCTTCTCCTTGCTTTTATTTAAGTTTTATGTTTTAGCTTCGAGTGCGGAGGGCAGGATTGATGAGTGAGTCGAGCAAGGTTCATGAGTTTGCCGAGTAGTCATAGGAGATCGTTGTTTCTTTCATGCGTTTGCCGAGTGAGATTTGAGTGAGCGGGACAGGAATAGTTGAATTAGACGTCCAGGCTTTAGATTTAATAAAGGATAGTTTGCATGAGACGAGCGAAGGAGATGGCATGCCTCCGTTAGGGTGTGAGTTTGCCGGGGAGCTAGATGCACCTGCCGTCCATCGCTGTACATGGCGACTTTACTTTGCGGGTGCCTCTAATTTGGTTCGTCGGTATCCGATGGGGGGTGGAATTCTTTCCTCGTCTCTTTTCCTCGCCTTTTCACTTGACTTGCGGTGGAAGGGTGGATTTGACCAGTCGAATTCACTGTTTCCTCTGCTTTTCAGGTAAATGGCCGACGAGAACAAAGACGATGTCGTCTTCGACATATCAGACGGGGATGAAGCTGTTGGTTGCTCGCAGGACGAGGGTGTTCCCGTCGTCGAGACTTCCCCGAGGAAACTTGAGGAATGGGTGGCCGTTGCTCCAAGGACGATTGCGTCGCGCTTCTCGACGCGTCCTAAAGAAGCATTTAACGTCATCGAGGACCTTGACCAGGACGAGGAGCCTTCTTGGGGTGCCTTTGTGCCTAAATCTCATCAGAGGATCTGCTCGCAATTCCCTGGTCCCCGTTTTGCAATGTACGAGTTCGTCTTTAAGGAGGCTGGTCTCCGTCTTCCCTTCACTCATTTGCAACGGAGTGTCTTCAGTTGGTTGCGCTTGTGCCCGTCTCAGCTTCATCCTAACGCTTTAGCGTTCTTAAGAGCCTTCGAAGTCGTGTGTGGGTACTTGGAGGTTGAAGCGACCCTGCCTCTTTTCTTCAGAGTGTTTCATCTGCAGAGGTTGCGCGATCCGGACGGCAAGTGGAGTTGGGTGTCCTTTAAGCAGCCGAAAAAGCTGTTCGCCATTTATCAGGACTCTATCAAGCATTTCAAGAGTCGGTATTTTATAATTAAGCCACTTACTCCTGAGGCCAAGAATCACTTGTTCGAGGAACGCGAGTATATCGAGGATGGGGTGAGGAGAGCGGGCCCAGCTGCTCGGTTCCCGTTGGAGTGGCAGCCCGACCACTTCGAGCATGGGACCGACTATTACATCTTCCGGGACGAGGATCTCAATGAGCGCGATACGGGGGGTATCAGCGGCTCGCTTCTTTCGTGGATGGGTTTAGACCGGCAGTATGTACATATCCCAACGGGGATCCCTTAGTCGAGGAGGATGGAGGACCTATGCTGGAGCCTCGGCATATCAACACAAAAGCCATCCTCGAGTGTGGGAGTTACGGGGATGCGATAATTTTGTTAGGTGAGATAACTATTTCTTGTTCGAATAATATCTTTTCGGTTCTAACTCTTTATTTTGCAGGAAAAATGGCCGACCTGCATGACAAGATTGTGAAGATGAGGGCAAAGACCAAGGGGCCCGTCAAGCTGAGCGTGAAGCGATCGCGGGTCAAGGAGGTCAAGGCGGCTGCTGCGAGTGTGCCTGATGGTGGCTCCCCTACGTCGGTTGGGACGACTTCGGGAGGTTCTCCGGCCGGAAAAAAACAAAAGAACGAGGGGACCCCCGAACTTCGCCCCCTTATCAATGACGACCCGTCTGAGGACGACATAGTGCTGCCCTCATGTACTCTGCATAGGGGGATCTTCTCGAAGAGAAATGTGCTGTTGGAGCGCGAGGAGGTGAGGCATATAGTCAGACGTGATCGGGCGGTCCGGGACAAGGACTTGTCCGAGGATCTTGAAGGGATGATGAGGGTGGCTGCCCTGGCCCTGACCCTCAATGCCCAAAGGGTCTGCCCTCAGAAGGACTATGATGCTCTGCAGACCAAATATGATGAGCTAGAGCACGAGTTCGAACAGTACAAGGCTTTGGAGGCCGAGGGAGAAAGGCTCCGTGAGCGAATTGCTGAGTTAGAGAGGTCTCATCTCCCTGCTGCCGAGTAAGATGAAGACGAGAAAGCCTTGGTGACCCGTTCCCAGCTTCTGGGCAAGGTGAGGGAGCTGGAGGTCGACTGTGTCTCTACCCTGGGGGTTGGATTTAAAGCCGCGGTGGATCAGCTGAAAGTCCTCAATCCGCGCTTGGTGACGAAGGGCATCGGTCCGTATAATAAGGTTGTGGACGGACGGATTGAGTCAAATCCGGAGTTCGAAGACTGGGAAGATGAGCAGGAGCCCCAGGGTGAGGACAACGGTGCCGAGGAGGAGGATGGCGACCTCTGATCAGTTTCTTTTAGATACTGGCCTGTGTACCAATCGTTTTGTGGCCTGCGTGCCAATGTTTTGTGGCATGCGTGCCAAAGTAGTTAGTTGGGCGATGCTCGAATAATTTTTGTAATATTTGGATATCTCCGGCCAGTTTGGTCGGTTTTTAATACTGTTTTGCGTTTTATGCTCCAATGTTTATTTGTGCTTATCTACTTTTCATCGTCGAATATTTATGTTTGTGCTCGGCCGAGGTTTATGGCCCGGGCGTGTGGGGAACGGTCCGGGTGCGCAGAGCAGGTGTGCGCTATAAGCGAGCTCGAGGCCGCGGTCGGGGCCAGGTGTTCGCAGCGTGAACGATCCCATCGCGAGCTGGGGTTCTGCCGTGCAGGTACTTCCGCGGAGGGTCTGTGTGTAAGGCCCGCCGCGTGGTCGGCTTTGCCTCCTGATAGGGGTTATCCGACTGAAGCTGTTGTGGAGCATACGCGCTTGTACCATGGCGCGAGTCCTTGCCCAGCCTTTCCTCGTGTTCGCTACGAGCGGCCGGGTAGTGTTAGGTTGTTTCTAACTGTAATAGCGTCTGAGTTTTTCGGCGTTCCAAGGTCGAGCAAGTTTTTCGCCGAGAAGGTTTTCGAGGTAATATGCACCGTTTTCGGTTTTGTCGTAAACTCGGTACGGACCTTCCCAGTTCGCGGCTAGTTTGCCTTCGCGGGAATCTTTCATGTTTCTGCGGAGAACCAAGTCTCCGATTTCGAATCCGCGTTTGATGACTTTAGTGCTATGGCGTAAGGCTATCTGTTGTTTCAGTTTCGCTTCTCGGAGGGAAGATCCTGTTCGGATTTCCTCGACCATGTCGAGCTCTTCTCTCATAGCTTCGTCATTGAGTTCCTCCTCGAGAGGTGACTCAGTCCGTCGAGACGGTTCTCGGATCTCCACGGGGATCACGGCTTCGGTGCCATAGGTTAACTTGAACGGTGTTTCGCCAGTGGTCGAATGTGGGGTCGTCCTGTACGCCCAGAGGACGCTGTGTAGCTCTTCGACCCAAGCCTTTTTCGCCTCGCCCAACCTTCTCTTTAGTCCGCGGAGAATGACCCGGTTGGCGGCTTCAGCTTGTCCGTTCGTTTGAGGATGTTCGACTGAAGTGAAGTGTTGTTTCGTCCCGAGTTTGGTTACGAACTCCTGGAATTTTTTGTCCGTGAACTGGGTGCCGTTATCGGTTATGATCGCCTGAGGCACCCCGAACCGAGCGAGTATGTTCCGCTTATAAAAGCGGAGCACGTTTTGGGACGTGATTTTGGCGAGCGCTTCAGCTTCTATCCATTTCGTGAAGTAATCCACAGCGACCACTAGGTATTTATTTTGGTAAGACCCGACCGGGAAAGGTCCGAGGAGGTCCATTTCCCATGTGGAGAAAGGCCAAGACGAGGAGAGGGATTTGAGCTCGTTCGGGGGCGCCAGGTGCATGTCGGCGTGTCGCTGACATTTATCGCATTTCTGGACGTATTCTTTGGCATCTTGCTGCATGGTCGGCCAATAGTAGCCGGCTCTGAGGGCTTTCCTCGCCAGTGATCGTCCGCCGAGGTGTTGGCCGTTGATTCCTTCGTGAAGCTCTTGGAGTACCCCAAGTGCTTGCGAAGCGTCGATGCATTTAAGGAGAGGGATGGAGAAGCCTCGTCGGTATAGTTTGTTTTCGATGATAGTATACGCACAGGCTCGTCTTTTAATCGCTGAAGCCTCCTTCGCCTCAGCGGGAAGTTCGTCTTTTGTGAGGAAGTTATATACTGGGGTCATCCAGCAGTGGTCGTCCCCGATAGCGAATATTTGTAGAGCCCGCGCGTTCTCGCCTATGCTTGGCCTGGGTAGGATTTCCTGGATGACCGACTTGTTTCCTCCTTTCTTTCTTGTGCTCGCAAGTTTGGATAATATGTCAGCGCGCGAGTTGTGTTCTCGGGGGATATGCTCGACTTCTGCTTTGATGAATTTTTTCATCTTATCCTTGACGAGCGTGAGGTACTCGGCGAGTACGTCGTTTTTGGCTTGGTAATCGCCGCTGATGTGGGATGCGACAAGTTGGGAGTCTGTGTAGATCTTGACCTCTCGTGCGCCTACATCCTCGGCAAGTCTCAGGCCTGCAAGGAGGGCTTCGTACTCGGCCTGGTTGTTCGACGTGTTGAAAGATAGGACTAAAGATACTTCGATGATGAGTCCTTCGTCGTTCTCTAAGATAATTCCTGCCTCGCTTCCCGAATTGCTTGAGGCGCCATCCATGTAAATGGTCCATTTGTTGCTGGTCGGGTCCGGGGAGTCGGCTATCGAGGTCATCTCTGCTACGAAGTCTGCTAAGGCCTGAGCTTTTAATGCCTTCCTGTTTTCGTACTGTATGTCGAACTCCGATAGCTCAAGGGACCATCTCAGCATTCTGCCGGCCATATCTGGTCGGCTGAGGAGCTGCTTGATGGGTTGATCTGTTCGGACGAAGATGGTATGGGCGAGGAAATAGTACCGCAGTCTTCTGGCCGCTATCACTAGGGCCATGGCGACTTTCTCGATCTGTTGGTATCGCACCTCGGGCCCTTGCAGGGCTTTGCTGGTGAAATATACGGGTTTTTGCCCGTTTTCGGTTTCTCGGATCAAAGCCGCGCTGACTGCTTCGTTTGAGACGGCTAAGTACAGATATAGAGGCTCGTTGTTTTCGGGTCGAGAAAGGACGGGCGGTTTGGAGAGCACTTGTTTGAGGTGTGAAAGTGCTCGCTCGCATTCTTCGGACCATTCAAAGGTCGCTTCTTTTCGTAGCAGTTTAAAGAAAGGGAGTGCGTGTTGGGCGGATTTCGCGACGAAACGCGATAGTGCGGTGAGCATCCCGTTCAAGACTTGGATGGATTTTTTATTGTTAGGGGTGGGGAGTTCAGAGAATGCTCGGCATTTATCCGGGTTGGCTTCTATTCCCCGTTCGGTCAAATAGAAACCAAGGAATTTGCCTGCTCGGACGCCGAAGGTGCACTTCTCCGGGTTGAAGCGCATCTTGCATGATCTGGCCCGCTCAAACACCCGCTCGAGATGGGAGGTGTGGTCGGTGTCTTCTCGAGATTTGACGATCATGTCGTCCATATATACCTCGAGGGTGTCGCCGATCTCTCCTCGGAACACTTTGTTCATCATCCGTTGATACGTGGACCCAGCGTTTTTGAGGCCGAAGGGCATTACGTTGTAGTAATAGTTGCCCGACTCTGTCATAAACGCTGTGCACTGTTTGTCGCTCCTCGCCATGGGGATCTAGTTGTAACCTGAATAAGCATCCATAAAAGACAATAGTTTATAGCCGGCCGAGTTGTCGACCAGTCTATCAATGTTAGGTAAAGGATAGGCGTCTTTTGGACATGCCTGGTTAACATCGGTATAATCAACACACATTCTGCATTTTCCATTAGATTTCTTAACAAGTACAACGTTTGAGAGCCAAGTTGAATACATGGCCTCGGAAATAAAATTTGCCTCTAGGAGGTCTTTTACAGCTTTCTCGGCAGCCTCCGCTTTCTCGGGGGACTGCCGACGCCTACGTTGAACTACGGCCTTCGCGGCTGGATTGATGGAGAGGTGGTGGCAGGCGACCTCGGGGTCGAGTTCGGGCATTTCTGCGGCGCTCCAGGCGAACAAGTCTGCATTGGCTCGAAGGCAGGCCATGAGCTGCTTCCTTGGTAGATCTGGGATGCCCTTGCCGATCTTTACCGCTTTGTCGGGGTTGTCGCCCAATGGGACCAGCTCGAGATCTCCGTCGGGGATAGGTCGCGTCTCTTCTCCGATCTTCAATTCTTCCGTAAACCGTGCATCAAGGTCGACTGAGCTGACGTTGGTTGTCTGATGCTGGTCTTCTCGAGGATGTTTGTCTTCGGCTCATGGCTTTTTATTGGAGCTGGTCGGAGGGGCGATCAGTTCTAGTCCCTTGACGGAGGCGTCGAAGATTCTTCTGGAAGCTTCGATATCGGCGTTGATGGTGGCCACTCGCCCTGTCCTCGTGTAAAACTTCATCTTTAGGTGGACAGTGGAGGGTACGGCGGTTAGCTCGGCCAGAGTAGGGCGCCCGATAATGCAATTGTACAGGGTTTTACAGTCGATCACCAAGAATTTGGTTTTGACTTGCCTGGAGGTTTCCCCTTCTCCGAAGGTGACAATCAGCTCGACGTAACCCCATGGTTTGGTGGTAGCTCCGTTGAAACCTTGGAGGTCCGAACCCACATAGGGAGTGAGGTGTGAGTCGTCCAGCTGGAGTGTCTGGAAGAGGTGGGAATACATGATGTCGACCGAACTGCCCTCGTCGACCAGGACCCGTCGGACGTCGAAATTCGCCATTCTAGCTCGGACGAGCAGGGGAATTGTGGCGTTTGGAGCTCCGCCTGGCAGTTCTTCCAGGTAGAAATTGATCGGTTCTGACTTTCCCCGGAACTTCCCCAGTGTAGGGTCGAGGTCCGCGTTGGCGCTGAGCAACTCATCGAACTTTCTCTTGACTGAACTGATGGTGAGGGAGCCTGGATCCCCGCCGTTGGAGACGACCGTGGTGAATGGGAAATTTTCCCATTTGCTGAGTGCGGTAAGGATCCAGGCTGATGGCATGAAATCCTCTGGGCGAGTGACGGACAGTGCTACTTGTAGGGGCCTGTTATCCGGCGAATTCCCTTCGTCAGAGTTTCTGTGGTCGTCCCTTCGGGAAGGTTCCCCCTTCTTTGTGTATCTCGAAAGGCGACCCTCCTTGATCAGTGTTTCAATGGCATCTTTGAGATGGATGCATTCCTCGGTCAGATGGCCGTGACTTTTATGGTATTTGCAGTACTTTGATTTGTCGGTTCCTGGCCTTGCGGGGTTCGGCTTCGGGGGCCTGATGTTTGATTTCTTGAAGTCGGTGTTTTGGCATTCGGCCAGGATCCTCTCCCGCGAGGTGTTTAGAGGGGTGTAGTCGTTGAAGCGACCAGATGGTCCTCGGCGCTCTTTGATGTCGAGAGATCTGTCGTCTTTCCTTTTTTCATGCCCTCGCTTCGAGCCTGGGTGCTCATAGTTTGAATTGCGAGCGGCGTCACTGCCTCGCGAGGCTTTGATGGCAGCAGCCTCTCCTTCCTCGAACGCGATGAAAGCTTGAGCTTTGCGAAGGAGGGCGTTCATGGAGTGGACCTTCTCAATCTTGATGGCCTTCTTAAAGTCACTGCCGGGGAGAAGTCCTCGTTCTAAGAGGTATCTTTTCATGTAGTCTTCTGTTTGTACTTGGACGGCCTCCTTGTTGAACCTGTCGAGGTAATCCCAAAGAGGTTCGTTGGGCCCTTGTATCACGGCCTCGAGATTGGCCTCTGATTTCGGTTGTCGTCGGGAGGCTGTGAAATGGCTCAAGAAGAGTTCCTTGAGGTCGGTCCAGGAATGGATGGAGTTGGGACGGAGGTTTCTGTACCAAGTCATTGCTCCCTTCCTGAGGGTGGTCGGGAAGATGCGGCACTTGATAGAGCCCTTGACGACGTGGTAGTCCATGACCGCTTCGATGCTCCGAATATGGTCGTCGGGGTCAGTGGTTCCGTCATATTGGTCCAGCGCCGGGGGTTTCTCCATCCCTCGAGGGAGGCGGGCTCTTTGGATGTCCTCGGACAAAGGGCTGCGGAAGTCCTCTTCGTCGCTCGGTCTTGGTGAAGTTGAATGTCTGCCTCGCCGGGGTCTTCCCTGTTCATTGTTGGGGCTGACGCGATTATCCCGAGGAGAAGGACGCTCGCGGGGTTTCAGCACAACCTTGGAAGGGCCCCGATGACCCTGCTCGGGGGAGAGGCTTCTTGCTTCAATGGTCTCGGGTCTCTGATTCTTCCTGCTCTTTCTTGGTGGAGAGCGGGAATATGATCTCCGGCGGCGGTGTCTTCTAGGTGGAGAGCGTGAAGAAGATGGGGAACGCCGACGGTGTCTCCTTGGAGGTGAGCGCGAGGAGGAATAGGAGCGCGACCGGTAATGTCTCCGCGGAGGGGAGCGGTGCTGTCGCTTCCTTTCCAGCTCGTGGATACGGTCGTCCTGAAGTCGGAGGAGGCTGTTTGTCTTTTGCAGTTCTTTGAGCAGGCGGACAGTGATGGGGTCAATATCCTCGGGGATGTTGAGCGGTTCCTCCTCTTCTTCATGACGGGCTCTCTGCCTTTCGGAGGTGTGGGTGAATGAGGAAGCAGCGTGCCCGTCTCTGGCGTCGGTCTCATTCTCATTCTGGGGGTGTTCAGGCCCATTGTGGGTTCGGGCCTGCTCGTCTTCCCCGTTCTGAACGTGTCCCTCGGGAGGGTTTTGTTTGATATTCTGAACCTGTTGGAGGCCCTGCAGCTGCTGGATGTTCTGGATCCGCTGCCTCCTAGGTTGCGAGGTCTCATGTCTCGACCTTCTCTGTCCGGCAAGAGCATGTTGTGGTTCTTCTTGCCGACGACGATTCGTCACCTCGCGGGTGGAATCTTCGATCAGATGTTCCAGGAGGAAGGGATCGAAGCTTGGGATGTTGTTGTTAGCCATGACGATCGTGAAAGGTTATGCTTTGATCTTTAACAAGAAGGGGGAGCAAGATTCCCACAGACGGCGCCACTGATCGTACCTGATCAGGAGAATCGTCAAGGCCGCGGAATCTGGCTTGGAGAGCAAGATGGGGGGGGTACCTGCAAGGTTCTCTGATGCTTAAGTTAGTAGCTATCAGAGAAGGAGGGTTGAGAGTGAAGAATAGAATACCTGACCCTCTGGTGAAAGAGGGTATTTATAGCCCCCAGCGCTGGGCCAAGGTTTCCTAATTGGGCCAAATCTAATATGAGGCCCACGTGCTAGGAAACTGTCAGAACGTCCTTGTGCTAGGGCTGAGTCAGCAGGTGACCCACGTTCTGGGTGAGCATAGCGTAGGGTTCGGAGATGGTTGACCGAATCCCCCGCTGCGTGACGCGTGGTCTCCGTGCGTGGATAACTCTTGACGGTTATCCAGTAAATGGGCCCAATATTAATAACTTGGGCCTGCTCGGCCAATGAGAAGAGCTGGGCCTGCTCGACCCAGGCCAGAACAGATATTATCAGTAATTACACAGAATTTGAGTGCAGTCAGTCACCTTAAAAAACTGAGACCCACTGTTACTTGGAAATTGTGAAATAATTTTTTTGTCTTATTTTGACATTTTTTCACGATTTCAATTTAGTCTTTCCCAAATTCTCTCTAAAGGTATTTATTTTTCTTTTTGTATATTATTTTAATATTATTCCATCTTTATCTTCTTTCCATTATTTCATTTCACTCGTTTTTCAATTTTTTTAAAATCTTTTTATTTACTTTTTTGTGATATTCAAAGTTTACAATTAATCAATTACTTAAAAAAGACATCACAAAAAACCTATTTTTTCAAAATATATAATTTAATTAAATATATTCTATATGCATATATAAATCAAAATTTTCATTCATTTGTTTCATTATTCGCTAAATTACCTATAGAAAAAAAATGGCCACTCCAGCTTTTCTCAGCTTTTCTGAATGGTAAACTTCACTCCTCTCCACTTTCAAATAATTCATTTATACGCTGCTACCATGAAAATTCTTTGCAAATTCTTTTTTTTTTTTTTTCTTTATTAATTTGTAGATTTAATTGTAAATTGAGCAACTTCGTGGTTTAATCAAAGTGCAGCAAATCAAAGTTCTTTGAAAATTCTTTTTTTTTTCCTTGATATTTTGCTGTGCTTAATTGATAATCATCAAAGAACATAAATCAGATTAATAGTGTATATGGTCTTGCCTTTTTTTTCTTTTAAGATTCAACTAAGTGTCACAAAGTTGATGTAAAAATAACATCTTTCTGTGGCATTGTGTCTGGATGCTTGAATTTGTTCTTGTGCTATTGGAACTGTGAATATCATTATAGGACTTTGTAAATAATTTTTTTTCTCAATAATTAATTTGATTACCTCTAATTCTTTTTTTTTCTTCAAAAACTGTATAGGCATAATCAAGGTCCATAGATCTATCTAGGTTGCCGACATTTAGGGCATTTTCCCTCAAGAATTTTCATGAACTTATTTTATAATATTATGTATTACTTGTCCTATATTATATGAATATTGCATGTACAATATTAAATTTTTCAATGCTAGTAATATATTTTTTTTTAAATCTTGGTATCTGGTCTTGCGACCGACTATTGAAGATCTATTGTTTGTGTATGGTGTTTCAGGCTCTGATAAATTATTTTCTGGTAGTGTGTGAATTTCATCATGGCTCATTGCTTAGACGGATTGAAACGATTCTTTACTGCTGTGGCAAATTGGTGCAATACTGAATTGTCATTCTTGAAACAGCAGCCTAAAGGTTTAAAAAATCCAGAACTAATTGCTAATGAAACACTGTGTAAGTGAGATTACTAACCATAAGCTTCTTGTTAATTAAGATTTAAATATCATTAACTTGTTTTAGTGTTAATGCAGTTAGTGTAAGTGAGATTGAAGCGTTGTATGAACTATTTAAGAAGATTAGCAGTGCAGTTGATGATGATGGACTCATTACTAAGGAAGAATTTCAGTTGTCCTTATTCAACACAAGCAACAAAAGAAGTTTATTTGCAGAGAGAGTACGTAAAGTAAAAGTTTTTATTCATACAAGATCTCTAAAAATTTGAGACGGACTCTGATTATGAACATTTGTTAGCTAGTGTTCATAAATTTTATATTATTTTCAAACTATATAGGTGTTTGACTTGTTTGACACAAACCATCATGGAGTACTTGATTTCAAAGAGTTTGCATCTGCTTTGTCTGTTTTTCATCCAATTGCATCAATGGATGATAAGATTGAATGTAAGTGTAACAAAAAGACTTTAGCATTTTTTATTTTTTTTAATATATCTGGTATCCAACCAGTCAGAACGACTAATTCACATAGAGGGGTGAACGCGTAGCCCTGAGGGTTTGTGGATTTCTAATTTTCATTTCTTACAGTTTTATTCAGATTGTATGATCTGAAACAGCAAGGACATATTGAGAGGCAAGAGGTAATATAATTCCATTTTATATGATATTGAAGGAATAGATAATATGATAGTGATGATTTTTTTTTTTTTGGTTTAGTTGAGACAAATGGTGGTAGCTACTTTAACAGAATCTGGCATGAATCTTTCAGATGCTATGATTAATAGTATCATTGACAAGGTGATTTATTTATCTTATAACATTGTATTAATGTCAAATCTATAGGTGTATATTTGTTTTCTCATTAATGAGTTGCGTTTCTTTCTTTTTTATGTTAACCTAATCTAAAAAATCTATTTTCTTTTTCACTTTTTTTGATAAATCTATTAGAAGTAAAATAAACCTTAATAAGCATGCAAGTTCTGTTCATTGCATTGCATGTACACCTTGAAAATTAGACTTTAACTTGATGATTATGACCATATTCGAATTGACTTATTAGATCTTATCTACGATCACAAAAACACTTGTGACACTATTTTCAACTTATTTCCATTAATTTTCGAGAATAGCTTATGAAAAAAACTTATAGATTACATGAGAACATATTGACTTTACTTTATCTTGCGTTATAGAAATGAACCACTATTCCCTGCGGTTGTCAATTTGACGCAATCACACTTTTGGCATTTTTTCGATCGTTGGATTAATATCAAATGGTTAAAATTTTAAATTAAATATTTTTTATTTAATATAAAATAGAAATAATATTTAAATTTTAACTGTTTGATTTTGAACTAACGATCGAAAAAATAGTCGAATACATAAATGCAGCAAAAATCGACTACAGTGAATTTCATTTCTATAGAAATAGCTTATTCTTAAGCACTTATATGATAAACATGTATATAAGCTACAAGTTGCAAAGTCAATTGTTTATTCAAACATTTCCATATTATATAAGTGTTTATGTATAAGCTATCTATATAACAAAAGACAAAATAAATTCAAATGGCTTTATAAACTATTAGTTTACATAAGCTACCATGGAGATCTGATGAAAATAAGTTGAAAACAACTTTACATGTCATAAGCTAAGCTCTTCCAATCAGTCTCATGTATACTTAAACCAGTAGATAAATTCAAACTAGTCAATCTACGTTGACTTGATGATTATGGCAAGTGAAAATCATTCTAGAGCCTTTGCTAATAGTTTCTATGATGTTTAGACATTTGATGAAGTGGACACCAATGATGATGGGAAGATTGACAAAGAAGAATGGCACCGCCTTGTGATGCAGCATCCATCCCTTCTCAAGAATATGACTCTTCACTATCTTACGTGAGTTTCTTCTTATTGCTATTAAGTTATAAGTGTCACTGTCAGTTTCGAATACGGGCACTAACACGTCCACTTTTTTTAAGATGTGTCTCTACAGAGATTTTGAATTGTGGTTACTTACTTACTATGAATGACTTTGAATTTGTCCTAGTTAGAATCTTGAATATATCTATATTATGTATCTCAAGGAAATGGAAATATGTTTGGTTGAACATAGATTAGAATTTTGTTGTCAAGCTCTAGAATCAAACATGTAACAAATTGTTTTGCTTGCAGAGAAATCACAACTACATTTCCGAGCTTCATATTTCACTCTACAGTTGATGATAATTGAAGTAACTGAATCATATAAGCCAGATTGAATTTTCATGGCTGCTTTTGAGGTGTTCAAAAAGGATTTGGTTAAGATGGATATGAACTTTGTTTATATTTTCATGTGACAGAATTTTGCTTTGCCTTTTATGGGTAGGCAAGGTTTGTCAATTAAACAAGTGGATTTGAGTAATTTCCACCTAGAATATTCAGGTTGTTCAGAATTGGATGCATGTTTTTTTTTTTTTGGATATAAATCTATTTGACATTATGGTTTGAATGACTCAAGTAATCTTTTCTTGGTAATCGTATTATTAGTGTTGTGGGTTTTGTTGATGGAAATTGAATTCCCTGTTGAAAAAACTGCATTCACGATATTATTAGTCGTTAAATTTTGATCGCATGATTATGTAAAAGTAGACTTATTTGTATTTTATAGTTTTAAAATTACTATTTTTAAATCAAAACTGTTTGATGTTAATACAACATCTATCAAAGTTTGAATGGATGACTAATTTCTTTTTTTTCAATGTGTTTTTTATATTCTATTATATTTTTTTCAAGTATAAGACTCGAATTCTATAATATAAGACATTTTTTAAAGCTTCTATGAAGAAGTCACAAAATTGACTATTTTGAAGAAGTAATTTTAATTGGTCATTAGAATAGCAATTGATTTTTTTATGTGTTTTTCATATTCTACCATATTTTTTTTCAAGCATAAGGCTCCCTATAATATAAAACTTTTTTTCAATTGAGCTTCCATGAAGAAGTCACAAAACTAACTATTTTAAAGAAGTCATTTTAATTGGCCAATAGATTGATGTCAAGTCGAGGATGAGAATATGTCAGACCAACTAAAGGGGCATACAGTCTAACTTATACAAGCTCAGGTCAGGCCATACTTTTTTAATAGAAAAAATCTATTTCTTTATAAGTCTATTTAGTTAAATAAATTAGGCTTAAGGCCATAAAATAAACATTTTAAATCTATCAGACCAACCAATTTAAATAAATATGAATAAATTTATTGTTATTATCATATTTGTATTTTGAATTAAACTACAAAAATAAAGTTTATTTATTTTGAAGAACTTATGAAAATAAATTGAAAAACCTTATGAACAATGTCATAAGTTATTTTTATAAGTTTTCTTAAACAAATAGTATAATAAAACTTTTGTTACTTGGTAAACTTGAATAAATCAATGCAAATAAGTATTTAGTCTCATTGATCTTTTAATGTGTGTTAGTCTATTTAAACATTAATTAGTTGAATTGCTAATTTACAAATGTTTAAATAAATAGGCTTTTATGTAGGTTAATAGGTCAACCAGGCGTTTGAAAAGACCAGACTCAGGTTTTAAAAATAAGTTTATGATAGGACAGATGCCAGGATTAGACTTTGAAATTTTTAGCAGGTCAGACTTAGACTTAGCAATGCCTAACTCGACTCAGTCTATTCACACCCCTAGTTACAATGCATACGGTCTACACTGAGTCATTTTTATATGAAATTTTTATTTATTGCATATTAGTTTTCCATTAAGACTCTAGAACCAATAAAAGAAGTTGAGGTCAAAGCTTCTGCTCCTAAAGGTTCTGATAAGGTTGTGGAGACTATTTCTCCTCTTAAGAACATTGTTGCAAGTAAGTCTATTCTAGATAACTCATTACTCAAATTCGCTTTTGATAATTCATCCACCACTTACATCTCTATTCCACATTTACCTTTACCACGTCTTGTTTCCACACTTGGAACAAAGATAGCTCCCAACTCAGAAAATCCAAATAAATTCATCATTCCTAACTCTCAACAACTATCCATCTCTCTCCCTCAACCTTATGCAATATCTTTTCAAAAACCAACCCCGCCATAACCACAATCATAGTTTTTGCCACATCACAACCATCCAACATCTTTCTAGCTCAACTTGTCACCACCACTTTGTCCAAACTTCTACCTCTAGAAACGTTTCCACCTAATTACTTTGTTGATCCATCTACTAACTTAGACGCACCTGTCATATCCCAATTTTTATCCCTAAGATCCCACCTATCATTCACATATATTTAGATAAGGTCACAAGTATGGTAGCGTCCTATCCCTTTGTCTTTAGGTCTGCCTTTGAGATCACCTAGCACCCTTTGTGTATATTTTTCTTTTAGACTTATTTTTATTTCAATTATAATTAACCCTTATTCAAAATACAAAAATATGCTTGGTTTCCTTTTCTTGTTTTGCCAGGTAGAGCTTTGAATCAAAATATCAAGTGTGGTTTCTAAATTAGGGCTTTGATCTCTCAAGTCAACGAATGGTCAACCATTGATTCTCAAGAGCTTTAACTTCAAGGCATGGCCTCTAATATTAGGTCACAATCATGTCAAGCATCATTTGATCAAAAATAGTTCAAGTTTGTTGCTTGGTTTTAAGTCATTTCAAGATAGGTTTATGTGATTATTTCCATGCCTTCTTCATCAATTCCTCAAGATTTTGTCAAGTTTAATAAAAGAACAACCAAGGATCATTCATTTGAAGTACATATGATCATCATTATGCCTAGGATTGCAAGAAAAATGTCAAAAGTTACAAGATGGTACAAATTGGTTTAACCTAAAAATCAAGTGTGGCATGCCTTTGGTCCAAATACCATAACTTCTTCAATTCTTAATATTTTTGGGTGTTTTTTTGAGCCAAATTTCCCTCTTGATGTCCTTTACAACTTTGATTCAAAGGTCAAACATCAATTCATGCTCTAGGTACCTCAAATCTTGAAGGCCATTTATGCACAAAACTAGGTCATGACATGTTTGACCTAATGTCTGACCTATTTTTCAGTGGTGAAACATCAACTTTACAAGCTCTCCATTTTCACATCAAGCATCTAGTTGAAGTGGTTCTTTTTGCATTGTGTTCTACTCCATGAAAGGAACATTTGGCAAAAGAAAATCAAGAAGCGCACGAGTGGATTTTATTTGGACCTAGGGTGAACGTGGTGATTTGAACTCTGCATTTTTGTACATGACCCGTAATTGGAAATGACCTAAACCTCAAATGGGACCACTTGCATATGTGAAAACTTTGTTGTCATGATGAAACGTGTTTGGTACAAAGCAAAACGACCTGAAAGGAGCAACAAGTCACGCATTTCATTCCATTTTTCCCACACTTGGATCTAGAAAATTCTCAACTTTGATTCACACGTTTGGGTTCTGGAATTCACACATACATGAGCTCATTCATTTCTCTATAAATAGAGCATTATTTCCCCTTCATTAGCAAGCTTTGAAAGTCATAAAAACTCTGCCTCCATAGCTCATAAAACCTTTAAAAACCAGAAGTTTGTATTCCTATTTTCTCTTGATCTTAACCTCAAATTTATGCTCAGAAAGCTTCATCATCTTCATCTGAAGCTAACTGGAGCATTACAAAAGTTTGAAACCTCTTGTAAAGCTCAACTCGATTCCACAATTTTGAGACCTTGAAGCTCACTTGAGAAAGGTAGATACGAGTTCCTATTTCATTCAAACGAGATATCACACTTTTCGTCTTGTTCCACTGATCAAAGTCCCTAACCTATCTAAACTTTACTCATTGTGTTCATCATTTAATTTTACTTTGAAGTTTTTAGGGTTATTGCGTTTTCTGCAAAATTCTCTTCACTCATAACAAATAAATTGTTCATGAGTGAAGAGACATGAAAAATGATGTTAGTTGAAGCTAAAACATGTGGATTTTAAGTTTAAAACAACTAGTTCAATGTTCTGCAAAAATCAAATGGCAAGACGTTGAAGATGAACACTGCATGCATTTTGGTACCAAAATTTAAATCTATCTAATCACGCGCTGCAACATCAAGTAGCCGTAGCATTTTTATTTCTTTTTCTATTTTAATTCCTTTTATTTTATTTATTTTAAAAAATGATTAAAAATAGCTATCTTAACCTTTTTAATTCCTTTTTTTTTTTAAATTGACAAAAATTATTTTGTACCTTATATTTTTTTCTTCAGATTTTATAAATGATTTTTAATATTTTTATTATTATTTTTCTATCATTTTCTCTTTAATTCATTTTCAACAAATTATTTCTATATCATTTTTAAATATTTTGAAATCTAACTTTTGAGATCTTGTTTAATTTTCTTGATTTTTTATAATTTTCTTGGTCATTTATTTGACCATTTGATATTTGTTTTGAATTATCCTTTTAATTTCTATTTTAATTCATTTAAAAATCTTTTAAAAAAATCTTTTAATCTTTTTCTTTTGATTTTAATTGGTTGTTTGCTTCTGACTTTTGGTTGACTTGGTCAATTTTGGTTGATTGAAGTGTCGTCTTGTTCAATTGCCTTTGGATTGATGCTTGATGAACATTCATCATTTCAAATCTACAATTAAATGATCATTTGATTATTTTTAGTACTTTGGATTGAGGATAAGTTTGTATTAGGGTATCATGAAGAGGTTTGATTAGAGTAATAATCTCATCTTCTTTACCTTAGTGCTTGATCAATTGTCTATTCTCTTCACTTCTTCTTCATTTCCTTCTTTTTTTTATTTTGTTTTCACTTGTGCTACTTGTTTTAGGAGAATGATTTCTATCATTTCTCTAACAATTATGGCACATAAATTGCTATTGACCGACCTCATATAGATGTTACTTCTACATAAGTACACTTACGATTGCTTAACGTAGCGCTAGATTATCCCGAATTGGTTAATTGATCATTAACACTAACTTGACCATTAATTGTACTAACTTTACTTTTATGCCTTTACTTTAATATCATTTATTTTGTGTCATTTACATTCATAGCATTTTACCTTTCGTGCTCTTTACTTTTATGCCTTTTTTCTCTATGCCCTTAGACTTTTATTTTCTTTTTCATCAAAAGACCAAAACACTTAAACATGAGAAAACCCTAAAAAAATCTTAATAATTTTGTGTGGAGTTGATGTTACTATCCCATGCTTATGGAGTTTGAATTTTAGACTTAAACTTAGGATGTTTTCCCTATGCTTGGAAATTCATCTAAGACTTTGGTTCATCTTGATACTTGAGGCTTCATTTGTGAACTTAGGATTCCTCTGATGTTTTGTGACCTTAATGTTCATCTGATGCACTTGTGGTCTTGAACTTCATCTGATACTTGGCTTTCATCTACTTTCTTAAGGGTTCATCTGATCATATGCTTTGCTTGCTGGCTTATTGCTTATCTTGTGACGAAACTCCAAAGAGAAAGGAATGCTTATTTTGACCCATGTCAAATGCTTGCTCCATCTTGTGGTTAGTTCACTTGCACACACAAAGGCTTTCTCTAGGGCTACTGTTATGGACTAGCCTAATCATCTTAATTGGCCCAATCCACTCATAAGTGTGAAGAGGCACAATAAGCATTGTCCCACTCCATCGAGCAAGCAGGGGGCAAATCTCCCATTCAACAAAGTGTGACTAATCAGTGGGTCCCCCACAACATAGAGTTATTCGAGCATGCTAGATCACCGTCCCCGCCAACGGCTAGTTCCTCTTGCTCGGATAACCAAGATCTGTTCAACGGTTTCCTATATTATAGGCCCTGGAATTATGCCCAGGCCCACGAATATAGGTTGACCTAGTCCAACACCAATGAGAATAAAATAAATAGCCCTCTACACCGAGAGGGAAATATAATCCAAACTTTGCCCAAAACTTCATACTTTCTATTGTACCTTTGTTCTCTCTCTTACTTTGTCATCGGAGTATCTTGCATGTACAACCTTTTTTTCCTCAACCATCACCGGAGATCAAGTCGTCGTTGCTAGCCACTTGTTCTGATTCATCCCAAACAGTGGCGCCGTCTGTGGGAATTTCTTCTTCCCCGTTTCTCTTTTTTATACCTTCTTGATCGTTTTCTTGCACGACCAAGAACCCAGAAACAAAAGCAATCACCTTTCATATTTCATGACCGGCAACAACGAGAATCCTTCTGCCCCAGACACTGCACTCAGTCAAATGGGTAAAGCCGATGTTGCACTAATTGTGCCTCCCCCCAACAATGACGTCTCTCAGCTCCGTTATGGCCTCACTGTGTCTCTCTCCTCGAAAGATGCCTGGAATACTCCCACTTTCCACCAAGAGAATTCCATCAGCAATAATCACCAAGTTCCTCTCCCCGAGAACACTCATCTGATCACAACACCATCCAACACTGACCGTCATGGCTGCCATATTCGCAGCCTTGAACCAAGCTAATACCTTGATCCGCCAGTAGAACGATCGGATTGGGGCATTGGAGCGGAAGCACCGCGCTAGGACTCCTCCTCGCAGACATTCTCGTCCCGAGCAGGACACCTTGGCAACCAAGAAACGTCACCACTCTCCGCCCCGGCGCGAGCACCACTCCTTCATCGCCAAGAAAAGCAAAGAGGAGTACCGTTCACGTCAGCGCACTTCATCACCTCAGACACAGAAACGCGTGAGAACACCTTTGTAACACCCCTTTTCTAACCCCAAATATATCATACAATCAAACAGAGTAAGCATGCATAAAGGAAAAGGGCGTCACATGTTATTTTCATCACAATGGAAACCTAAAACAAAACATCCAACATTCTTAATATGCAAAGATCATAATTGTAACACAATGTAAATCTCATACTTTCATACATATGCATAAACGCTTGCGGAAAAACAATTTAATTGCTATTAAAATTTCAATGAATATATCCCATACTATATTCATCTACCAAATTCGAATTAACATCAAATCCACAATTTTGGCTACATAGCCTTAAACAACATATCTGAGATCTCAAACAAATACATCCGAATATCCAACAAAACATAGAGAATAGCAATATCCAAACATAAGCATAAGTCTACATAAAATTCCCCCCAAGTGTTACATGATCAGAGCATATGACTCGCTACCTAATCCAATAACAAACTCAGGAGCTCCTCGGCTAAATCCTCGGACAAGCTACTACTCGTCGGAACCTGCACGTTATCAACGAAGGATAACATTCAAACAGAAGGGTGAGAATTCAACTTCTTATAGAAAACATAATAATGGGAAATGTAAACATAAACAAACATACATTTTACTATTCATCACACTTCTCAATTAAGCAATTCACAAATCATATACCAATCATCACTCCAAAACAAATCATATGTATACAAGACAATCACATAACACACAATGTGACTCGAAATGCAACAAATGTGACTCAATGCATGTGGTACCCAATGTGAATCCAATGTTTCACCGCTTTCCGATTCAATGTGTAGAATCCAAGCCACGCTTCCGATCCGGACAAGATCAAAGCCAATACGCCTATCTCCAATTAAGGATCACGTCTTCTACGCCTATTTCCATTCAAGGATCAACGTCTCTTACCATGTGAACCCAAGTTTCACCGCTTCCACCATAAAGCCGACCATGCTATGAATGTATGTACAAATACCAACAATTTATGCAATTAAGATTATCTCATCAATCTTAACTTACCGCATATCACCATAATCCAACTCTATGAATTATCTGCCAATTGTACACAACATTCACACACACAATTAACAATTGCAACAAGGCATAACAACCATCATATACCCAATCACATACATCATGAATACATCTACACAAAGTGTTCCAACAATTGTTATACATCACATACAAACATAACACACATAAGACAATCACATGACATTCCATATAATAACGTCACAATTAATCAATCAAGTTCAATTAAATCCTATACTATCATATAGAATATCACAATAGCTTTCTAACGCTTCGAACGGCGCATAAAACGGAGCTACGGATCAAAAGTTATGGCCTTTCAAAGTTTGGAAAAAGTTCTGTAAAACAGGGTTCGCGGCGCCAACAGGGTTCGCGGCGCGAACTGAGCGAATCCAAAAATTCCAAACTTTCTGCCAAGCAGTTCGCGGCGCCAACAAAGGTTCGCGGCGCGAACTGGCGATTTCAGGAACCCCCAAAACACAGAAAACAGCATATGAAACCCATCCCAAAACCCCTAAACTCAACCCAATCAAGTTGGAAAACACCAAGCATCACAAATATCAGTAGAATACATGTTATAGACTCAATTATAACACCTATTGTGGGTCTTCTAACATCATAATATCATCAAACATCAATTAAAACACATTCCAAATCATCAATTCATACATTTGTTCATAAACCCTAACTTTTCTATGTTTCCATGAAATTGCAAAGATGAAGAGATAATCACAACAAAACACATTACCCAATCATATAGTCTATAAGAACTTGTATTCAAACCCTTACCTCTAACTCTTAAATCCACCCTCTTCAAGAAATCTACAATTTCCTTCTTCTTCTCTTCTATGTTCTTTCTCCTCTATTCTCTTCTTTCTCTTCCTTTCCCCCAAATTGTGTTATCTCTAAAACCCTACTTTTCCTCTTCTTACTATCTTTTTTCTTAATGGGCTTAGTTATGTTATTACCCACCCTTCCAATTATTAATTAGGCCCAATACATAGTATACTACTAATAACCTAATTAAACCATAAAACACAAATATGCATATAATTAGATATTTCAATTAATTAGTAATACCACATAATAATTAAATAAACAAATAATTAATAAAACACACAAATAAGCTAATAAATAAAATATCTAATAAAATCGGGCTGTTACAACCTTCCCCTCGCCCCACGGATCATCATCGACATCAAAGGCAGAGCTATAGCCCTTCCCCATCTCCCATCGCAGGCGACGAGGAAGAAGAACGTCGAGGGCCTCTATCCCGAGTAGTGCTGGACATACCCCTTCCCGTTGGATTAAAAAAGCCTCTTCCTCTGGGTACATACGATGGCACATCGGACCCGGACGAGCACATTGAAAAATGTGACGAGAGAGAAGGGTGAGGATTGGTTTGAAAAAGGATAGGAAAAGAAGTGACGAAAGGGAAAGATGATGGTTTGAACAGAGAGAGAGAGAGAGAGGGAGAATACCCGAGTAAAACATGAATTCCAATTGAAAAAATGAAAAAATTCTGGCACACGTCTAAAAGATATTAGTTGATTGGACAATTTTGAATGAAGTAGTAAACTACACCTAAGAACATTTTTAATAATTTAATTTGTATGAAAGGATAAATTTGGGTTAGCTTAAACATCTTCCAATTTTAATTAGTTAGTTGACTAAAGTTAATACCATTCCGCTCCATTCCATTCCACTCTTTTCCATCAATCCAAACATACCCTAAAGTCTTTATGTTTAATTTTATTAAATAAAAATTAATTTAATAATAAAAAAAAAAGCAAGATAGAAGAGGACGAAAATACCCCTATTCACGAAGAATAATTCCCGTGTTCTAAATTCTAATATGCCATTTCATCTCAGTCGAAATCGACTCTCTCGTTTACTTCCTCTGCTCCAACTCAACCTTCACCTCGCTTCGGTGAGTAACTCATCTTCCAATTCTCCCCAAAATCCATGCATGTCTAACAAAAACCATTTCAATTTCAAAAGGGAAACAAATAATCATAATCTGAATTCAAAATTAATTTCCACTGCCATATTGAACCCTCAAACAACACTACTAGTTCTTTTAGATCATTTGTGTTGTTTGTTTTTACCTGCATTTGCTCCCTCTTTGAAAATTTTGCAGACCTAAGCAAGTTTTCGCAATGTCTGACAAAGGAGGAAAGGCTGGTTCTCTCTTAAGCAAAGGTACTCAAAATTGGACATTCATTTCACTTTTTGAGTTTTGGGTATTTTTTCCAATTTGCTTTGTTAGGGTTTAATTTTCTGTTAGGTTGTTCTATTAGGGTTAAATTGTTTTTGTATAAGTTATCAGCTGTTTTCATAAGCTATAAGCTATCTTGGAGAATGAGCATTTGGTTGTTTTTTTCTTGGTAGGATCCCTAAAGGGGAAAGACGATAGTGCAACAAAATCAGCAAAGGCAAGGAAGGTTCAGTTTGCCAAAGAAGGTTAGCATTATTATTCTATTATCTTTGTACTTCTTCTAACTGGAGTATACAAGCTGCTTAGAATGATGATTTGAGTTACTGATCGTGTTTACAACTAGTTGTGTGATCTCTTCCTGAAAGTATTGCTTGGTTGTATATAGGTCCATTTGAATCTGTACTAAACGGTCAAAAATCTGGTGGAAAAGGTATGATTGTAATTTCTGAAGTTATTGTTATCTTGATTATTTTAGTGACTCCGTAATGTGGCACATATTCGTTAGTCTTTCAATTGATTGATCATTTTTTACCCTAGCTTTCTGAATCATGATTCTTTTTTCCTGATTTTTCTTTTTCTTTTTTTTTTTCTTCCTATTTTCTAGCTGATTTTGGTAGAGGAAAAGGAGATAAGTTTGCAAATGGTGGAAAGAGTTCTGCAGCAAAAGACCCACATCAATTTGAACATAGAGTTGATCAAGGTTGGTGCTTGCATACATTATCTCTTGTTTGCTTTTACTATGAATTTATGTAAATCGTTCTCCCTCCATCCCATATTGTATGATGTTTAAGGTAGTGGTGCTATCTCTTAAGAGAAAAAATAGTGCGGTATTATAAGGATAAGGGTATATGTGAACAAAGTTATTTAATACTTCATTGGAGATGGAAAACCACAATCAAATTTGGACAATATAGGATGGAGGGAATATAATATATTATTAATTTGTAGCTTTTTGTTCACATTGTGATTTAGCCATTTAGGTTGCATTACATCATTATATGAAATCAATGTTGTTAAATGGCCGTGCCATGAATGCACTATAGGCCATAATGGCATGTTTAAATGGCGTTTTTTCATAACCTCAGGAAATTTGTGAAGGAATGCTGTCTGCCATGACGGCACCATATGCCGCAATGGCATGTTTATATGGTGGATTTTTGGCCTTCTGCCTCCCCTCATCTACAACACTGCATGAAACCTAAATTTATCTCATATTAAACCTGAAATTTTCTTAGTGATATCAACAGCATTAATTCTCCCTGAATGACATTTGCAGAACTTCCTGACAATATCAAATGCCTGATGGACTGCGAGGCTGCAGTTTTGTTACAAGGAATTCAAGATCGTATGGTTTCGTTATCTAGAGATCCAGCTATGAAAATGCCTGCGTAAGAGAGACGCTAAGATTCTTTCCTATTGAAAAGAATGCATGCTTTTTTTAAGGTTTGTTATTAGCATTGAAGATTCATTTCTCTGATCCCAACTTTCTTCTTTATTTTCCGTTGTAGATCATTTGACAAGGGACTACACTATGCCAAAAGCAGCAACAAGCATTCAAATCCTGAGTTTGCTAGACTCACTCTTGAGTATCCTTTATTTTTTGTTTGCTGAATGTTTATACTTTATACATCCGTGTGCTGTCGGTGCGTGGGTTTGTTTGCATGGATAAGTTACAATATTGTTATGTTTTTTATATCCCTTCTCTCTAAATCCCCATAAAGTTCTTCTCTTGACTCAAATATTAGGCCTCTACTGAATCATGGTCTCACTGAGAGCGAGGTATCAGTTTTATTCTAACTTCCTTTGTTTTTACCATATTATGTTGCTTTCTTGATATCATTATCCCCTGCAGATATGTGTGATTTCTAATGCATACCCAGAAACTGCTGATGAAGTTTTTGCTCTCCTCCCATCACTTAAGGTATGATGACACGAGGCATTTTGTGTTACTTTCATTTAAATCATTAACGGTGGCTGCATGGTTTTTGGTACTGAAGGCCTTATTGGCAAATAAATTACAATTTCTCCAACTAGTTTGTTGCCTATTGCATCTATTAAGAGACTCACATTTGATGAGATATGATAAGAAAATGTGTTCTTAAGTGGGAGAAATTCCTCACCTTACAAGCCGATTTTGTAAGGTTGAGTTAAGCCTAGCTCATTTTAAAATGGTATCAAAATGGAGTAATATCTGAAGGGCCACCTATTGTCAGACCACTCTTGTCACACCCTAGATGTTCAGTTGTGGGTTAAGTGGGGTTGTTAGGACTTTTAAGAATGTGGAGACATTTATCTTTATCACCTTATTGGTCAGTTTCCTAAGAATGAGTTAGATTCATTATTAAAGCTTGAATTATATCCCTTAGTTGGATTGGTGTCCATTTTAATGTCATTACAGGACCTATTGGATTTTCTATTTGCTTAAACATCTTCTGAGGTTTTTAAATCCTTCTTGTCAAGAAGACACCCTAATAAAAAAGAAAATAATATGCTAATAGGATCTTACCATCTCACAGTATCTATCTATTTCAGGGTAAGAGAGGCATTAACAGCCTACCTATCGAAGAATCGTTGAGTGAGCTTGCTAAGTTTAAACAGACTATGTAACTAAAACCTCATAATGAAAAGGTTCACTGGTGAGTTTTCTTTTGTTTAAGCTTTGACTCAGCACCTTCCCTGTGTATGGCTTTAATACTGATTGGCCTTTACATGTATGTGATTGCAGTTTTACTGTCTGGTAGAGCTAGAAGTAACTGCTCTGGCAAATGTAGCTCATTCAGAACACTTAATTGAGACAATATAATGCATTAGCGTTTTTAGTCTCGTGCTATTAGGATGTACATTGGTTTAATGGATCTTATATCGCAACAGAGGAGAAACTTGGTGACTTTAGGGAATGATATATCTTCCACTTTGCTGTTGAATACTGTCTCATGATCATCACTTAAAATTTCTCAAGAGTTTTTTTAATGGGACATCAAGGCTAAAAATAGAGTTTTACATAGCAATCATTTTGATTTTTGAATGTGTGAGATGCTGTCATTACAGTCCTTGAATGTGTTAAAATTGCAAAATGTCACCAGGTATCTTTTTAGTTATTCATTTAGGTCAAAATAACTATTTACTCTTTAAAAAATGGATGTTTTTTTTCCATGTGCCATTTCTATAACATGTGAAGGACTGGAGGCATAATCATAAATAAAAAGAGCATAAATATGTGGGGTCTTATTAAAGCAAAATTTGTGAGACCAACCTTTGTGCCTTTGCTTTTGCATGAGTGGATCTTTATTCTTTAATGTTATTTTTTTGTTTTGTTTTGGAATATATGATTTAGTGTTTGGATAAAATCTTTGTTATACAATATTTGTGTTTACCTGGCTCTAAAGTTTGATTGAATCATTTTTTAAATTTAAATATCACAATATAAGGCCATGAGTCTGACCATGTATTATCATTGTCCATTGTCACTTTATATTTATCATTTTTAAATATGAATATATCTTCTAATTTTGTTTTAGTAATATTTGTCTTTGTCCTCACTTAACCCTTAAACTATGGAGTTTAGCTTTTGTTAATTGATCATAATTGCTTTTTAATCAATTAAATATTTGCTAGGATTGATTTTAAGAAGAAATTTGAAATATATATGAAGAATTTGAATACATTTTAGTGTGTGTATCGGCCCTTCGTACATCAAGATTTATTCTTTTTTATTTTATATAAAAAAGAATAAAACATAAAAAAGAATAAAACACTCAATTGTGGGATCAAGCAAGTTCTTACATTTTCAATTCCTCTCGAAGTTGATTTTTGAATTTTTTTTGACATGTTTTGCTTTCCACAAAGGAACTTGACCAATTTCGCTAGCTTCTATCTGATGATGCATATGAATTATTTGTCTTGTTCTTTTGTCATAATCAAAACAACATAATGCTTTAATATACACAACACATAGAACCACAAGATAAAAAAAATGTGAAGTGTGGTTGTTTCAACACAGTCACAAGGAGAAGGTGTTATACATTTTTAACATGAGCTATTCAGAATCTATGAATACTTCATTTACTAGTCATTTCAAATTAACTTTTAAATAATGAGAAGACAAATAATATATGAAAATAAACATTCAAATTGACTTTTAAATAATGTTTTACAAGTGAAGAAGACAAATAATATATGAAAATAAACATTCAAATTGACTTTTAAATAATGTCTTACAAGTGAAGAAATTGACTTTTAAATAATATCTTACAAGTGAAGAAGACATATAATATATGAAAATAAGGTTTCTTATGCATACATAATTGCCTTTTTGATGTATGTATGTACAATACCATATATCACTCATGTGGGTGATGTGCCAAGTTGTTTTGAAATATAGAAAATTAACATAAAACTTATACATAAATTTAATTAATTGTCTTGTATGAACAATTCAATAATTGCCTTGTAAGAACAATTCAATTGATAGTTGCAAAAGATATTAAATTATTGTAAGTGGGCATTTTGAACTCGTGACATTCTATATTTTTATCATTAAGGAATAAAAATTTGATATATCATTAGAATAATTTACCAAACAAATGTAGTTATCGTTTTACTAAACACTGCACATTTAATTTCTAGCCTATTTGTTACAAATTGTATTACTACACCCGACCATAAATATATATTTTTTAAATATTACGAAGATTAAGAAAATTGAAAGTGATGTATTAAATTTGTTGGTAATTGATGCTCTCCCTAATCACTATTATAATTTTTTTTTTTATAAATAAAGAAGGTATATTAAAAAGCACAAGGGGTGTTAACCCACAAATACAAAAGAGAATAGCCTCGACCACTCTCACACCAACTAAAACAACCTACCGACCGAACATACCGGCACTAACAATCAAAAATATAAATTCGGATGCACACACCAATTCACCCAAAGAGCCGAGTCTCTAACTTAGAAGGAAGAAAGAAACCATTCCCTATAATAAGTACAAAAGTGATGAAGATGTATAATAAAAGTAAAAGTCAATAATTTTTAAAGTAATTAATGTTTGTGCTATTAGTATATCTCTTATTTAATTAAAAAACATTTACTAGTATATATTTGATTTAATTTAAAAATATATAATGTTAATAATTGATTTATCAAATGAGAAAAGGGGATGTGCACTGACAGTATTGATTTTTTTTACACTGTCAACCAATGACAACCATGTATCTTGCCAAGTCAGTTTATAAATTTTAAATTACTTGCATGATTTGACACTTTATAATAATCTGATTGGATGTCTGTGTAATACTTCTTTACACTATCATTAAACTCTTATCAAATAGTATAACTACGAATATTATATTCCATTTGTCTTTAAATATAAGACCTCATAAAAAAACTAAAATTAAAAAATTGATTGAAATAATAATTTGTTAACTATTTGTATAATTTTATATAAAAAAATTTAAAAAAATTATTGTTGTACAATATTATTTAAGTTAATGTAATTTATAGAAAAAGATGCAACTTTATAAGAGGGATAAGGGTAAAAAACTATTATTTCATTTTAAAATTAGAAAGAATCTCATTAAAAGGGATAGAAAAATTTCAAAAGTTCTTATATTAGGTATGAAGGTAGTAGAAAATTTTATTTCAAATGTATATAAAATTAATTGCATTTAACTAATTTTGTAATTAATTATGATCAAATAGATTATTGTTTTTCAAGTTTGTCTTTTTAAGAGAGAATTGATTTATGTTTTTTTCTTATGATATTATATCTAATGTTTATTGCAAAACAAATATGTAAGAATAAATAGAGTTATGTTGGTAAAATAGTTTTATAGTGTAGATCTATCATCACCATGGATCATATCAAGTCATCATGATATTTTTAAATTAATTATGTGATATGATTAATTAATGGATTCTCATTAAATGATGATTAAATGATGACAATGTAAAACTATTTTATTCAGTTAGTACACTACCTTTAACCAATGTGTAGATGAAAATTTAAGTGAAAAAAAAAAGAGAGAGAAAGAAAGAAACCGTTGTAAACTGAGTACTGTATTTTTCACAGGAAAGGTTTTTAATATTCCATTTACTTTTAAAGAGAGAAATAGAGAGACACCATATAATAAAGTTTCCAACTTTCTTTCTTGTTATAAAGCAAAGATGATTGGCCATTAGCGTCAGTAGCAACAAAAATCATTTAGTTTAGTGTATGCATCAATCATCATCATCGTTGAAACTTGATTATTGATCCAAATGAGTCCAACACAAGACCAAATTGATCATCAACTTCACACTGATGATGAACAAGAATCAGAATCAGAAGAAGAACCATCACCAAACACACAGAAATGGAAAAAGCACTACTCATCAAAGCACAAAATACTCTTTGTTGGAGAGGGTGACTTCTCTTTCTCTCTCTGTTTAGCCAGAGCTTTTGGTTCTGCTCACAACCTCGTTGCAACTTCCCTTGATTCTCAGGGTAATCAAAATCAAAACTTTGAAACTTTTTCGTCGTACCCATTTTTTCATTTTGATGATTTTTTTGTTTTGTTTTGGCAGAGAAAATTGAAAAGAAGTATAGTAATGGAGTTAGTAATGCGAGGGAACTTGAAGAGAGGGGTTGTATTGTTCTTTATGATGTTGATGTTAAGGTTATGAGTCAGCATTTCTTTCTCAAGACTCAGAGGTTTGATCGTGTTGTTTATAATTTTCCTCATGTTGGATTCATTTACCCTGAGAATAGCTACTGCCAGATTCAGTAATTTTCCTTTTTCTCTCTTTTTTTTCTGTTTTCTTTCTTTCATTTACTATTTTTACATGTTTATCTATTTCATCATCACTACTTTTATGAAGTGATGCAACTCTCACATTGGATAGGATATGTTGAATTTATAAGTAAGTTACATTTTTCACTTATAAGCATGTTTTTTAGGGTTGACTTAGGTCTAACCTAAATTTGATGTTGGTATCAGAGTCCCTTTAAGATCCATTATTCCCCACGATATTGGTTAGAATTAGAGGTGACAAACAGACATGTTCTCCTGTTCAGGTCCGTCCTGCGAAAAAATGAAGGTGGAGTGGGCTCGCGGACTCTTCATCTTTTTGGTTTAAAATTTGCAAAACTTTATGTTAATGCTCGCGCCAGCAAAATCCCGAAAAAGAATGTGGTGGGGCGAACATATTAGAGGATGCGAGTTTAAAACCTTAGTCTGTCCTGCAAAAAAGTGTGAGTTAAACAGACATGCTCAGCGGACTAGATCCGTTTTGCCACCTTTAGGTATAATCGACGTTGTATACCACTATCATGGTTACATTATGATCCATGATATTAAGAGTCTCACATACAACAATATATGACCTGAGCAAGTGCTTATATGTGGGGGCGATGCTTATCCGATTTATGTTGGAATGCTTTAGGCTGAAACCACAATTCTTAACATGATATCAAGAGTCAAGTTCAAGATCAGTTGGACCACCTGCTATCAAGTTTCTACTATCAGACCACCCACCGTTTATTTCCACGCTCCAAATGTTCAATCATGAACATGAAGAAGTGTGTTAAGAGTTCCACATCGAACAATATATAGTTTAAATTGTGGTCTTGGACATTTGTTAAAACTCTAATTTAAGCATATTCAATCTTAATTGAGGCTGTAAATGGTAACTAATGTATCTGAAATTTTGGGAACCAAACAGGTTGAACAAAAAGTTAATGAAGGGATTTATGGCAAATGCAAAGGCACTATTAAAGAAAGAGGGAGGAGAGATACATGTAACTCACAAAGAAGGCGACCCATACAACAAATGGGATCTTGTAAGGAAAGCAGAAAAGAGAGGACTTTTGCTGCACCAAGCTGTTCCATTTTGCAAAGATGACTATCCTGGTTATGACAACAAGAGAGCTCACGGGAAGTTATCAGACTTATCTTTCCCTATTGGGGAAGCTAATACTTACAAGTTCAAGCTACAAACATCTCTAATAGGGAAAAGTGTTCCAGAAAAGAAAAGCAAAAACTAAAAATTATTTGTGTGAGTATCAACTATCAAGTCAACTTGAAATTGATAATTTGGATCTGCCTGTGAATATGGCTGTGTTTATCAAGTTTCAAGCTAAAAATACAGTCATTGTTAGCTTTTAGACTGATATTACAGTCAATGTCTGATTCCATCTTTATCTCTATCTCATAGTATATTCCTTCTAATCATTTAACTTTGAAAATTTTAATTTGTTTGGTTCTATGGTGACTAAAATTGTTTGTGAATGAAATGATTCGGTAAATTTGATTATGATATCAGTGAGTTGAATATAGTGAATATAAAGTGATTTATATATTTGACTTAGATATGCAAAAGATATAAGGAAAGTAATTTTACTATTGATGGTAAAATTAAAGTTTGATCTAACTTAACTTTACAAAATCAGCTTGTAAGTTGAGAATTGCTTCCGATTTAGAACTCATCCTCTCATGTTCAGTATTATTGGATTTGGTATGTAGATATAAATGGAGAGTAGTCCGATAAAGGAAACGTGATAGTAGGTGTCTCAATTTTAAACCGATTTCTGATAACACATTAAAATTTGAGTTTGCTCTAACAAAATCCTACAAAACCGACTTGTAAGATAAAGATTGTCTTAATTATAAACATTTGTTATACTATGTTAAAATTAGAGTTTGCTTAACACAATTCTACAAAACAGACTTGTAAGATGAGGATTATCTCAATTATAAACATATATTTGTATCACATATTGTCACTTGTAAGATGAGGATTATCTCAATTATAAACATATATTCGTATCACATATTGTCTGATGTGAAACTTTAATTTGTTCATACAAACAATGCTAATAAAACTTCGTTAAAAGGATCTTGTTTTTTTTGGGTGCGGGACTAATGAATGATAATGCGGGTTGAAAGTAATGATGGAATGGGACAAACTAGTCCAAAGTTGAAACTCTGCATATGTCCATACTCATCTCAAATGATGATTGTCCAAAAAAATATGTTGACTATTGATGTCGGTGTGAAAGTAATGATGGAATGGGACAAACTAGTCCAAAGTTATACTACTGTTTATTAGCTACAATACAATTTGTCTTGGTGTTATTTTTATCAAAGTTTAGTGGAGGAAAAGCAAATGAAATAGTTGAGAATGAAATGCTTTTCAGCCTTAGTATGATATCAAATGCTAAAATAGTTAGAATAATCGATTGCCTTAATTCATTCATACAAAATCAGACTATAACTTAATAGATGTCACTCTATAAATTCTGTAAAAACTTAAAATGTAAATGTAACTGAAGTGAAATTTGAGATTTTCTCGATAAGAATCATTAACTTAATAGTATCTCAAACTACTCAGATATACATGATTTAGCTTATCCAAAGACAAGAGTTATATCTACACACTAAATCAAGCGTACAAATAAAAGATATGCATGAAGGTTTTATTCTATGTCTGAAAATTGTATTAAGATAGTCAAAATTGGCAACCATAAAAGACGAGGACCACAAGACGATGCATGCAATGCATGCACCACTAGCTAAGATAACATGCTTTGTCCAACAACTTGTTGCTCAAAGAACAAAACTTATTATAAATAGGTCTACAGAGTGAAGAGAATGAATAAGATTGAAAAGATGGTGAAAATATCAGCTTTGCTCATTGTTTTCTCATGCCTCTTACTGATGGCATTCACAGTTCTTTCTGCTAATGCAGAAAACTTGAATGCTCGTACTCCAATAATCCCAATTTCGAAGAACTTGGTTTATTATCCTCAAGGTAAATTATGTTTTTCACCCACTGTTATCATCAATTTGTAATACCATTCAAGATTTTACTAAACTTAAACTAACTGATATATGACATTATTCTGTGAAGGTTGTCGCTGTTGCACGTTCATATTTAAGCCGAGGGTTCAGTGTGGCACAGTTTGTTGTGAAGAAGGCTGTTGTGGTTAACCTACGCGTCGCAAAGGTTGAAGCAAAGCACTTACAAGTTCTATATATGGTTTCCTTTCACAGGGACACATAAAATACTATGCTGCTAAATAATTATGCAGGAAGTCAGATAAATAGATTTTCTGCATAAAAGTTCGTTTTTGTTCTTGATAATTTTAATATAAGTCAAACTTTTGTGGTGCTATGTTAATTCCAAAAGATTTCAATTATAAAATCACTACTTTTGCTTTCAATTACTAAACAACATCCGTACTTCATATTGATAATGTATCTGGTGTCTAACACAAGTCAATGTCTAAAACAAGTCTGTGTCCGACAACGAACATGAAATAAATATGTGTAATAGTGTTTATACAGTCGTCTCTAATATGATACAATGACTTAATAATGATCATATTCTGGGCTACAAACCATGAATCTTTTGAATAATCTAAGCTTAAATACTATAGCAGCTATTCTAGTTCTGGCAGTTTCATAAGAGGGGACAATGAAAAACCCGCTAATGAAACAACTAAATCACATCGAAAGCAAAAAAGTCCAATGTAAAGTTAGAAATAATACTAGAACCCACCACTGATAGGTTGTTTGAGATGCAGATGAACTCAAGCCTTTATCAATAACTCCGACAAGAAAATGACAATCACCAACTGAAGGGTCTAGGAAAGTAACCATACCAAGCCCGTCGAATTCACAGCTTTGTGAATCTTGCATTCTAAGCTGATAGTAACTGTTAAAAGCGTAGGATATATTACCTTTTTCGCCAATTTCATTACACGAACCTCCGTAGTTAAGTGTCGTGCAATCTGCAACACTACAAGCAATTTTCATATGGTTTACTACGTTCGTCAGATCACTCGAGGGTTTTGCCACACACCATCTAGATGGAAGATACTCGACATTCCGTGCATTTCTCAATTCCTTGTTTCCAAGTCCGAGGTTTAATGAATACTTGGCTTGCCCGTCAAACGAGAATATGCCCCAATGTCTTTCAAAGTTTCCTGGAAGGGTACTTTTTGCTCCTTCATCGAGCAGTCCAAAAAGATAAACGTCCATAGGAGGAGCGTTTGGCCTCAAGGGGGTCCCTTTGTTACTCGCAATGTGATAGACAAGGCCTTGGTTGAAAACCCTAGCAGCAGTGATATTTGCACCAACTGCTCCATCCGAAGGCCAACCGATTTCACCAATAACTATAGGCATCTGATTGTATCCGAGTTTACCTAGGGCAGCAACTAGAGTGTCATAGTTTCCATCAAACGCGTTGGTGTAGACATTCGAACCATCTGTTACAGCATGACTAGTTCCCTGAAAGAACGCATAATCTTGAGGGAAATCTCCGTTATCGTAAAGACTAAGAAACGGGTATATATTAACAACAAACGGGGAACCGTTTGAGTTAAGGAACTGAACAAGTTGAGTCATGATTTGAGTCAGTTCAGAACGAAACGCCCCTTGGGAAGGAAGTCCTCCCGAGGACTCATATGCATCTGCGTTGCAAGGAACAACTATCTTCACATAACCAGCAAGATTGGCTTTGACTAAAGACTGTTGTATATTGGTTACCGCAGGCATGACAAGGTTCACAAATTGACCGTTATAACTCGTAAGAAAGGGTTCATTTCCTACCGCAACATACCTGTATTACAAAGTAAAGGTTAAGAGGCCTATAGAAAATCATCAAAGAAAAGTATATATCAACTATGAAGCACGGACACAGACACCATACACTACCAGACACTGAAATTGAATGTAATCACAAGTGTCGGTGTCAGTGTCCTATATTGATCTACATTGACACATACACATCTTTTTCCGAGGTTTCGGTGCTATATAGAATATCACACCATAAACAGATAGTCTGATCTGAATCATTGGTAACAACTATTAATATCATTTCAAAACTGCAACTGAGAACCACAAGATCAACAACAAAAACAACAACCTATCAGTATAACTTCAATAATTAATTAAAAATCAACCTATTCTTCATTGTTAAAATCATGGTAATTCTAGTAATAACAATTAATTAATGAGTTTAAAACCAAATCTGAGATATGATTTAAAAAAACCTGATATCTGCACCCCCTTTAGTGATATAAGCAGAAACATTCTGCCGAACCCAATAATCAGCAGCAACAGAAGAAGAACCCAAAAGAGACAACATTTCATTAGGTATACCAACCATAACCTGAATGCCACTCCCCATCAATGCTTTAAGCACATCAGGATCAGCTTCAAAAAGCTTAACTTTTGAGATCTTATTCTCTCTCAAAAGATCAACCACTGTAGAGGGTTTCAACCTGTGTGAAGAAAGTGTACCCCAGTTTACACCTATGGCAGATTCTGCCATAGGAACCAAAACCAAACATAGAAACAAGAGGGAAAAGACAGCAGTGAAACTAGGTTGTAACATAGGTGAAAGTGAAATGGTTGTGGGATTTTAAGAGTTTGAGATATGTTTCAGTGGTTGTAGTTAGAAGAAAAACAGAAACAAAAAGTGTTGTGATGTCAGTGTCACAAAGAGAATTGAGTTGAGTAAAGTTGAAGTTTGGATGTAGAGAATAGAGTGTGTCATCGAGTGCAACGAGGTTTGGTTAATGGTGAAATACTCAAAGGTTTATTATTAAGCGGGATGGATGTGAATTTACCGATATAGTCTAACATTCTATTTGTGTATGTCGGTATCGACAGGAGATTTTGTCATTCAAAATTTATTGTTATTTTTATTCAATTCTGTTAGATTATATTTTATCCCACCCCTTAAATTTCTCAACCATCATTAATTTGTTAAAATTATTACGAGTGAAGTCTCATTTTAGTCCCTCACAAAAACTAGAAAAAAAAACCTATTAAATCTCTTATAAAATTTAACCCAACCATGTAGTCCCTCAACAAACATTTTTTTAAATCGGTTTTTTTCTTACTTTTGAACCATGACTAAACTGCTAATAAAGATTCATTTTAGTCCCTCACAAAAAGGGAAGAGTCCAAATTAGTCCCTAAGAAAAAATAGTATATATTTAGTCCCTTACAAAATTTAATCAAGCCATGTTAGTCCCTCTTTTAGCATTTTTTTCAAATTGATATTTTTTTAAATTGTGACTGGACTCCTATTTTACGACTGTTGAATTGAAATTATTTATGAAGGGGTTGTAGATAAATCATCGCGATACTACGACGTTTTTTTCTTTGTTTGGTTTATTATCAGGCTTATGGATGGGTGACTATGGTTTTTGTTGTTATGTATTCTTGTGTATTAGGTGTCATTATTGTTTTAGTTGTTAATGATCTTTTAGGAAGGTTTAGTTTTGTTACTAAGGTGATTTAGGATAATTTCTTGCTTTTGTAAATAATACTTGTGGCGAAAATAATACACATGGTATGTTGGAAGAAAATTGGTTTATACCATATCACTTAGGTTTTGATTATAACAAAGTATTTAATGAACAATTAGGTACACTAACATATGTTCAAGTGTACAGGATCATTAGTCAAAGAATTTACCTGACTCTGATAGGAACATATGAAGAGAAGCTTGAGACTCAAATTATGAAAGATCTGAGTATGATGACTCAAATTCTGAATCATAAGATTTTAATGTCTCACATCTAGAGAACTCAGCTTCTGGTGGAAACTTAGACTTTGAAGATCATGTGCAAAGGAACTCAACCTCTGACCCGTACTCAATTTCTGAAAGCAGGTCTATCTTGTCAAGTCCAGTCATAGTTTAAAAATATGAAAAAAATCGTTTGAAAAAATATTAAAAGAGGGACTAACATGACTCAGTAAAATTTTGTAAGGGATTAAATAGAATTTTTTTCTCAGGGACTAATTTGGACTCTCCATTTTTGTGAGGGACTAAAATGGATCTTCACTGGTGGTCCAGTCACGGTTCAAAAGTAAAAAAAATCGGTTTAAAAAAAATATTAGTAGAGGGACTAACATGGCTCGGTTAAATTTTGTAAGAGATTTAATAGGGACTTTTTTTTTCTCAGAGACTAATCTGACCTCTACAGTTTTTGTGAGGGACTAAAATGGGACTTCACTCAATTATTATTTTGTTTTTGTAGATGTATTTTAGGAAGTATTTTTTTAAAAAATTTACTTTTTTTCGTAGGTGCATTTAGAAGCGTTATGAATTTTTTCATTATTACATCTACGAAAGATTTTGAAATCAAAGTAAATGGAAAACCTCAATTGCACTACTGGGATTTTACTATAATCTGATATTTCATTTTTTTTATAAAAATTAGAGTTTAAGAGTGAAATGTAGTTGATTTAAAAATATAACAGAATATTTTGTAGATACATCTACAAAACACTCTATTTTCAAAACCTTCCGTAGATGTAACTATGAAAGATTTAATTTAATTTGGAATTTTCCCAATTAATTTGAGATTTCCCCAATTAATTTGGGATCTTCCCAAATTTCACTATGTTTTAACGTTTCCGTAGATGAAGCTATGGAAAAAAACTTAATTTTTTGGAAAAAAAAGGGCTTTCCGAAAGTACTATACAAAAGTAAGGAGTATAAATGGAATTTCATCGGGTGACTAAGAGATTCAAGGGTGGATTGAGATTTTCTCTTCTTCTATTATGTATTAACTATTTTATAGACTTAAATACATTTTTTTTTTATTTTTAAGTTTTTAAAATTTTAGATCTCCATTTTAAAAAGTCAGTTTTCAAATTCTTAAACTTTATCTCGTTTGAGATTTTTCTCTTTCCCTTCACCTCACTGCTTCACTAATGATGTGGCAAGTGCAGCCATTTCATACATGTTTAATTTTTATTTTTAGAATTTAATTTTAAATATTAAAAATCATTTCCATTAAAATAACATTTTTTTTAATAATGTGTATTTAAGTTAAATAGCCAACTAGAATGGTTCTAACTTAGAACAAATAGCTATCAGAAATTGGATACATGCAATCTATTGAACTTTAAAAGAATAAGCATAAAGGGTATGCAACAAAATCTGGATAACAGTAAAAATTTGTTGTTATCCAAGAATAACAGCGACAATGATGAATCAGACTTGTCAAAATCTAGATTTGTTGTAAACAATGTATTTTAATATTATGTGTAAACAATAACTTAAAAAAAAACTTCTTCCCCTCAGTTTTGGTCATAAACCGAGAGGTATGTGGCGCTAGTTATGAAAATATAAAAGCTATTTTATGGTCGAACCAATGAACATTTTAACTATCCCGTTGGTTATTCAAAAACTGAGGGGTTAAGTGGCAAGTTACTATGACACCCTTTGTTACCTCGTCTCTCTAACCGAGGTTAAATCAGCTTCACATCTGAGGTTAAATGTGTGTTTTGTAGTACTGGTTAGCCGCAAGTGCTATTATAATAAATCACATTGTCTTATAGATCCTCGTTGGTGACGAAAGCTCGTGTGATCTGATGTATCTCTAAATATTCATTAAGCTAAGCTTAAGTTAAGCTAAGCTAAATCTGAAGCCTTGCAAAGGCAATAGTCTCTTAGTGTTTAATGATTCCTCTACTCGTCCAGGCAGATATAAGAATAAGAGAACCATATGAGTTTTCTTCTTTGTGATCCCTTATGAAAGCGTCTACAGTGACATTTTTGGAAGGTCATTCCTAGCAACGCTAAATGTTGTGGCCTTCACCGTCCACTTGAAGATGAAGTATCATAGGGATTTTGGAAAACCAATCAACTATAGCCGACCTTCATGGAACATGTCTTTTATATGAGGTAGTAATGAAAAATCCATTATTAACTGATATCACTTCAGAGAAAAGAAGAAAGAAGAGTAGTGTAGTGATCAATGTGGCCGACCTTGATGTACGAGGAAGATGAAATTATACCATACGATGAGCCTAATCATTCCACGCCAGAACCAAGAGGAGAACCCTAAGACTGGTTCCGGATAGTGAATTTGAAGTCATCCAACTCGGTGATAATTTGGCCTAATCGGTCAAAATAGGTGCTAACATACCTCAATGTTTCTTCCTTCTTCAACCCGACAGGTCCCAAAATCTCTACACATTTAGGTTGCCTTATGGAATTTGTGAAATGTTTTGAGAAATTCCTATGGGGCTCTCCCCATAAATGGATGGATTTGTTCCTAAGCCCTAACCCCGGATTCAGAATAAGGACAAATAACTTACATTTCCCCAGGCCTTCCGCACCAAGTAAGTTTAGGAGTGCATCAACTAGTTCAACTTCCTTTCCAGGATCAATTGTCATGTCGTATGTGCTTTTCTCTAGTTTTTTCTAGAACTCTCTTCGGATTGTTGGAACAACATTGGTTTGTACCATATCCTTGAGGTTTTAATGATAAAAAAATATTTAAAGAACAATTGGATATACTAATGTTTGTTCAAGTGTGTAGGACCGTAGACTAAAATCTGTGGTAGAAACTAAGTTCTAGCACTAAAAACTGAACATTAAAGAGAAGTTGAAATAACCAGAATCCGAAGGATCAAAACCTGAGTCCAAAATATGAAGAGGTCAACTTTTGAAGACCAGATTTTTAAGAAAGTCAACCTCTGAAGATCTAGACTCTAAAGACTCAGACTCTAAAGCTGGTCAAGAAGACACTGAAGATCTAGACTCTAAAGACTTAGACTTTGAAGCTGGTCAAGAAGACTCTGAAGAGGTCAAATTCTAAAGCCCATACTCTGAAAAATGTCAATCTTTGAAGATCCAGACTCTGAAGACTCATACTATGAATTTAGTCAAGCCCTAGGATCAAGAAACTATGATAAGTCACTATCATACTCAAAGAGAAATTTGACTTCTTTTGATCATAGGAAGATTCAAGTTTAAAGACAATAGTGATGAAAATAATAATTTCTTTTGGAGCAAAGGAATTTCAAATGACAGTTGCAAAGGATTAACCATATTAAGCAACACTCCAACGTCTCTAATCAAATCTTCTCCAGAGACTCTCTTGTGCATGAAATCTTCTTCAACGACTCTTTTCTATTTCTCTCTATAAGGAGATAAATTCTTGAAGAAATATAATGAACCATAGAAAAACATAGAGTTGTTACTCTGTCAAATAAAAATGCACAACTGTTAAGTGCTAGGAGTCTGGGTCTCCCTCGGAGTCTCCTGGATAAGATATTCTTTGATTCTCCTGGTCAAGGCATTTTGGAACATGACTTCTTCGTCTTCTTCTTCTTCTTTGGATTCCTTCGAGTCCTAAGGTTGTGGGATCCTTTGCAAACGCTAACCTCAAGTCCTTGATCGTCAATCCCCCTCGTGATGTGCCCATTTGAATCTCTCTTAGACTGAGGAAACCATGTTGTGTGCCTATGATTATCATTCTCCCTTTCTCTATGACGGGGAGAGTTGTGACTATGGTTAATGATCACATCGTCTTGGAGCCTCAGGCTTTGGAAACAATGACGATTTGGGATTTCTCCTTCTTGAAATTGTTTGTTTTTGCCTGAGTCCTCCACACACATGATATCCCTCTTTCGTCAACCCTAAATCAAACATCATAGGACCCAAAACTAGCAAGTGATATAAATTTTACAAAGTCAATAGCCATCACACAAAGACTGTTATCAGCTTAATAAGGAGACTTAGCGCCTCATCCAAGAAGGTCACTTGAAGGAATATGTCTAGGGCAGCTCTTCCCTATCATTGGATGGCTCCAAATCTCAAAGGAGAGATGCCTCTGGAAGTCCCATATCTAATAAAGGCAAGGAACCAAACAGAGGAGGTGAAGATATGCTCGTGAGTCACTCCCTAAACACGATAATATAAGGGTTCGTCAAGGGTCGGGAGACCAGCTATGTCTTCACAAAGGATGCACATCAAGTCTTGAGCAAAGAAGGCTCACCTACTAGCCTTGATCTGGGAGAGAAAGAAGCTTTAAAGTAATCACCTACTTTAAGAAGGACGATGCTGGCATCCATCCCCTTGATAATGACCTCATAATCATAACCTTAAGGTGTGATGATTGAGAGATAAAGAGAATTCTAATTGTTTGGGGGAGTTTTTATGACATCCTCTACTAGACACTTTATAGAGACTTCTTCTAGATTAGAAAGATATCTCAACATAAATGTCCCTTATTTCGTCATTTACAAGCTCTCGTGTTTGAGGGATTGTGTATTGAGCCTTGAAAAGGAACAATCCACGTAAGGAAGACAAAACACGCTGACAAGAATGAGCTACACTAAGAAGCCATAAGTCGCTCGAAATAGGCCATGAGGTCGCCTAGGTCTTAGTAGTCGTTTACTAGTTGGTTTTAGCCCATCTGAACTTACTCGGATTACCCACTTGTCTAGTGGGAGATGACGTGTCACATCGTAAAGGACTGGAGAAATGGCCAAAAAGGATAATCATCATCTTCATAATCTGAGGAAGAATAACTCCCTTACTCTCCATGTTTCTGAAAGAGGAGCAGAGGTCACCACTCTCTAGCACATACCCAATAAGCTTCTATAAATACCTCGACCATAGAATTGAGGAGAAATAAATCATTTTCATCCAAAAACCTCGTGTACAGAGCTTTTCGTCACTCTGTGTGAGCTAACATTAAACATATGGGTGGTAAACGGGTATGTCTTCCCCGTTTAGGCCCTCTCCTTAAACCTAGGTCTGCCTCACACTAAAAATGATGGCAAGCTCGCGGACATTGCAAATTCTAAGCCTAAAAATATAAAATTTATGCTAATGTTTATACCAGCGAAAACCCGCAAAAAACAGTGTGGGGCGGAACGGGGCGAACATATTAAAAGGTGAGGGCATAAACCTTTTATCCATCATGTAATAAAGTGCGGACAAAACGTACATACTCAACGGGCTGAATCCATTTTATCACCCCTAATTAAATATCATAAACAACCCTAATCATCACAAACAATCTTTTAAATACAGATCTTCTTATTGTACAGTTTTACCAAGTACAAAGTTAATTATTGTGAAGTATAACTATCATGTCATTCTTTTTTTTTTTTTTCAATGGAACTATCATGTCATTCTTATTTGTCTTAATATCATGTAACTCCTATCAAACAATAGAAAGAAAATTGTATGCTATTGAATTGTTTGGACATTATTCCATTTCATTACATTACAATGTTGATTGCATACCATTACATAACAATCCAATCATATACTAACAATACATTTGACAACTTCACAGTAAAGATCAAAAATGGAAAACACATAAGAAAATTACATCTCTTGCACATGTTTTCAACTGGCTTTAACTTCTCCTAAGCTTTCAATTTGAGTATGTCCAACCTTTTTCCTCAAACAATTGGCTAACTTGACAGCATCTACGCCATCTCCAATTACCAATAACTTGTCTTTTTCATCTCCCTCTAATCCCACAAAACTCACACCTGTATTTAACCAATAATAAAACTTTAATAACATAATAATTAATAACCAACACTAACTATAAATTGTTAAATTACCAGCAAAATTAAGACAGAAACGATTATTCGACACGAACCATTTGCTGATGCGACAACCTTAAGTGCCTTTGTGCGACATTTTTGACAGTTCATGGAAACCTTCATCACAATCTTTTGCTGCAAACACAAACACAAACACATTAAAAAAGTGTCATTAGCAAATTTAAAGATAAGAAAAAACAAAAGAATTCACTTTGAAAGTGATGCGATTGTATCTATTATATATACCTTCATGTTTTGAGATATAGATTAAATTGTTTAGAAACTTAAGTTACACTTAGTGCATTTTATAAGTATCAAACTTGTGAGCAACGCCGATGCAAGTCAAGTCGTGGATGAAACAGACAAGGTAGTTTCATCAATGCAAAAGTCATAGATGTATTAGTTGAAGAATGCATGTCTCATAGTTAAATTTGGAGTTGGTGATGTGATCGCATTGAATTTTAGGCTTGATGTGTTCAATACGCGCAAGAGAATTTTTTTAATTATAAAAGGATTGACATCAAGTCAACCAAAAGAGAAAAGGTTTATGTTTCGTAAAAAAAAAACTTAAATTTATTTGGATTAATAAAAAATAAAAATATAAAAATCTAAACATGAAAATTTAAATAATTTTTTGAAGAGGCGTGTTTTACATTGGGGTTATTAGATGATGATAAAGAATTTATATATGCAATTGAAGAACAAGTGAGATTTCCTTTGGGAATCAATTGAGAAGGTTCTTTGCTAAGTTGTTGGTGATGAACTCCATGTCACAATCCCTTATTAGTTTGGAATAGTACTTGAAAGTTTCTTTGTGATTGAATACTTTATGGAAGGAGGATAGCTTTAAATATTTCAGGAAACTATCCAATTTCATGTAATTTAAATACACAATTTAAAATTTTACCATGTCATAATTTAATCCAATTGTAGGTCTTATAATTATTGATGAAGAGCTAAAGAATACTCAATTTTCAGCTCAACCATTTCAAACCACCATTAACCAATCCACGCCCTCCTCAAACTTGACTCATGTGCCCTCCCACAATTAAACCTCACCAATCATTGCCTAAGCACCATCTACCACATCATTTTCCTATAATCCAACTAACTTCGTCATAAAAATAAAAAAATAAATTTATATTGACTCAAACAATTACCTTATATTTGGTACAAACATTTATCTGTAACTACCGATGAGATTTTCTCACAGTTTTTATGACCTCTATTTATTTATATAATATCATGACCATGAAATCACCGATAATATTTTGTATGTGTCGCACGCTCGCGAAAAATGAACAGAGTCGCCACCAATATATTTATCCCATAAGGGAAAGGAATATCAGAAAACCTAACAAAGGAAGGAACAAGGTCTTGCGACCAGAGAATCAAGGTACGGGAGTCGGTTGCGCAAGGGGAAGGTATTAGCACCCCTCACGCCCATCGTACTCGATGGTATCCACCTATGTTTGTTTCTATCTAAAGGGTGCGTACTATGTCTATGTCTATATGTGAATGCATGCAAAAGAAATACGGGGAAAAGAAGGAAATATTTACAAGTGTGCTCGTTCAAGCCCCGCGACTTGATGCCTACGTATCCCTTTCAGGAATCAGAGCGCCGTAGTTCGGCTCCATAGTTTCTGTTTGTTTTTGTGTTTTTTAGTTGGGCGGCGTTAACGTTCGCGCTCTTGCACAAGGGGACAACCTAGGATGCAATGGAGCGGAAATAACGGTGCCCTTAAGAAGGCGAGAGAAGAGAGAGAGAGAGTTTGAGTGTTTCGAGGAAATCCCTTAAGCAAGGGAAACTCGAGTTACTCTTTGGTTTGTGTTTTTTAAAGGTTGGGAACTTACGCCTGAATGGAACCCTTAAGCAAGGGAGCCACAAGCACTCGAACATCCCTTAAGCAAGAGAAGTTACAAGCTTCCATTCCCTTTTTATTAGTCAAAGTATTTATTAGTCATTTTTTATGCGTTTTCTTGGTATTTTTTATGGGAGTTTATTCAAGTATTTTTAAATGGATTAAAGTTGAAAAGAAAAAGAATGCGAAGGAGGGAACTAATCCTAAATTCTAATCTACGTTGTTCTAATTCTAAAGAAATAAAATTGAGCACTCGCAAGTAATTATTTACAAGAATTCACTAAAACAATTATCAAACAACTAATTCTAAAAAATACTTGCAAGCCAATATGCTCACAAAAGTATTCTATTTGAAATATATTTACAAGTAATTGATGTTAGAAATTAAGTAGAAAGACTAAAACAAATAGTCTAAAAAAAACTACTATTTTTTTTTAGGAGTTTTTTATGTGAAAAATCAACAATTAAAGGGCTAAGATGATTCCTAAAAGTGATTTTAAATCTAACAAATATTTGTTGTTTTTATTGTTTTATCACTAAGAAAAATAATAAGGAAAAGCCATGTAAAAGATCCAAATCTTAATACTAAATGGTGTAAGTCAGGGGGTGAGAAATTGAAAATGGAGGTGCAAATAGTGATATGGGCGCAGGCCCATGAATGTTTTTTTTTGTTCAGCTTGTATGCAGAAAGATATGCTATGGGCCATATGGGGGGTGGGATCAGTAGTTACGGTGAAGGCCCAAATTGATTGTTCCAGATTTTATTTTTTATTTGTCAATTAAAATGATAAAAAATAAGAAAAATAAGAAAAGGAAAATAACAATTAATCAAGAGAAGAGGATTAGGTCAAACGTGTGACCTTTGAAGTCGCTTCTCTGAACTCTCTCTTCCCCTTACTCAATCGGCGAAGGCGCTTCTTCACCACCATCAATCAAGAATTGCAGCGCCGCCGCGAAACGTGCTACGGAAGGCCTTCTCCTCCTAAATTCGAGCTTAGTCCAACATGATTCTTCTTCAATCTATCATTCTCACTCTCCAATCCTTGGAACAAAACGAACAAAAAACCCGGAGAGTATGGAGCTTGATGATAGTTATTAAGGAAGACCAAAGGGGAGGACCAAAAGCTCTTCAGTACGCGCAATTGATGAATTCTTCAGGTGATTTCTGAATTCTTTAACTTCTTCTCTTTGCGAACTCCTTTTTTCCTCTGTTTTGATTCTTCTTTTCTCGCTATGTTTCTGTGTGATGAACGACGTTATGCGGTGCTATTGAGATGAATATTGATGCGTTTCTGAGGATGACTTGATTCGAAGTTGATGAAGATAGCTGAAGGTTGATGAAGGATACGAAGATGAACAGTGATGATGATTGAGGTGATGAAGATTTCTGAGAGGGGGGTTCTGAGATGAAGGTGATGAAGAGTGAGAGGTTGATGATGAATGGAGATGATGGTGAGGCGTGCGTATGAACTTTAGACTCAGCACTCCTCCTCTCAAAGTTTGCAAGCGAAACAATGAGAAGGTAAGTGATTCCTTTATTGGTGTGTAGATTGTCTTTTTATATGAGCAATGGTTGGATAATGATAATGAATCCTTGAATGTGGGACTCGAAATCACAGCTTCCAATGATTTTTTCTAATTCTTGAATGTGGGACTGATATGAACTTTGGCTCTGCAGGTTTCTTGTGTTTGATGCAGGGTGTTAGTCACAATTAGAATGGTAGCGGCTGAAGATTTTTTGGAATGACTCTGAACCGGGTCTGTTTTGTATGAACGGCCGCAAGTATATTAGGTATGATGCTGCAAGTTTATTTAGGAATGGCTGTTAGTGTGGACTGAATTTTTGGTTAAAACTGAGTTAAAAAGGTTAGGAGGTAGAGGTAATTAAAATTGTTAACAAATTTAGACAAAGACAGTTAGGATGCTAGAAAATTCTGCTTCAATCTTCTTCTTTTGCTATTGTATCAAAAATTTGAATATTGCTTGAACTAGTGCTGGAAGTTGAACTGAATGTGTGATTGTTTTATGGAGCATGCAGGGCTCTTATGGAAAGCATAATGTGTGCGAAGTTCTGCTGGATGCACGTATGCAGGTTATTTGGTATGTATGTATTGTGAACATGAATGGCTGGACTTGCTTATTTTTCTCTGTGATGCTGGCTCTGTCATGTAACTCTGTTAGGGATTGGTTAAGGGTTAGAAGTTATGAGGTTAATGTTTTTTATAACTGACTGTTGGATTTCTATGGATGGTAAAGTATATATGGCATGTGTTGTGAACTGATGGGGTTATGTATCTTCTGTTAACAGCTAATTACAAAGTTAGTTAGGATTTTTGAAAGTTAGGAATTATTGGGATTTCTGTTTTTGGTTTAACTTGGTGTGATTGTGATGGCTGAACATGTACCTGGCTTTGTTTCTATCAGAAATTTCTTCTGGTTTATATAGAATTAGAACTGATGTGTTGGCAGCTTTGGTTTTTGAATGTCTTGTGGATGGTTTAGTGTAGCATGAGGGTTCAAATTCTAAGGGGTTTTGTGGTTTATTACTTTGGGAATTAAAGGTATGTGGTTAGTATGTGTATGGCAACAGTTTTGAATGGCAATTGTGTAGGGGCTGTACTGAAGCAAGAGGGGATTTTTGTAGTTTTTCTTGGTTCGAATTGAATGAATGTGCTTTTGAACTTGTAATGGGCTTATGCTTGGAACTGTTTTATTTAATTATGACAGCTGGGGGGTATTGTTAGAAATGCTAGTTAAGTGTGAATGGTATGATAGTTTTGAAATGTGAAGGTTTGGTGGGCTGACTCATGTATATGTATCTATTTGTTTCATTGTAGGTCCTGGTTCATAAAACACGGTTTGGTGGATTGGAATGTGGGGCAAAGTTATAAAGATGATCATGATGGAATCGAAGGGTATGACGGCATGATGCAATGGGGAGTAAACAAGATGAATTTTATAATCATGGTGGAATTTAGGATTAGGCAGATGAAGATCGAGTTCTAGCTTTTGTATAGGTGTTGTGTAAATTGGTGTGGATGTAATGGATATATTTTTTGTAATGGATACTCCTTGTAATCGTAATAAAATTTGGATTTCTTCTCTTCTTGCAAATGGTGATAAAGTGATATGGCATTGGTGCTTGATTTGAATTTGAACGATGACTTTCTCTTTTTTCCGAATAATGAGCACTTGTATTTTCCCTCTAATTTGTTCTTGGATTTGAGTCTTGGAAATGTGGTGTGACCTTTGAATAAAGAAATGTTGACTTTTCTTGTGTGTTCCTTGCAATTCTTTTCCAATTTTGTAATACTAAATCGTACAACACCAATGGAATGAAATCTCAAGGTAGTTCGATAGGGTCTATGGTTAAAAGTCAACCTTTCATGGTTGACTTTGACCAAAAGTCAAAGTCTTAGTCATTGGCCTTCAAACTTGGAAATAAGAACCCAATATAAACTTCAAATGGACAAATTCACTCTTTTGATGAAGCTTCAGGCAAATAACTTGTACCTCGAGTAACCAGATGAACCAAACCTCAAACCGGTGAATAAATCAAATGAACCCTTAATGATCCAAGATCCTTGATCCCATGTCAATTTATTGATTAATGATGCATGATGAGTTAGATGACCTAATGGAAGGTATGTACATGAGGTGCAAAGCCTAAGCCAGATGAAAGTAAAAGGGTAGGACAAATTTGGGGTATGACAGCTGCCCCTATTTAATCATCTTAAACCTGAAGGTGAGATTGGCGCTAGCCTTTCGAACATTCAAGGTAGAAGGAGATTAAATACCAAAGACTCGAAATTTGTCCCGAGGAGATGGAGTGGTCTTTATTTTGTTTTGATACCTGCTGGGGAAAGAGATTCTTTTGTTTTTCTGGTGGAAAAGCTTACGGTGGGTAATGGTTGGATGGTGATAGTTTGTAACATGGTAACGGTGCCAATACAGGTTCTCAATGGAAATGGTTGTATGAGACAATGACTGAAAGGAATAGACCTCGTGGCGATCTATGACTCAACATCGAGAAGATCTCGTGGCGATCAACTCGTCAACAGAAGAAAAGGGAATAAGATCTCGTGGCGATCTATGACTCAACATCGAGAAGATCTCGTGGCGATCAACTCGTCAACAGAAGAAAAGGGAATAAGATCTCGTGGCGATCTAAGACTCAACATCGAGAAGATCTCGTGGCGATCAACTCGTCAACAGAAGAAAAGGGAATAAGATCTCGTGGCGATCTATGACCCAATATCGAGAAGATCTCGTGGCGATCAACTCGTCAACAGAAGAAAAGGGAATAAGATCTCGTGGCGATCTATGACCCAACATCGAGAAGATCTCGTGGCGATCAACTCGTCAATAGAAGAAAAGGGAATAAGATCTCGTGGCGATCTATGACCCAACATCGAGAAGATCTCGTGGCGATCAACTCGTCAATAGAAGAAAAGGGAATAAGATCTCGTGGCGATCTATGACTCAACATCGAAAGAAGATCTCGTGCGATCTCCCACACTTTAGGGGGAATAAGATCTCGTGGCGATCTATGACTCAACATCGAAAGAAGATCTCGTGGCGATCAACTACACTTTAGGAGGAATAAGATCTCGTGGCGATCTATGACTCAACATCGAAAGAAGATCTCGTGCGATCTCCTACACTTTAGGAGGAATAAGATCTCGTGGCGATCTATGACTCAACGTCGACTCGCCATCAAGGGACGAAAGAGTAATTGGTTTTGACATGGTTTGCCAGGCTGAAAATTGGTTTTAAAAGGGCTTGCCAGGTAGGAAACTGGACTTTAAAAGGGTTTGCCAGGTCGGAAACTGGGCTCTGAAAGGGTTTGCCAGGTCGGAAACTGGGCTTAAAACGTTTTCCCATACGGGGGAAGGGACCATGGAGACTAGTGACGACTAGACTCGATCGGAAAGACATAATCACGAAGATGTTGATGCTTGCGAGGCATAAGAATTACAATAATCCCTCAGGCCAAAGGCGGGGTGTAACTCTTCAAGAGTGGCAATCGTTCGAATTACCACACACCAAGTATGGTTACTCAAACGATTGAAAAATGAGATGGGTTGAATGCCCACCCTCATTCGCGCTCTAATATGCACGCAGCATACGGGAAATAACCACGACAAGACTAGGGACGACTAGACTTGACAAGATCACGGAGATTTTGATGCTTGCGAAGCATAAGAATTACAATAGTCCCACAGGCCAAAGGCGGGGTGTAACTCTTCAAGAGTGGCAATCGTTCGAATTACCACACACCAAGTATGGTTATTCAAACGATTGAAAAATGAGATGGGTTGAATGCCCACCCTCATTCGCACTCTAATTTGCACGCAGCACACGGGCAATAACCTCGGAGACAACTATTCTGACGAAGAAAGACATTGTGTCCGATTCACATTGTGGAGAGAATATAAGACTTCTTTTCGGGGATCGACGAAACCAAGTATTGGCACCGTGGCTTAAGGAGATTTGAAATGTAGTAGCAGATATCAATGGGAGTTTGTAAGGACAACATCTCTGTGGGGATGTGATATTGTCTTGATTGAGGAATGATTTGTATTATCTGGCTTATGCTTTGTATGCATGTTTGGATTTTTCTATGGCGTAATGCTCCCTTTTGATGGATATGCTACGCTTTTGAGGATGCAATATTATATGCAATGAATACTATATGCAGAGTGCCAAATAAAGGCATTAGTGAGGTAAACACCAGGGAGAATCCCCTTAGTGTTAAGGACCGTATGGAGGTGCCAATAGATATTGGACTTTGTAAGATGCACCTTCTTTGACTTGAGGACTAATTTCTGACTTCTCACCATGCGCCACTTCTTGGAAGATTTTCAACTTGAGGAGATTCCCTCGATTCACCACGTCGAGGACGAGAAATTCAAGTAAGGAACTTTGATTAAGGAAGTAGAACAACTCCTAGGAGAAATAAACTCCTATACTTGAGGAATGGAACAAACTCTCAGGAGAAGTAAACTCCGTGCTTGGGGAGAGACCAAGGTTCTAGGAGAAATGAACTCCTATGATTAGGGAGAGGCCAATAAAGCCCCGAGGATCGTGCTCCAAGTTTCATGACCCATGAAGGAAATTGCCCCAGTGGATCCTTGGAGAGATTTGTCAAATCTCGACGTAACTGCCCCAGATTGGTAGAATTTGAGAGAGTCCTCGACATGATTGCCCCAGATTGATCAAAGCTTGAAGAGATTTATCGACATGATTGCCCCAGATATACTGAATTTTGAGAGGTCAAACCTCGACTTAATTGCCCCTGATTAGGTACATCGGACTAGAATCCTCAAGCTTTCTTTGTTTTGAAGTCAAACAAACATGGAAACAACTTTACCATGCTCAACGGAATCTTCAAACTCTTCACCACAGAGTAGTCAAAGAACGCATCAAGTATTCATGCCCCACAGAGTTCTTTAGAGAATCTGCCCCTCGATGGTCAACATTTGGGATGATTAGCTTTTCCTCCTCGGAGTTCTCAAGTCTCTTGTATTTTGACATGATCAAGTTACTCACTGATTCTCATCATGGTAACTTCCTTGATGTTAAGCACGTATTTGTATGCAAAAGAACGTTAATTCTAAGAATGATAATTCTAATGCAAAGCCTATGTTAATCTTGAAGTTGCAAAACTTTTTATGAAATGAGGTTGCAACCTCTTGTGACCGAATCACTAGTTGTCACAACCTCGATTTTTTGCATATGGAAGATAAGGCAAGTGTACGATACCAACATGGATATGTGTTTCGCTTCATTGGGAGTCAGTTAAGCGTTATCTCATCAGAGTGCGCTTTCAAAATAAACCCTACTTCAATTAGGACTTTTAAGGGTTGTAACTTGGTCAGGTTCACGGTTTCGGAAATAACGGATTTTTAGGCTCAAAATTATTTGGTGCCCACCCCCTTCATGATGTTCTCCAATCCTATGTTCAGTTTAGCTTGATACGAGCGTTCATCCCTCACAAGGAATTTTGAAATGGTTGAGGAATCAATGGCGGTCGCTCACCTTTTATTTTTCTGATTCATTGTCACACGACTTTGTTCTTTTGATAAGGATTTTTATTTTGTAATCCTTATTTTTCGCTTCTGCTTTCCCTAACTTTTGCCTGGACAAATTCTCTTGAATTTTATTTTGGAGTCCAGCGGGATGCCCTAACCTTTTTGCCTAAGTCACTTGTTTTCATGTTGTTGACTTAGCGGGCTCCTTTTTTTTTATTCACCTTCTTTTTTTTTTTGAACAAGTCGTGTGATCTTGAATCTTTGATTTGCGGGAGGTGATTGTGACTGCCTCGTTCTCTGATTGATGGGGGATAACCATTGTGGCATCGTCATCTTTCCATAAGGATAATCGTTACGGTTTTGTCATTCCTCAACCTTTTGAAGGATAACCATTGTTGTATCCTTAGATGCATACCTTTTTGTGAGTTTTGAACACTCGGTCAAGTCAAATGAACACTACCCTGCCCCAAGGTTAAAATAAGGGTTTTTATGATTAGAAAAGAAACTCCTTCTCCAAGGCTCAAAGGGGCTAACGAGGGTCTATCTCCCTTATATCTCCAGTGTTTGGGGATTTGAAATAATGCCTGTACATCCTCAGTAGGGTTTTTATTCGAAAACACATGATTAGAGATTTTGCATTTTTTATCTTTCATCATTCTCCCTCAGCTTTTTGCCTAAGCAAACAATTAGTAAAGTTGGTATCGCAATGCCAAAAACATTTTATGAGTGAAAACGAATGGATTTCTTCAAGACAAACATAAGCAATGTATCTTTATTTTCATTCAGAAATTAACAAGTTTTTACATGCTAACAATGCTTAAACAAACAAAGAGAAAATTACAAATGAGAATGCAGTAAAGAAACTAAATGAGTGTCATTGTTAAGGAGACTTGTCTCCGTCTGGACTTGTTGATCTCGAATACTTTCTGCGGTTCCTTCCAAACACTTCAGATTACTCCATAAAACTTCAACAAATCACCCAAGGGTTGTAATTGTTTCTTTTTTCTCTTTTTTTTTTTTTTTTTTTTTTTTTTTTTTGCTTTAGGGATTCGAGCAATGCGAGTGAGGCAATTCTCAAGATAAGAGTACGTCTTGCTTATCCCTCGTGCGGGAGCCCCAAGCATAGATGTTGTAGAAGTATTCACTATCAAAAGTGGAGGAACCTTGCATGGTCATCAAACTGAGAACTTGTGGTGAAGAAGACCTTGAGAATGAGGAGCATTGTGTAGAATACTCTTGATTACCACATGGAAGAAGATTCTGACGAAGTCACCCAAGAATTTGTAATGCTTTAGGGATTCGAGCAATGCGAATGATGCAATGCTCAAGATAAGAGTACGTCTTGCTTATCCCTCGTGCGGGAGCCCCAAGCATATTCATTGAAGAATTATTTGCCGTCAAACATGGAGGAACTTTGCGTGATCACCAAACTTAGAGAAGTTACTTGTTGCAAGGAGAGCTCAAACACCAACTGAAACACCAACCTCCACGGATACAACTGAACATAAGAACCTTGAGAATGAGAGAAGCTTCTACAAAACATTCTTGATTACTTTTTGAACAAGATTCTGACAAAGTTGCTCGAGAATTTGTGGTGTTTTTATTATTATTATACCAACGAGTTCAAGGAAGCAGCTTTCTACAAAACAGGAAATACTTGAAATGAGAACACAGAAAGGAAATGATGATTGCCATAGTTGAGGAGACTTGACTCCTTCTGGGCTTATTGCTTTTTTTTTTTTTTTTTTGGAGATTTTCTGAAATCCGGGCGCTTACTCGGGCAAGAGAAATCCATTCACACACATGTTTCCTCCTTGAAGGGTTATATACCTCTCGTCAATCAATTTTTGTACTTTGGCTTTGAAAGCGTTGCAATCTTCAGTGGAGTGCCCTATTGATCCAGCGTGATACCCACATTGCACATTAGGGTCATACCCAGGTGGAAATGGACGTGGTGGAGGCTTCAGAGATTTGGGAACCACCAATGAGCTTCGAACTAGATACGGCAGAAGTTTACTGTAAGTCATAGGGATCTGGTCCAAAGGAGCATTTCTCCGTCCCAGATTACTTCTAGGTGGACACTGATTCAGATGGCCTTGTTGATGTGGAACATATTGCTTTTGTGGAAGATACTGAACCAGGTGTGGTTGGATCATGTGGGGTTGTTGATGATTCAAATACTCAATCTGCTCAGGTGTTTTCCCCTTTTGATTTGGTTGTGAAATAATCGGAGATTGATAAAGTGGAAGATATGGAATCCGGGATGGTGCATTGTGCTTCTGATTTAAAGTAGATTCGGCATAGGAGTATGGACCAACATTTCCTTCCACCACATTTGGAACCCTATTTCCTTGAACAATCATACCCTCGGGGGTGAACAAAATCACTCTTGACTCAATGAGATCTTGGACTTGATGTTTCAGCGCCCTACAATTCTCAACATCATGGCCAGGTGCCCCAGAATGGAACTCGCATCGAGCATTGGTATCAAAGTTGGGGGGAAGCTTTTCAGGCGTGGCCAATTCTCGTAGCTCAACCAACTGAAGCTCCAACAAACGGGGAAGTAACTGAGCATAAGGTATCGGGATTGGATTGATAAGCCTCTGAGGTATCTTAGGCTTTTTCCCACACGTTTGGCCTCCTTGATTCATTCTTGGGACATGAACAGATTGACGTGGAGGTAACGACACTTGAAATTGAGGGAGGGCTCCCTGAGGCATTCCATGAGTGAAAAGAGATCCTATTGAAGAGAAGGAGTCAACAATTTCTGTTGCAGTAGCAGGAACAACATCACTTTCCTTTCTTAGTACCGTCTTCAGAACTTCCATGACCAAGCTCAATTGAGTCTTTAACTGACTATTCTCTTCTTTTAGTGTATCCTGATTATGGACCAAGTCTTGCATCTCCAACATAAGATGACCCATTTGTTCCCTCATCTCATCCATTTCCTCACGGAGTTGTTCCATAATTGATTTTGGAGTCGTGGCGGTGAGAAGTCAAATTTGTTGTTGATCTTGAAATCTGAAGAGAAAGGGTCCCATAAGTATCTGAGAGAACCATGAAATGCATGATAGTATGAATGCATGTTTCGTTTATGAGGGATCCTAAAGTCTTTTCACACTTTTTGTTCTCTTTTGGAATCAAAGTCTTTTTTTTGTATAGAATTTTTTTCTTTTTCTTTTTTTCTGATTTTCTATTTCCTTTTTCTTTTCATTTCTTTTTTGGAAATAGACTTTAGGATCCCCCACAAATGAAGTGGATAAAGCAATGATGTTATGCAATGCAAAAGCATGGGGATCAAGGTCCATATAATCTTAGTAACCACCACACGATCCTATGAATAACTGATGTGAAACCTCTGTACAGGCCAAATGTCACAGGATCAAAGGTTCGACGCCCTTTTTGAAATACCAGAAAATCAAGCACCATGAGAACAGACCAAATAAAGGTCCGACCTCAACTATGAAGAAGCAATGGTATGTAGGAGCCAAGGTTTCCTGTCCCACCCCAATCTCACGGGTATGTAGTCTAGACACGGACAAGTGGTCCCTAATGGTCACTAGGGTCTACAGTTCCCATGGGGTACAAAGTGTTTGAGGCAACAAGCGTGCCAGACACAGTGTTCCATGAAAGAACCTCGCCCAGTTGTGGTACCCCATATTGAACTCATCCATAGCAAGCGCTACGGTAGTCAACATGAGCATCCACGCTAATCCTATGTGTCACTTGGCCTGGGTAGTGGGCCTTTTACCTCATACAAACCCCCCACCTGCAAAACAGAACAGAAGACCCCAAGGAACACAGAATATAATCCATATGCATGATGTGCAAACAGAAATAAACATGATATGCAAGCAAAGAATAAAACATGCAAACATATATACAAGATATAGACATAAAAAAACAAATAAACACCCAATAAAATAAAACAAACAAAGGCTAGGATCGACTCACTAAGGATGGACCAGCAACAGGTCTAGCAACATCCCCAGCAGAGTCGCCAGCTGTCGCACGCTCGCGAAAAATGAACAGAGTCGCCACCAATATATTTATCCCATAAGGGAAAGGAATATCAGAAAACCTAACAAAGGAAGGAACAAGGTCTTGCGACCAGAGAATCAAGGTACGGGAGTCGGTTGCGCAAGGGGAAGGTATTAGCACCCCTCACGCCCATCGTACTCGATGGTATCCACCTATGTTTGTTTCTATCTAAAGGGTGCGTACTATGTCTATGTCTATATGTGAATGCATGCAAAAGAAATACGGGGAAAAGAAGGAAATATTTACAAGTGTGCTCGTTCAAGCCCCGCGACTTGATGCCTTCGTATCCCTTTCAGGAATCAGAGCGCCGTAGTTCGGCTCCATAGTTTCTGTTTGTTTTTGTGTTTTTTAGTTGGGCGGCGTTAACGTTCGCGCTCTTGCACAAGGGGACAGCCTAGGATGCAATGGAGCGGAAATAACGGTGCCCTTAAGAAGGCGAGAGAAGAGAGAGAGAGAGTTTGAGTGTTTCGAGGAAATCCCTTAAGCAAGGGAAACTCGAGTTACTCTTTGGTTTGTGTTTTTTAAAGGTTGGGAACTTACGCCTGAATGGAACCCTTAAGCAAGGGAGCCACAAGCACTCGAACATCCCTTAAGCAAGAGAAGTTACAAGCTTCCATTCCCTTTTTATTAGTCAAAGTATTTATTAGTCATTTTTTATGCGTTTTCTTGGTATTTTTTATGGGAGTTTATTCAAGTATTTTTAAATGGATTAAAGTTGAAAAGAAAAAGAATGCGAAGGAGGGAACTAATCCTAAATTCTAATCTACGTTGTTCTAATTCTAAAGAAATAAAATTGAGCACTCGCAAGTAATTATTTACAAGAATTCACTAAAACAATTATCAAACAACTAATTCTAAAAAATACTTGCAAGCCAATATGCTCACAAAAGTATTCTATTTGAAATATATTTACAAGTAATTGATGTTAGAAATTAAGTAGAAAGACTAAAACAAATAGTCTAAAAAAAACTACTATTTTTTTTAGGAGTTTTTTATGTGAAAAATCAACAATTAAAGGGCTAAGATGATTCCTAAAAGTGATTTTAAATCTAACAAATATTTGTTGTTTTTATTGTTTTATCACTAAGAAAAATAATAAGGAAAAGCCATGTAAAAGATCCAAATCTTAATACTAAATGGTGTAAGTCAGGGGGTGAGAAATTGAAAATGGAGGTGCAAATAGTGATATGGGCGCAGGCCCATGAATGTTTTTTTTTGTTCAGCTTGTATGCAGAAAGATATGCTATGGGCCATATGGGGGGTGGGATCAGTAGTTACGGTGAAGGCCCAAATTGATTGTTCCAGATTTTATTTTTTATTTGTCAATTAAAATGATAAAAAATAAGAAAAATAAGAAAAGGAAAATAACAATTAATCAAGAGAAGAGGATTAGGTCAAACGTGTGACCTTTGAAGTCGCTTCTCTGAACTCTCTCTTCCCCTTACTCAATCGGCGAAGGCGCTTCTTCACCACCATCAATCAAGAATTGCAGCGCCGCCGCGAAACGTGCTACGGAAGGCCTTCTCCTCCTAAATTCGAGCTTAGTCCAACATGATTCTTCTTCAATCTATCATTCTCACTCTCCAATCCTTGGAACAAAACGAACAAAAAACCCGGAGAGTATGGAGCTTGATGATAGTTATTAAGGAAGACCAAAGGGGAGGACCAAAAGCTCTTCAGTACGCGCAATTGATGAATTCTTCAGGTGATTTCTGAATTCTTTAACTTCTTCTCTTTGCGAACTCCTTTTTTCCTCTGTTTTGATTCTTCTTTTCTCGCTATGTTTCTGTGTGATGAACGACGTTATGCGGTGCTATTGAGATGAATATTGATGCGTTTCTGAGGATGACTTGATTCGAAGTTGATGAAGATAGCTGAAGGTTGATGAAGGATACGAAGATGAACAGTGATGATGATTGAGGTGATGAAGATTTCTGAGAGGGGGGTTCTGAGATGAAGGTGATGAAGAGTGAGAGGTTGATGATGAATGGAGATGATGGTGAGGCGTGCGTATGAACTTTAGACTCAGCACTCCTCCTCTCAAAGTTTGCAAGCGAAACAATGAGAAGGTAAGTGATTCCTTTATTGGTGTGTAGATTGTCTTTTTATATGAGCAATGGTTGGATAATGATAATGAATCCTTGAATGTGGGACTCGAAATCACAGCTTCCAATGATTTTTTCTAATTCTTGAATGTGGGACTGATATGAACTTTGGCTCTGCAGGTTTCCTGTGTTTGATGCAGGGTGTTAGTCACAATTAGAATGGTAGCGGCTGAAGATTTTTTGGAATGACTCTGAACCGGGTCTGTTTTGTATGAACGGCCGCAAGTATATTAGGTATGATGCTGCAAGTTTATTTAGGAATGGCTGTTAGTGTGGACTGAATTTTTGGTTAAAACTGAGTTAAAAAGGTTAGGAGGTAGAGGTAATTAAAATTGTTAACAAATTTAGACAAAGACAGTTAGGATGCTAGAAAATTCTGCTTCAATCTTCTTCTTTTGCTATTGTATCAAAAATTTGAATATTGCTTGAACTAGTGCTGGAAGTTGAACTGAATGTGTGATTGTTTTATGGAGCATGCAGGGCTCTTATGGAAAGCATAATGTGTGCGAAGTTCTGCTGGATGCACGTATGCAGGTTATTTGGTATGTATGTATTGTGAACATGAATGGCTGGACTTGCTTATTTTTCTCTGTGATGCTGGCTCTGTCATGTAACTCTGTTAGGGATTGGTTAAGGGTTAGAAGTTATGAGGTTAATGTTTTTTATAACTGACTGTTGGATTTCTATGGATGGTAAAGTATATATGGCATGTGTTGTGAACTGATGGGGTTATGTATCTTCTGTTAACAGCTAATTACAAAGTTAGTTAGGATTTTTGAAAGTTAGGAATTATTGGGATTTCTGTTTTTGGTTTAACTTGGTGTGATTGTGATGGCTGAACATGTACCTGGCTTTGTTTCTATCAGAAATTTCTTCTGGTTTATATAGAATTAGAACTGATGTGTTGGCAGCTTTGGTTTTTGAATGTCTTGTGGATGGTTTAGTGTAGCATGAGGGTTCAAATTCTAAGGGGTTTTGTGGTTTATTACTTTGGGAATTAAAGGTATGTGGTTAGTATGTGTATGGCAACAGTTTTGAATGGCAATTGTGTAGGGGCTGTACTGAAGCAAGAGGGGATTTTTGTAGTTTTTCTTGGTTCGAATTGAATGAATGTGCTTTTGAACTTGTAATGGGCTTATGCTTGGAACTGTTTTATTTAATTATGACAGCTGGGGGGTATTGTTAGAAATGCTAGTTAAGTGTGAATGGTATGATAGTTTTGAAATGTGAAGGTTTGGTGGGCTGACTCATGTATATGTATCTATTTGTTTCATTGTAGGTCCTGGTTCATAAAACACGGTTTGGTGGATTGGAATGTGGGGCAAAGTTATAAAGATGATCATGATGGAATCGAAGGGTATGACGGCATGATGCAATGGGGAGTAAACAAGATGAATTTTATAATCATGGTGGAATTTAGGATTAGGCAGATGAAGATCGAGTTCTAGCTTTTGTATAGGTGTTGTGTAAATTGGTGTGGATGTAATGGATATATTTTTTGTAATGGATACTCCTTGTAATCGTAATAAAATTTGGATTTCTTCTCTTCTTGCAAATGGTGATAAAGTGATATGGCATTGGTGCTTGATTTGAATTTGAACGATGACTTTCTCTTTTTTCCGAATAATGAGCACTTGTATTTTCCCTCTAATTTGTTCTTGGATTTGAGTCTTGGAAATGTGGTGTGACCTTTGAATAAAGAAATGTTGACTTTTCTTGTGTGTTCCTTGCAATTCTTTTCCAATTTTGTAATACTAAATCGTACAACACCAATGGAATGAAATCTCAAGGTAGTTCGATAGGGTCTATGGTTAAAAGTCAACCTTTCATGGTTGACTTTGACCAAAAGTCAAAGTCTTAGTCATTGGCCTTCAAACTTGGAAATAAGAACCCAATATAAACTTCAAATGGACAAATTCACTCTTTTGATGAAGCTTCAGGCAAATAACTTGTACCTCGAGTAACCAGATGAACCAAACCTCAAACCGGTGAATAAATCAAATGAACCCTTAATGATCCAAGATCCTTGATCCCATGTCAATTTATTGATTAATGATGCATGATGAGTTAGATGACCTAATGGAAGGTATGTACATGAGGTGCAAAGCCTAAGCCAGATGAAAGTAAAAGGGTAGGACAAATTTGGGGTATGACAGTATGCACATGAAATTCTTCTTCTTGTGTCATATGACGCTCTTCGTTGGTCTAATATGGCGTAACTTAGTTTTGAGTTCTCCGTGATGGATTTGAGTTTTCATAGTATTTTTTGAGTATATCTGTTACCATACATTTCATAGATCTTTTCTCTCTCAAAATAAATATATAGTGAAATTATAGTGTGCGTTGATATGTCCTCTTACAAGTCATCATCGACATCGGTGGACACAAAAGGCGAAACTATGTGGTTCTTCAAATAGTCCTATCATAATCCAACTAAATATCGTAGCTTTGATAGAGCATTGCAATACTTGGCATTTCCTAGACCTGATGTTTTCTATGTTGTTCAACAAGTGTATTTATTTATGTATAATTCAAAAATACATCACATGCCTGCCTTGAAAACTATTCACTATGTTCATGGTACCAATGACTTCAGCCTCCATCTATATCCTTCATCCATCGACAAGCTCGTCTCTTACATAGACGCAAATTAGATTGGACACAAGAAGATCTATTGATGGTTATTATGCTTACCTTAGTAATAATTTGATCTCCTGATTCTCCAAATGACATCATATTTTGTCTCAATCATGCTTCGAGGTTGAATACAAAGGAGTAGCTAATATAGTGTTTGAATCATATTAGCTTTGCAGCTTACTCTTAGAGCTATGTTGTATTGTCACAAAAGCTACTTTAGTCTATTGTGACAACATCAACGCTATTTATCTATCCGAGAATCCAGTTCAACGTCAACATATCAAACTTATTGAAATAGATATACATTTCGTGCGTGAAAATATTGCTCGCAATCAGGTACATATACTGCTCGTTTCTACATATTAACGCCATCTTTCCAAAGGGACTTATGTTACAACTCTTTGATGACTTTCGAGAAAATCTATACATTCGATCACCCTCCATTTCAATTACATATTATTAGAATACGTAAATATAACAAGTTTATTATTATTAATTACAATTTAACTAATATTTAAATAGATCAACAAGTTTAAATTGATAGACAATGTTGTAGACCCTTGGTAACCGGTCAGACATATTCTCATTCTTAGAGGTGTTGCACATGTTTTTATTTTATTTTAATTCAATTTAATTATAAAATTGTCACATTAATTTCTATTTTAACTTTGTGTTCAATTGTTATACACTGACAGTATAAAATAGTTTTACACTGTTAATCAATAAAAATTAATTATTCTATCATGTCATATTAATAACTTAAAATTTCCAATATAATGTGGCGGAATTCATGATGGTGATTGGTTGACAAAAATAATTTTACATTGTCCATGTATATTTTTTTCTATAAACATGATTTATTTTATTTGACTTTTATCTACATGGCTAATTTTTAAAAACATGAAATAATATAAAAGGTATTGAGACAATTTTAAAAATAAGTGTAAATAAAAAGTAGAAAAAAAATCAAATAAAACAAGGCGTTATTATCCAAACCTAAGTTACGTAACCCACATAAGCAATTAAGCATCTTTAATCTCTCTCATTAGGACAAGCGTGGCCACGATTCTTTCTACACAATATATATAATAAATACATTGTTTTGGCTCATACTAATAAGAAGCTGGAATAGCTCAGTTGGTTAGAGCGTGTGGCTGTTAACCACAAGGTCGGAGGTTCAACCCCTCCTTCTAGCGTTTCGTTATTATTTTTTCATTTTATCGTACGTGTTTGTTTTCACAGAACTATGACGGAAAGAATGACCGTGGAAAGAAAACTCAAATCCAGAATGGTAAACTGTGCGTGGGTCCCATGACAAATTCAATTCCTTTCCTTCATGAATGTTCTTTCCAGTTTTCCCTTGACTACTATTTATTTTTGCTACATTTTTCTTTTGGTAAATTTGTTATATAGTCTATATCCTACTGTATTTTAATTCAGTCTTTTTTCCATTAAACAAATAATATAGTCATTTTGATCTTTAATTTTTCTTATAAACCTATATATATAATATATATATATATATATATATATATATATATATATATATATATATATATATATATATATATATATATGTATTTAAAACATATTTTTTACCATTTATCTTTTACTATATATTTATTTTGATTTTTAATTATTTTTTTTAATAGGGAGCATTGTTCCTTATATTATCCAACAATTTATTCAAATGCCCAGTGTTGGTATATTTAAATTTATGATTGATTATAAAAAAATTAAATAAATATGTAAGAACAAAATATTTTTAGGAGGCAATCTTTCAACTAAAAATAAAATCAAAAAGATATTTAATTAGTAAAAAGACTAATTCCACTTAGTCAATTGTAAATTAGATGAGTGTAGACAAAGTTGAACTTAAATAAATCAAATCATTCTCAGGTCTATTGAGATTTATCATCGTCTCCAAAATCTTAGACTTAGTTAAAATATAATAAGAGTGGACAATTGAGTTTTAATGTCATACTTGGTGTTGATAGAGCCATTAACCAAAGAGAGTGGAGACGTAAAACTACGACACAAGATAGGTGGGCCATAAATGATAATAAGTCAATAATTGGCTCTTATATCCTAAAATAGAAGGAACACTCACGAATTACTCTTGTAAATAACTTAAAGAGACAACATTTTTATAGGTGTTTACTTGTGTTTTTTTTAAACAAAAATCACAAGTTTTAGTTACTTAAAGGATTAAACTCGAAAAAATCCTAAGGACATTTTGTCCGATAAGTTTGAGAAAATGTATATGTGCTTAAAGGTTTAACATATGAATTTAGAGCAATTGGGTAGAAATTTCAATAAATAAAATGTAGAATTGCTTGAAAGGATAAAGTAAATGAAGAAAGATAGCAAAAAAACAATTGCATAAAAATGCTTAAATTAAAAGTGGGACACAAGTTCATACATTTCTCACAATTTTTTTTATCTATGTAACTCGAATGTGTGAATTGTAAAGAGAGTAGAATGAAAACGTGAACCTAATTTTAGAAAACGAAATCTACTTATATACTAAGCATAGGTGAATCTAGCATCCGGCCACCCTAGGCTTATACCCGGGCTCCACATAAAATTATAGTGTTATAATCCAAACCGTCATGGAGTATAGTGTTTTCACAGTCGATAGTCAATGCAATTTTGCAACTTTGTTTCTTTTAATACTCATATCCTTTTCAACCTAGGATAGTTATTTCTTATACTTAAATAAATAATTACATAATTAAAAAGAATGAAGCTTAAAACTAGTGTAATGTTTTTATGTACTATATATAACTTGGAAACAAATATGAAAGGCAGCTTCATCTTCTTAAAACTAATGTAATGGTTTTAAATATTTTTTTAAAATTAATAATATAGCATTGTTTTAATTTGATGAGATTTTTTAAGTTATTTAGGTTATTCATAAATTTGATATTATTATTAAATTGGTATATAGCACTGTTTTATTTTGATTACACCGAGCGGGAAATATTTAAATCACTTGATGATATTGATATTATTCGAACATTTTTTTTTTGAAATAAAAGAATATATATTATTTCAAAAGTAACTGTACAAACATACAAAATCCACTTAATGGACCAATTACATCATGAATAAAGCTATTTTCCTTCTAAACTTGTCTTTTAACCAACCTCTAAACACTATGGATTCTATAATCTTGTGAACAACTGTTGTAGTATCTTCATTAGTATTAGAACCAATTTTTTTTTCATTCCGATACCTCCATATACCGTGAACTGTTTCCGCTATTGCAATTTTCAGCACACTAGCCTTGAACCCTTTACCCTTGGTGTGCTGAAGAATCCAATTCAACTCCTCTTGCCATTGATGCGGTTTATGATTCACTTCTATCCATTTAAGCACATCCTGCCAGATATGCTTTGTAACTCTGCAGCTGATAAGCAAATGGTTGATGTCCTCTACTTTTTCATTACACAAACTACAGCAATCATCATGAAGAAGCCTGAGTCGTTTCAGTCTGGCTTTAGTAGCCAGCCTATTGTGGCACACAAGCCAGAGACAAACTATGGCTCTAGGACGCGCAGCATTATGCTGGATTAAATGACACCAGTTAACATGTTCCTCTACCTGAATCATATGATCATACATTTGCTTCATGGAAAACTTACCTCTACTAATCATACCATTCCAGATTTGCATATGGTGTTGGATGACCTCCCTTCTTGATAGAATGTCCTTTGTAATCCACGAAGCAGAGGCTGAGATATTAGTAGTCCAGATAGTTGCAGTCTTCACATAATAAGTATGCATCCACTTTATCCATAAGCTATCCATCTTCATACTAAGACTCCACAGACATCTCATCATGGCTACTTTGTTCCAACACTCCATATTAATGAGATTCATCCCTCCTTGCTTAACAGGTCGACAGACACGGTTCCAGGCTATGGGACTTTTCTTACTATTCTCTGTACCTGTCCATACAAAAGCTCTACATATGGAATCAATTTTATGGATAACAGTTTTAGGAATAAGAAAACACATCATCCAGTATTGAGTTATGGCTAAGAATATGCTCTTGACCAATAAAATTCTGCCAGCTATGCTGAGGAGTTTGGTTGACCAATGCCTAATTCTGCTGATGATTTTCTCGATTAAAGGCAGGTAATGAATAATGTTCAATCTCTTACTAGCTAAAGGCACACCAAGGTACCTTATAGGAAGGTTACCTCTACCAAAAGCAGTAGCCTCTTGAATATTCCTAATGGTTATTTCCTCCATGCCACTACAAAATATTTTGCATTTCTGTGGATTGACAACCAAACCTATAGATTCAGAAAAGTAATTGAAAGCATCCAACATGTGATTCACTGAACTTTCTTCACCTCTACTGAATAATAACACATCATCTGCAAATGAGAGATGAGTGATACCAAGCTTTGCACAGTGACTATGGAATTTAAACTTAGAGCATGTGGTCATTTTCACCATAACTCTTTGCAGATAGTCCATGATGATAACAAAGAGCAAGGGGGATATAGGATCCCCTTGCCTTAGACCTCTCCTAGCTTCCAAGATATCAGTATATTCACCATTCACATTGAAACGATAGGTGACAGTGGAAGTGCCCAACATGATCCACTCTATGAATTTCTTGGGCATGCCTATCTCTTGAAGGATACACTCCAAAGAATTCCAATCAACCATGTCATATGTCTTCTGAAGATCTAGTTGCATCATGCATTTAGGAGGGCCACTTTTCCTTCCATATCCCTTCATAAGTTCAGTAGCAAGGAGTATGTGATGGTGGATCTGCTGGCCTGGGACAAATGCAGCTTGGCTGTTATGAATGATATCTTTCAGAACCATTCCCAATCTGCTTGTCAGGATTTTAGATATAATCTTATAAAATGTGGTGCACCCTGCTATGGGTCTGAACTCTCTAATGTGGACAGCTCTAGCATGCTTAGGAATCAGAGTTACAATGGTACTATTAAAGGCTTTAAACAGTTTACCATGTTGGAAGAATTCCTGAACAGCTTCTATAACATCTCCTTTTATTATGTGCCAGCATTCCTTAAAGAATTTTGCAGCATATCCATCAATTCCAGGAGCTTTTATGTCTCCAATACCATGTAAAGCCTCCTCTATCTCTTTGACAGTTACTTGTGCTACAAGATTCTCACTTTGTTGCATATTGATCTGTTTACCTCTCCTGAGAGCCTCAATGTCCACATTCTTCAACTGCCTTGCTTTACTACCCATAAGGCCTTTATAGAAGCTTATAACTTCTTTTTGTATGTCTCCTTGCTCAGTGAGAATAGTGCCATCATCCTTGTGCAGGATATCCATACTACTTTGTTGGCTCCTAGACTTGATACTTGCATAGTAATAAGCAGAGTTACAGTCACCTTTAGTCAACCAATCAATTTTAGATCTTTGCTTTAACATGCTATCCTCAAATGAATTCAATTGAATCACTTTATCAGTAAGATCTTTAACCTTCATAATACCTGCAGAATCCATCCTATTCTGATTGAGCTCAGTTTGGGCCATTCATCGCAAAGAAGTCTTGGAAAGGACACTTGCCTTGTAATTTTATTTAACCCCCCATTATAAGATTATGTTTATGTCTTTTATCTTAAACTATATTTTTGTTGACAAAATGACGGGTCTCTTTTATTTTGATTGATGGCTATTTATATATTATAGGGTTAAGTATGTTTTAGTTCCTGTAAATATCTCAAATTTTATTTTTAGCCCCTATAAAAAAAATGACATATTTTAGTCCCTGCAAAAATTTTATGCATGCAGTTTTAATCTCTGCTATTTTTTAAAATTTTGAAAAATGTTTGACTATCCTTAAACTTTTTAATTTTTTACTATTCTTTATACGAGTTTAGAATACTATAACATATTTCTTTATCAAATTATAGAATTTTTTAAAATGAGAAAAATTAAATATGAATTTTTTTAAATTTCAAAAAATAAAGTAATACAAATCTCGACTTAGAAATCAAATTTTAAGTTTTTTTTCGAAGAATTTTTTAGAATATTCTAAACATGTCTGTAAAATAATCATTCAAAAATAGATCATAGTAGAGACTAAAACTACGTGCATAATAATTTTGTGGGGACTAAAACAAGTCATTTTTTAATAGGGACAAAAAACAAAATTTGGTAATTTTATAGGATAAAAAATATATTTAATCCTATATTATATACAAAGTGAATTTGCTATCTTTAAATCTTTGTCCATGCTTTATAATTCTTCTGACTCCGCCACTGATACTAAGTACATTAGTAATTGTCCACGACAGTTACTTCTTCAAAATTTGACATGTCGCTAATTATGCGGGCTTCTGTCTTTGATGTGTTTCCACGTGTGTTTTGTTCTTGAAATGCCTCAAACTACTATCACACTCGAAATTGTCTTCAAACTCTCTAATTGCGTTTGTCGAAAAGTCCTCCTGTCAAATCTTGTGGTTTGGTGTCGAAAGATATACCTTAGCAACCTGCATTTAACACTTATATCTATATCATATTTACATTACTTGTAGAACAACCCGAGTCAAAAATCATATGCTAATAATAGGCAACAATTTTGTGGTTAGTATGATATTTTTCTATATAAATACCACAACTTTTAAATTATCCGACACATCATATAAATCAATTAAGCTACTTTATGCATTTTATCTTATTTATTTCATTTTATTTTTTTATGCATTTCATATTTTAACAGCCCAAGACCCCCACACATCGTATTTAACGCTCTTTGAAGTAGTTCAACAATTCATAATTGAGGGATATAAAGCTCATTCCTCGTCACAATCGATTGAATACAAGGGAGTCACTATTGAGAGCTATTAATCAGTACTCAACTAACTTTCATTAAACTAATTTTATCCCAATGATATTAGAAAGTCCATTACATATTATCTAATATCTCTCACCAAACTCACAATGCATTAGCATGAAGCATTGAGAGTTTAACTGACGACAACATAAAGTTTTATGAACTTAAGCTTGTTACAAATTATCCTTTAAAAGAGATCAAACAAAATCAACTAATATAAAACGAAAAGATAGAGCACTCAAAGAGAAAATTTGTTGTAGAGAGGAGCAACAAACAAATAGAGGAGTCAACAGAAAGAGGAGGATCCATCGAACGAAGAGAATCATCACACAAAAGAACCACATCAAACCGAACCAATCCATTCCAAACCAAACTGAACATAACCAAATCAAACAAAACAAAACAAACTAAGTAGAACCGTATCAAATCAAATCAAACAAAGTCAAACAAAATGAATCCAAATCGAGTCAAATCACTTTGAACCGAATCAAATTAACCAAACAAATTCAAACGAAAAACAAATCAAATCAAACATAACCAAATCACCATGGAAAGAGAAGAAAATGAAGATTGTACATGACCGATATACGAAGCAACATAGAGAGGGCAAATGAATGGTATACATTACCGAGACTAGAACCAATAATGAGTACTGAATAACCAAAGTCATATATGATTCAATATTTGTCTTCAAGCATACCAAATAAGAGACAAAATGTCGAGAATAATTTAACGATTCAAAAGAAATACTATTTTTTTATTCAATAGAATCAATCATTAAAAATCAAAATAAACATATTCTCAAACTTTCAAAAACTCAGAAGCAGGTGACATCAAGGATTCAAAGGTGATCAAAACAAACTTTAGATACCATGCTAACAATAGATATTACAGAGTAGGGAAGAGAGGAAGAGACTAGAATTTCAATAATATGAATAATGTAACTTGTAAAAGTTATTTAAAAAGGTAACTTAGTAAAAAAAAATGTTTTTAGGGTGTGTTTGGTTCGAGGTAGATGGAGGGGAGGGGAGGGGATGGAATATTTAAAATAAAATGTGTTTGGTTCAATTTTTAGGAGGGGAGGGGAGCAAAATCCCTCCAAATCACACTTTTTGTGTCCCCGAATCGGGGGATTCGGAGGGGAGTGGAGGGAAGGTGATTTTGATATTTAATAAAGTAATAATATTTACTAAAATATTCTCTGTTTTATTTTATTATTTTAAAATTATTATTTTCTTTCGTGTTCCTGCTTTTCTTTTTTGCGATTTTTCTGGATTGTTTTCGTCAAGATATTATAACTATTATCTACCTTCAAATTATTTTCAAAATTTTTTATTTAATATAAATCATAATTATTTCATTATTTTTATAATTTTTTTAATATTTGTTTATGTTCATGTTTTCTTCTAATTTTGTTATTTATCCTATTATATTTTCTTTTATATCAAGTTTTAAATCATTCACTTATTTTATTTTTTTTTTATTCAGTTTATTAAAAAAAATAAATTATTAATTTTAATAATAACTTATTTTATGTATTTGTTTGGTTTGATGATTCATCACGATTTAAAAATTGTTATTAGTATATAATTTCATCTGTGTCGGAGAGTTATAATCTGAATCAAGTGTACTCAGTTTATTAACGTTATGGTAAATTATAACGTTTTAGTCCCTCAATATTAAAATTTTTATTACCAAGATATTATGTATGAATTTTTCATATTTGACTATCATATCACTTTTATAAGATCATAAGGATAAAAATGTAATTTATTAAAAAAAAAAAAAAACCTCTCCTCCTGAACCAAACATATTTTTAATTAAAACCCCTACATTCTCCTCCCCTCTCTTATTTTGAACCAAACACTTATCTGATTAAAAAAATCCCTCACCTCCCCTCCCCTCCCCTCCCCTTTCCTCTATTAAAATCTATTCCTCCCCTCCCCCTCATTTGAACCAAACTGACCCTTAGTTTTTATATATTTTAATGTTTTAGTATCGTATTTATAATTAAATATTTATTAATTAATTATATTTTAATTTGTTAAAAATAGGAAAAAAATAAAAATTAATATAAAATGAAATGATTTCTAACAACACTCCTGACTTTCTTTGTGTGTGCCTTGTGTTGTGGGGAATGGATTATTGTAGATGAATGTGCAAAGCGTCTCCAATAGCACCCCTGTTTTTCTTCGTATCGGGCATCTATTCTGTCAGATGTACCCCAGAGTTGTTGTTACTGCATGGGTGCATCCTGTAATTTTTTGTGATTTGTGTGTAGTAACGGCAAATCTAGGGTACATCCGACGAGATCAAGGCCTGATATAAAGAAAAATAGGTGAGTTGTCTGAGACGCTTTGCACGCCCGACTATAACAATCAATTCTCACAATCCAAAGCACGCACAAAGAAAGTCAGGGGTGTTATTGAAGAAAAATATATTTAAAATTTATCTTTTCACTTTATATTATTTTTTCTATTTTAACAAATCAAAATATAATTAATTAATAAATATTTAATTATAAATATTATACTAAAAAATGAATATATATATATATATATATATATATATATATATATATATATATAAGAAGTAAAAAACAAAACAAAAGTATTTTTGTATTAATTTTCCTTTTTAATTAATTTTCATTATTTATTATATTATTTAATTGTTTAAAACATTAATACATATTAAATAAAAAATGACTCACTTTGAGATGTCTCTACTTTTAATGAAAGAATTATTTAATTAAAAAATGCAAAAAGGTGGCAGAATGCAAATAAATTTTGAGAAGGTGGTATATTGAGAATTTTTTTCCCCAAACATGACACTGCAATTAAAGACTCCATATTTACACTGTAGGAAAAAAAACTATTTTTTTAATATATACTCCTTAAGTGTAAAAAAAAAAAAAACTCTCTTTTTTAATGTATACTTCTAAAATGTTTATGATGATTGAGAAGAGTTTGACCAAATTATTTATTCTACACTTTAGATTTAAAAAAATTATTTTAAAGACAAAATATTATATTATAAAATAAATATGACTAAATAGCCCATCAAAATACAATAAGATACACCAAATAAAAATATTAAAAATAAGAGAAAAGAAATGGATAATGATAAAACTATATAAGAAGATAACAAAATAAATCACCAGCAAAAGGACAATGTAGTAATAACTAAATCTCTGTGAACTCCACACCAAACAAGAATCAGGCTAGATCTCAAGCCAACAACAATACCATCAACAAATCAACCAAGAAAAGAACTAAAACCACAAGCACTCATAGAGTAGATCAAAAAAATTTTGATCCACTGTTGGTTGAGTTAGAGGATAAGGTTCTAAAATCATTTTGAAAAGCTGTATGAGTAACACATTCAGAATCATAAAGGATTGGTGAGCGCTAAATCCTAGAACGAAACACAAGTTTGTACGTGACAAACCTATCAGAAAAACTCTGGAATCTACCAGAAAAATAAAAGTATTGATTTTAATTATGATAAAAGATAACCTTGATGATCAAACCTAAAAGTGTTTAAATACAGAAAAAAGAAACCCTAATGGAATTTTAATCCAAAATAGAAATAAATGAAAGTTGTGGAAAATATTAAAATTCTATTTATAGGCCTGATTCCCTATCCGAAAAGGTATAATAATAGATATTCTGATATCGGACGTCAAACTTGCACAAATCATGTCAAACCTTTATGACGCGCAACTTCTTCTTTGATACATGCAACTAGTCTTCCTACATCAATGAGTTCCCTTCCTATCTACCTAAAACCATTTCCAAGCAAAAAAAATACATTTTTTCTTCCACTTCTTTCACGTTTGTCGAACAACCAAAAAATATAATGTAACTTTAAATCCTCCAAATGGTCTAAACCATAACATGTCAATTCATAGCGAAAACTCCCTAGTTTTTGACCTACTTCTAAAGAGAGAAAATTCTCAAAAAGAAGAATGAGATCCCTAGAGAGTGCTATCTACCACCCCACTTATAGATCATATAATAAACAATACTGACTAAATTACAATTGACAAACGAGTGGAAATCCAACTCTAGCAAACCACCACAGAAAGGGCAGAGATACCAACTAGATCAACAATCACCCTTCTATTAAAAATATTATGCCTAAATGGGTTCCTATCAAGTAAATGTTTCCAAGATAAAACAACCACTTTAGAAGGGCCCCAACTTCCCCCAAATGAGAGAGGTACAAAATAGGACACAAAATAGTAGGAGAAAGAGAGAGAGATTGAAGGAGTTACTAATTATTGCCTTGAAAAGCAGAAAGGAAATTAGCAACAATAAGTTCCTCTTGATCAAAGAAATGCCCCATCCAAATAAAATTCCAAGCAAGAATCCCATATTCCCACTGACTTATCTGACCCACACTCCCCTCAAGAAAACCATAGGTAAAAAGTAACCTAGGGAACCTATTTTAAAAGGAATGTCTCAAAACCAAGGGTCCGACCAAAAGGGTGTCTGAAACCCTTATCCCACTTTCTTATAAACATAATCAACAAACCAATTAGAAAAGGTCTTCTTATTTTGAGCCGAGGAGAGACACTTATTTCCACTAAGATGGAGTGTTTTGGAAATTTGAATCTCTACCATGTAAAATAATAAATAGGTGAAGCACCATAGCTAGAAATAAGAATATCACACCAAATACCAGAGGCTCCAGAGATAAGTCCCCGTTTCCATTTAGGAAAAGAGCTTAATTAACTAGACGGAGATCCATGAACCCCAAAACATCTTTGATCTTAGGTTTACATACATATACCTATTTAACTCATAGGATCTTAGAATATCCTTTTACACCTCCCCAAAGCAATCTTCTTTGGATCTGAATTATTTTCCTACAAATATTATCCAGCAATTTCATAAAAGACAAATAAAAGAATAGGATTTCATTAAACATTGAATTAAGAGGGACAGCCCGAACCTCTAAGCTAACATACTTGTGATTCTAATGATCAAGCCTTTTTTATAGCATACTAACCAGAGGATCCCAAATTGCCTCTCGGCTTGAAATAGCCCCTAATAGCAGCCTTACATATTTACACGCATCTAATAGTGAAGAAGGTCACTAACATACTATAAAAAAGTAGGCTCCATATTAACCCCTATCAGAATACTCTTAGAAAATTTCACCCAAAGGCCTGAAGCTAGCTCAAAACCTTTAAGAATAGCCTTGATGCTCCAAAGATTATCGACTGGCGGATCAACTAAGATGAGAGTATCATTTGCGTACTGAAAATGAGAGACCACCAAATTGAAGGCTCATAATCTAAAACCTTAGAGAAGATTCAACTCTATTTCCCTACTAATCAAACCACTAAGATCTTCGTCCACTAGCAAGAAGAGAAAATGACCTTTATCGCTTTTATACTATGTATGGTTTCAGGGCCTTATTGCTTTCTAGAATTATATGTTGTTAGGTTTATTATTCATAGTGTTCTAATAATTAAGCTTGGGTCTATGTTAGATCTTATCTACTAAATATTTTTTCTGCAAATTATATTTGTATAAACTTGAAATATTAGTTTCTTAGGGGAGAATATGGATTTGAATGGTCTAGAAATGGGAGTTGAATAGACCTTTCAAGAAATTAGACGGATTAAAAATTTACTTTTGAAAATTAGAGATTAAAAATGTTTTTGTGTAGCGAAAATTTTACGTATAAAATGCATGTGCTTTTTGGACTGAACAAATTGAAAACTTAATCAAAAACCAAAAATAGATGATATATGAAAAAATCAAACCAATCAATATCCCGATTGAATAAAAATCAATTTACACATGATGTGTAAAATGAGTAGTTTTCAATTGAGCAAGAAATCTAACATTACAATTTTTAGGATTAATCAAAAGTAAGAAAGTTTTGGAGTCTCAATCTAACAAAACCTAAAACTTATTTACAAAATCACTATTAATGCGATAAACCCTGATATCACGCGATTCTAAGAAAGCATGAAATCTAATATCCAAGCCTAAACAAAATGTAAAGAGAGGGAGAAGAAGATAGTATGTTGGATTTATAGTGGTTCGAAAATTCTTCATTACTTATGCCTAACCTAGTCTCTAATGGTTGCTCGTGAAAATTTTGTTGTTCTTCCACTATGATTTTGACAAATTTCACATACTTGTTTAGTATAATCACAATCAAATAATGTTGAAAGTAAAGATCATCAATCTTGTTGTTTCTCTATTAATTGAATTGACATTATATTTGGTAAAACTAATATAGCAGTAATTAGTTAAGTAGGAATTATACTTGTAAGAAAAAACAGGTTGAAGATCTACTTGATAGAAGAACATGTTGTGTTCAAGAGTTTCAACATTTGTAAGCAACATGTCAAAGAAGATGTCGAAACATGTTCCATTTGACATCGCGCCTGAATCAGAACTGTTGTTGATTGAATCTTACTCAGCAATTAATAGCAATGCAGAATATTACTAACCAATATTATGAAATCATATATGGCGCAAAGAAGAATCTGGAAGAATCAAATCAGAACAAATTTGAATGAAGACTTTCTAATTTTGGAGATTAATTAGGAAGATTTGATTGAAGACCTATTTTGTAGGAGAATCTTTTGGAGATTTGTAACAACATATTTGTTGTGATTAGAAGCCCAAAACCAGTTGGGTAATAGGTTATAAATAGAAGCATTGTAACCTAAAAAGGCAAGCCAACCAACATGCAAAATTATAAGGGTTGCGTTTGTCGATGAACCACCCGGTTTGTGGGATGGTCATCGTGTTCTCACTCAGAAGCCTTTAGGTAATGAGTAGAGTATTGTTCTTGAAGGAAGCTTTTAAGCAACTCCAAGTATGTGTTCTTAGTCTAGAGTCAAGGCTGAGTATGGAGGGAAGTGCGGCTTCCTTCCCGACATAGGAGTGTGTCTCCTCATCATGGAAGTGTGTCTTGTATTTTATGGATACATGATTTTGGATATTAGGTTGTTGCTACAGCTCCTGGGACTGGAGAACTGTACAACATCATTGTGATGATTGGAATTGGGATGAGGATATTCCATATCTAGGGAGGACCTAGGTAGAAGGATCATTGGGAAGTGAGGGGTTGTAAACTTGGGACTAGTTTAGCTCTGAACTAATTCTGCTGATAGTGGACTTCATTTCTGGCTTGGTATGCCCCTAGAGTAGGTGTGATTTCACCGAATTGGGTCAACAATTCTTGTGTGCACTTTACTTTTCAGTGACTACTTTAACTGTCTTTATCTTGCATATGTTCTTGATCAGGGCCGGCCCTGGGCCAGGGCAAGCAGGCCCACAGCTCAGGGCCTCAAAAATGGAGGGGCCTCAAATTTTGGGGTTTGGGCTTTATGAATTATAATAATAAAATAATTATATATATATTAATTTGAAAAGGTTGCATATGATACTATTGTAGCGCAGCGGAAACTTCGATTTGCTTTCATAAACAATAAACAATAACGTGGGTTCGGTTCCTGAAGCTTGAATTTTTACTTTTAATAAGTTATTTTAATAAAATACCAAAAATATATGGATCATGTATAATTACTTTCATTGCCAACTGAACTAATTAAAATATCTAATTTTCGTTGTTTCCAATTATATATATATATAGAGAGAGAGAGTTAAAAGGTAGTGCACTGACAGTGTAAAATAGTTTTACACTGTCATCCAATAGAAAGTTATCAATTAGCCATGTCATTAAATTATTTAAAGTTATCAATTAGCCATGTCATTAAATTATTTTTTAAATAAAGGAGTGGTTTAATTGGATACATGGTGGTGATTGGTTGACAGTGTAAAAATATTTTACACTGTCAGTGCATCATCCTTTTTCATATATATATATATATATATATATATATATATATATATATATATATATATATATATATATATATATATATATATATATATATATATATATATATATATATATATGAGGAGGGATATATTGACTCCAAGAGTAAGTGTTGAACACCTACTCCAAATCTTAACCATTGATTTTCATTAATCTAACGGTTTTAATTGATCATTAAATTTAATTATTTTTGGAAATATTTTTCAATATAAAAAATTAATTAAAGCCGTTAGATTAATCAAAATCAATGGTTAAGATTTGGAGTAAGTGTTCAACACTTACTCTTGGAGTCAATATATCCCTCCTCTATATATATATATATATATATATATATATATATATATATATATATATATATATATATATATATATATATATATATATATATATATATATATTATATATATATATATATATATATATATATATATATAATACTTTCATTAAACTACTTATATAATTAAATTATTTATTATTAAGTTCTTAGATTAAGAAATATGATATATTTATTAGTGGGTTGATCTTGTTCTATAATATATTTTTAAAAAATTGGATATAAGTATTTTTTTTTTAATTAGTTCTTATGTAGTCCTAATAAATATCTTATCTTTATATAATTATTATTAACAAATTTCACTCTCTTAATACCTAAAAAAAGAAGAAAGTGATAGACAAACTTAATTCAAATTATTTATGATTATTTTTATAAAAAAATATATTATCATATTTATTTTATAATATATTATACAAAATATAGTAATATTTGTATTATTTATAACAAAATATTTTAATTAATGAGTCAATTTTATTATTGGGGTCCATTTTATTATTTGCTCTGGGCCTCTAAAAGGTCAGGACCGGCCCTGTTATTGATAACAGACCAGATGTCTCGACATCCTTTGGGACATCTGAGTCATGTTACACCATAATTTCAAATCTGAATCCTCTTTGATTGTACACAACTTATGACACTGAATTCTTATTAAATCTTTACTCGACTTTGACTTTAATCTTCCAGCCTAAAGAATGCATCTTTAAGCTTCTGTTATGTAGCAACCTTTAGTCAATCCCACTTGTTTCTTGAGCCTTGAACTATTTGAAGATATGGAAAACTTCAACTGGTATGTAGGCTTTCACTCAACTCTACCAAAAGTAATTCTAAAGAGAAGAAGCTCATTTTTTTCTATTGGATTTGTTGATCCCAGTCACAACCAAACATACACAAAGATGCCAAGACCAACAAGTATAGGCTTCCGCTTCTAGAAATTGTTGGTGTGACCTCCACGGACAAGACATATTCGGTTGGATTTGCTTTTTTGGAATGTGAGAAAGAAGATAACTTTACATGGGCTTTGGGAATATGTAAGTCTTTGTTGGAGAATATGCCTAGTGTCATTATTACCGACCGAGATAATGCTTTGATGAATGCGGTCGCTACCGTCTTCCTGACATCGATCGCATTACTTTGTCGGTATCACATAACGTACAATGTGAGAAGTAAGCTCAAACCCGCAGTTGGCACGAAAGAAAGAAAGGATGACAGCGGCAACATCATCAAAGCCGGTGTTGTGGTGGAAAAGATTATGGATGCATGGAAGGAGATTTTAGATGCATGTTCCGAAGAGTTGTATACTGAGAAAGTGGTATAATTCCGGACTTTGTGTGTTTCTTTGAGCACTTTTTGTCATTACGTCGAAAGTACTATCCTTGACAAAGTAAAAGAAAAAGTTGTTTGTGCTTGGACGGATCGAGTAAGACATCTTGGTTGCACTACAACTAACCGAGTTGAATCCGCACATGCGGCGTTGAAGAAATGGTTGGGTGATAGCAAGGGGGATTTGTGTAGGGGATGGGACACCGTGAACCAAATGCTCTAAAATCAACATAGTGAAATTCAAACATCGTTTGGTCGGAGCAAGACGGTTGTGGAACACCGATTTAAGGGAAAAAATCTCTACTCACAATTGATTTACAACATATCTCGTGCCGGATTGAATTGTGTTTTTCATGAAGCGAAGCAGGCAGAAACGACCGGTCCAGATAGTTTAAAATGTGGGTGTACGATTAGAAAAACCTACGGGCTTCCATGTGCTTGTATGCTTTCTAAAAAGATGAAGTTGAATTCCCCGATACGCATGGGTGAAGTAATCGATCATTGGAAAAAACTTCATTTTGATGATTTCGAACCGGCAAAGGAGAGTGAATCTAAAATTACCATCTCCGACGAGTTGGAAGAGATAATGAGTAAATTCTCTAAAGCGGGTGACACCATGAAATTGCATATAAAATAACGCAAAAAATTGTGTTTCCGGAGACCACCGATTTGAAACCACCATCTCAACTGGTGAAAACCAAAGGTGCGCCGAAAAACCGAAAACTACCTAAGATGACACATCAACTAAAAGAGATCCCTCTTATTTTGAACATGTTGATGCATTGATTCCGGATTCACCCACACCAAAGTCCAAGGGTAGTGCTAACAAAGGAGCACGTATATCGAAGTCGCCTCGCACACCTCCGATTAAAAAGCCTCCTATGATCTACATTGATGGGATGCCGCTATTTATGCACAAATAGGGGTGATCGCGGTGCGGTTTGGGCGGTTTTGACGGAAAAAATCATCCAAACCGCAAGAGAAAAAATCGTGCGGTTTGGTTTGGTTCGGTTGGCTTTTAAAAAAAATCCGAACCAAACCAAACCAAACTAATGCAGTTTGGTTCAGTTCGGTTGGTTCGGTTTTTTACAAATATTTTATTGAATAATACATACATATAGATGGCAACATAACTTTGTATTTAGACATTCATACACTATCAAATAACAACAAAACTCGTCATGTTTTGACAACAACTTTCTATTTAATATGTAAAAATTAAATTAGACAAAAGTTAAATAATAAACATAAAATAATAGTATAAAACAATATAAAAATTATTAGAAATGAAACAAAAAAATAGAAGAGAGGAGAGATTAGTGAAGGTGAAAAAGAAAAAACAAAAGAGTTGAGTGATTAGGGAAGAAGGTGTGCGATAAAAATGAAGCTGAAATAGGGAACATTTGCATAAAAATAAGAAGGTAAAAAAGAAAGAATATAAGAGAGTAGAGATTATAGAAAAAGAGGGAAGATGTATGTGGCAAAGAATGCGCGATAATACTATTAGAGATTTGAAAAGATCGGGACTAAAATCATATGTGTAAGGACGGGAAAATTGTTCTTAATCATAAGGCTAAGGTATAATACATTTAAGTTTGGGTTGGATGTGAGTTAAGTAAAAGTTAGGTTGTAACATAATGCGGTTTGATTCGGTTTGGTTCAGTTTACAAAATACAAACCGCAAACCGAACCGAACCGTGCGGTTTTATTAAAAGATGACCCAAACTAATCCGAACTAAATGCGGTTTTTTGCGGTTTCGGTTTGGTTTGGTTTGGTTTGCGGTTTTCTATTGGGTTGGTTTGGTTTTGAGCACCCCTATGCACAAATATACTGATAATATAGAGTATGTGGGTACCGAATGTAATTGTGGATATCGAGCTGTTGCCGATTTACTCGGAAAAGGAGAAGAAAATCACACTCTTATTCGACGGGAACTTATATCAGAGTTGACTTTGCATAGGGACATATACGGTCGCCTTTATGAGAAACAAGAAAACTATGAAAAAATTCATGATTCCCTTGTTCCATCACTAAGCGGTCACACACCGGTTTCAAAGTGGATGTCATTCCCCGATATGAGCCATCTTATAGCAAGTCGATACGAACGGGTGTGTGTCGATTTGACGAGATTTGGATTTTCGGAGACATTTTTTCCGCTTCATAGTCGCCCGCCTTTGGACACGTCTAGCCGCATCATTTGTATCGGGTATCTAAGATCGCGCCACTTTGTGCAAGTTTTTTTAAAATTAGGGTGTCCTATTCCGGCTACTTCTTGTTAGTAGACGACACATCATACAAAACAGGAGGACACTTGGCCGAATCCTTTTTTTGAAAGAATGACGGAGTTTGAAGAAATGATGAAGCAAGAGCGTGAGGAAAATAGAGAGCGGTCGATGAACTTACCGGTTTTAGAACTAAGCGGTGAGGATTGGTTCGGCGCATTTTAGATTTTACCAAATATTTTTTATTTGTAATGGCCGGATGTGTGTCATTTTTTGTATGTATTGTCATTTAGAATGTAAAATCAAACCGATTCAATACATATATAATATACCTATATTTAATGTTGTCATTGTTTATGTTATGCTCATAATATGTTATGATTTGGTTCAATTTGTGGAATTTGTCAAAACAGATTGCACACATCAAAAATCAATTTTCTGTTCTGTCTCTACTTAATTCGGAAGTACACTTCCTAAAATTTAATGCTTCATGGCTGATTTCGGAAGTGCATTTCCGAAACATCCACTAAAAGCAATATAAGGTTTGTTGGTCATTATTACTCCAATAAGTCTATAAATAATACACCATACATTTTCATCAACATCAAGCCACAGACAACAATGACATAAACCTACCCCACCTTGCTTTTGTCTACTTCAACAGTGGTTACCCGATGTCGTTCCAATTTCTCTTCTCACGCGACACGCTATTCGTGAAATTGATAACGTCGCTTAACTCTCTCTTGCAATACCCAGAAAATCGGAAGGTTGTCAAGTTTGAGTACCGCTCGCCTTCGTTTGAAGACGAGGGAGACATCTAGTTCACCGCATTTGAGGTCAACAACGACGAAGATTTAGCGGTTATGTGGACAACTTTTGACCGATTTTCTTCGAAGGGTCCGATCGAGTTGGATGCAAAACTTCAAAGATCATGAGCCGACGTTATCAAAATGTTGACTCATCTTCAACTACCCGTGTTTAACAATATGTAACTTTAATTTCATGTTGTGTAATCTTTGTAATTTTGATACTTTATGATAAATCGAAGCGTTGCTCGTTTGTTTTATGTTTTTTGTGTCAGACAATATTTCAAAAGTGCATCTCCGAAATTTTTTAAGGGAGGTGAATTCGGAAGTGCATCTCCAAAGTCACATTTTTTCTAGAAAAAAGTGTTTTTGGAAGTGGACATCCGAAACCACCTTTTTTTTCATAAAAATTGACTTCGGAGATGTACTTCCGAAATATGAGGGCATTTTTAGAATTTTGCTGCGGATTTTCAAGAAGGTTGGGGTCCAAAGAAACTGTCAAGTTAGAAAGTGTCAAATGTGTAGTAGGCCCAAAAGGCCCAACTTCCAAATTATGTAGACTCATGTCCTATCCTTGGGCCCAAGTTTAGGTTAGCCGACATGATAAGTAATCATGTCTATATGCTATCACGTCTTTAATGCAACTTTTATCCTATGATCAACAATGACTCAGAACCATATTCTAATAATTATTTTTATTCTCACCCAAAAAAAATAATTATTTTTATATTTATCCCTGAAAATACAATTTTAAAACTTAATACTAATAAAACATTTATATGATTGTGTATTAACCTTGAAAGTATAATTTAAAATTTAATAATACAACATTTATAATATGATATGAACGTGTAAAGTATGATCGTTTTCGTAGGGAAGAAGAAAGTTGTTACGAAGAAGGAAAGAATTTAGAGAGAGAAACTGAAAAGCAAAACGTATTTTGCCTCGCTGGAAACAAACTCTATAATTCGATTTTGACTCTCAATTATCGATTCCTAATTTTTTCGTTCTCTTCTTTTTCCTTCTCCCTTTTTCCCCTCTTCGCTTTTTCTTTCTCTCCTCTTCCTTCTCGTTCTCTCTCGCACACAGCAATGTCTTACGCATATCTCTTCAAGTACATCATCATCGGCGATACTGGTAATCATCTCAATTAACCCTCTCTAATCCTTTTTTATTAATCTTAATCTCAATTAATCAATTCTCTTAATTATCATCATCGTTAAACCTTGATCACGCGTGTGCGTAGAGTTCCCAGCTTCTGTTCCCGATCGGGTTTTGTTCATAGGGGTTTTTGTTTTTGAGAATTATTCGATATAGTATTATGATAATTAAAAATATTTGATTATGATTTGATTATCTTGGTGTTGTTATAATTAATGTAATTTGATTAATTTGTAGATACGTTTATTTATTGTGATTGTGTTATAGTATATGGTTTTTGAACTTTGAGCACTTGTTTTTAATGAGTATGATCGATTGGGAGCAATCGAATTCAATTGCTGGTTAGAACCTAATAGAGTGTGTTATAGTTTGTTCCTCTTAGTTTTATTTTGTTTTTGATATTAGTGCAGTTTAAATTTTTTGATCCTTTTGTTAAAAAATTGTGTAGGAGTTGGAAAGTCGTGTCTTCTACTTCAGTTCACCGACAAGCGCTTTCAACCTGTCCATGACCTGACCATTGGTGTTGAGTTTGGTGCTAGGATGATCACGATCGATAATAAGCCAATCAAGTTGCAAATATGGGATACGGTTTGTTCAACTCTTTCTTAAATTCTTACAACTTGTTCAATGTTTATAGTCATTTGCAAATATGAACTATTTATTGTATTTTCTAGTTTCTAGGACAGTTAGTAGTTGGTTGTGATCGTCATTTTAATCGACAACCTTTTATTTAGACATTTTGGGGTGCAAGTTTACCCTAAAAATTCCTATTTGATTGAAGATGATATTTATATTAGTATTATTTTATGTTGAATCACTGGGTGGTTTTCGTATGAAGAATTATGCAGATAGGAACCATATTGGGTAATGGGCCAAGGTTGGATGCCGTCATTTGTCATATTTGTAGTCTGTCCCTACCATGCTGAGTGTGGTGTCTAGTGTTTTTGGGGGTTAACCATTTAAATTGTGGAGAATGAGAACCAAATTACTAATTTCATGAATTTATCTATAAAGTTTGTATAGACGTAAAGTAAATCTATGCCTTTGTAGAGGTAAGATAGGTTTCTCAACCCATCTTCTCAAATGGTCATGGGTTATAAATGGAAAATTTTATCCATTAGATGGGAGTATTGAGTGGGATATGGGATTTGGTAACGGTGACCCTTAAGGTTCCTTTCAGTCTTCAAATGGTTAGTTTTTCTAGATTGACTACCGAAATAGATTCTAATGCCCTTCAAGTTTATTATAGGAAGAGGGTAATGGTTGTTGCATATGTTTGGTTTCGTAGCCAAAATCCATAAATGCGCGTTCACTTTGTCAAACTTGATAAACTTGATTTGACTATGCTATTTAGTTGTTTCGTATTTGAAAGAAATAGGAGTTCTACTTTTTAAACTTGATTCTACTTGAAGCATCACTCTGCAGCTTTTGCGGTGTCTACAAATCGATTATGTACTTTTGAATTTTGACTACAATGCATGCCTCTAATTGCCATTCATTTTTCTACTCTTTCTATAAGATAGATCTCATTTAATCAACTAGGGAAAGAAACTGCATATTGATTTATGGGTGAAGTGTGAGATGGTGTTTATCAAAGTTGTTTTTGTGTTATTTTTGTTTATCTTTTTGACAGAATATATTTTATTTACCTCAAAAACTGGTAAAATAACTATGCAAGTCAAGAAGGTTGGTCTGTAACTGTGTTGAAATTTTGCGCTATATCTCTGTCTATGATGCTCAAAAATCTTAGCAGTGTTCCACTTATTATGTAAAGAGAGATGTAAAAACAACATCCAGTCTCTTTTCAGCATAGAATGGTTATCCAAATTTCAGTGATGGAAAATATTCTTCATCTGTTGGTTGAGTTTAATGAATTGTAAACCTGAAGGTACTGAACTTCCTCGTTATATTTCAGGCAGGTCAAGAATCCTTCAGATCTATTACAAGGTCGTATTACAGAGGGGCTGCAGGTGCACTGCTTGTTTATGATATAACCAGGTATCCTCAAGTTTTTGGATTAAACTGTCTGTTTTGAAATCCCAAATTACAACAATTTTTTTCACTTAAAATTAAAGCAATACATAGTGAGCAATAATGAAAATCGCGGGACAAGTCATAAATGGAGTCACTCATGCTAGACTATGAGTTACTCGGTTCGCTTGTCTCTAGAATGACCTCACACTAAAGTTTTGGGAAAAAAAGATTAAAAGAGATACATTATCGTATGATGGCACTTAGCAGAGAATGAATGATATTCTTTTGGGTTATTAACTTGATCTACCATCACCTTGCAATCCATCTCCAGGATTACATACAATATTGTATTTTATATCTTCCATCACTTAAAATATGATTTGTAAAACAGTTTGGTCTGTTTATTTGGAAGATTAAACTGTTTAAATTTTATAACTTGGGCTAAACTACTTAGAATTTTTTTAGGGAAGATATGATGTGTGCTTCGAACAAAAAATCAGTTTATTGAAAAGCATTCTGGTAGAAAACATGAGTTCTTATATATGTTTAGGAGATATGTGTCTTGAGTGTATCCAATTTGAGGGAGCTACATAATATGTAGGACAATTTTGACGCATGGATCAATGTCTATGTAGTTTTCATGTTAGAACTATGTGTTTATTTTAACTAAGGTAGTATAAATAATGCTGACCCTGTGTCTACCAATAGGAGGGAGACATTTAATCACTTGGCTAGCTGGTTGGAAGATGCAAGGCAGCATGCAAATGCGAATATGACAATTATGCTGATTGGAAACAAGTGTGATCTTGCTCACAGACGGGCTGTAAGCACAGAAGAAGGTGAACAGTTTGCAAAGGAGCACGGGTTGATCTTCATGGAGGCCTCAGCAAAAACTGCTCAGAATGTTGAAGAGGTCAGAAGTCACCTCATATACTTTTGTTTTCTTTGTTTATTTCTCATCTCCCACAAGGAAAGTCAGACTTTGTAGTTTGTCCATAACTAAGTTCTTAGGTTGAATATTTTGGAAAATTGTCTGTGTAGGAAAGTTTTAATATAACCTATCCTTTTACAGGCTTTCATAAAAACAGCTGGAACCATATACAAAAAGATTCAGGATGGAGTTTTTGATGTATCAAATGAGGTTAGCTTTTCTTATTTCATCAATTTAGATTTGTCATTCCTTACCTCGACTGTTTTACCACTTTATGATTATAATGAGAACAGTGTAGCCTCCTGATTCAAGAAACAAGTCACTGATAATTTTTATATGATTGCAGTCTTATGGAATAAAAGTAGGATATGGTGGAATTCCCGGACCATCTGGAGGTAGGGATGGCCCTTCTGCTGCTGGTGGAAGCTGCTGCAGTTGAAGTAAAACAAACATATTGCAACCTGTTTGTTTCAAATGTAGTTCTTTATGTACTCTCTTCTCTTTTGGGTTTGGATATATGAAAGTATATACGTTTGTCGTGGGTTGATTAAATCAGATAATTGTATAATGGCCTATTTTAAATCTTCGACTTAAACTGACTATTTGTTTATATTTGTGTGCATAGTTAATTGATTTGTTGTTTCATTCTTCTGTTGAAATATAATTCTTGGTATTATATTGGCCCCAAGGGCCAGAAATATGTCAAAATGCTATTGATAAGATATTGGCAAAACTCATTACTGAGTTTTACAGTACCCTATCTGCAGGAACTAGAGGAACAATACAATCCTACTCTGTAATATATTTAATATGGGAATAAGATGTGGATATGGTTTGTTGTATTTGAAATTGCTCTTGTATTAATGAATCAAGTTTGTAGTTCTTTATAACCTTATTCAACGAAATAAAAATGTAAATTGTTTTGTTTATATAAACCCTCCTTTTTCTTCTTTGTTCATTTCTTAATTCTGATGTTTCCATCTAATTAATTTAGTTGCTTATTAGAAACTGTGACAGATCTCAAGCTTGTGTTACTTGTCTTAATTATTGGCAAATGTCAAATTATTTTGTTTATAAGGTCTCAAGTCCCACATAATGGTATATATACTATTACAGAGTTTTAAAAACCGGTTATGTTATTAGAGAGATATTCATTGAACCTTATGACTTACTCTAATAAAATCAGATGATTTGATCATAAAGTTCGGGTTCACCGTCTCGATAATCTAATCTCTAAAAAATTCTTGACATTTAGGGTCCGTTTGTTTTGTCTTTTTAAAAAAATGATTTTTTTTTAGTGTTACAAAATTTCGTCTAAAAAAAATTTACAAAGAAACTTTTCATAAAAGCTTCAAATGAAAATTTGGTTTGAATAGTTATTCTTAAAATGTTATTTTAAGTATTTTATCTTTTTAAAGAATTTTTTTTTAGATATCAAAATTTTAAAAAATCACTTAATTTTGAAGTTATTTCAAATAGATTTTCATAAAAATCAATTTTGAAATACAACTTTTTGAAAAAATTGCGATTTTGACTAGATTTTGGTCTTTAAAAATGTATATTTATGTTATAGGATATCAAAATTAGTGTTTAAATTTTAAAAAAATAAATATAAAAAAACTTGTAATATTTTAAAAATAATTTTGCAAAATCTATTTTAAAAAATATAAAAAAAAAAATTGTTTTTTTAAAGCTGAAACAAACTAATCCTTAAAAATGGTCAAAAACACTACAAATTAAATTGATTTTTTTCTATATTGTTGTAAGATTTATATTTTCTACTATTCTTTTAATTTTTTAATTATTTAAATTTAAAATTTAAAATTTATTTTTATTTATAAAATTCTAAAAAAATATTGACATTTAAGAATCGTCAAAAATATTATAGATAAAATTATCTTTACAATATCTTTATTATTTAATTTTTCTGTTATTATTATTATCGGTTTAAATTGCACAATTTTTCTGTTATTTAATTGTGTTGCTGATGAGCTAGCTAAGATTGGGAGGCAATTAAAGCTTGATTATAAGTTTCTTGATGAGGCTCCTGATTTTCTCAAGACTCTTCTTCAAAAGGATTCTCTTGGTTTATCTACTTCTAGAGTAGTTGTTGCGTAGTTTTTCTGTTCTTGGGCTTCGGCCCTCTTGTTTATCAAAAAATAAAATAAATAAATTGCACAAGTTTGAGAAAAATATTTTTGTTTTTAAAATATCAATTTATTTGAATTATTATTTGTTTTTTTTTTCATTTTAAATGGAGAAAAATTAGACAACGATTGGACTTGAGTGTATAATGAGACAGTGATTGGACTTCAATATATTCACATGTTGAAACTGAAACTGATCAATTATGAAATAAATTGAAAGAGTTGTATGAGTGCAAGAGCGTGCAAAAAATAACACACGTTTGATTCAAAAATTGGTTAATATGAAATACAAGGATGGTGTCTTAATGGCAGAGCATAAGTGTGTTTTCGAATACTGTAAATTAGTTGGCAATTACTATATTAAGTTGAATTACTATATTAAGTTGAATGATGATTAATGAAAAGTTCTTATTATGTCACTTACTAATTCAACTCCAAATGGAAAGTTGAAAATGTCAACACTTAAAGATACCACGCTTAATGAATAAGTTATAAGAAAGGAGAGTGGTTGGATTGTTACTCCTAATCAGTCTGAAGCCCTTGTTACAGAGTCACGAGGGAAAGGAAAAACCATGAATTTTCATAAGCGTGATGAGTTTAAGAATCACGAAAAGTCAAGAACTATAAAAGAAATTATATGCTACAATTGTGACAACATGGGACACAAGATAATTGCAGGTTTCTCAAAAGAAAGTATTCAAATAAATGAGATGAATACAATAAGAAGAAAAATGATATGGGAATAACAATAGTTGCACGTGATAGTGATGTCTACTTTATTTATGATGATAGTTCCATAAATCTTGTCTATTAAGATTCAACTTGGATTATTAATTGAATTATATCATATTGTGTTACTCTTAGACGTGATTTCTTCTCATCTTATACTATTGGTGATTTTGGAACGGTAAAAATGAGAAATGATGGAGTTTGTGAAATGGTTTGTAGGTGAGATGTTTGCGTTAAAAATTGTGTTGAATGCAAGTTTCAATCGAAAAATGTGAGACAAGTTCCTATGATTCGTCTCAACTTGATTTCGGTCAAAGCCTTAGATATTGAAGGTTATTACACTTTCTTTAATAGTTATGGCTTGCGTAAGATCAACAAAGGGTCACTAGTAGTAGCAAGTGTGCAAAGTCTCGTAATTCTTTAAAATTGTTGTGGTATTGAGAGCTAACTCGCGTTAAGTAAAAAGCAATTGTCTATGTGTTGTTCATTAGGTTAGTATGTCATTATATCAAGTTATTTATAATCCATGGGCTTAGATCTCAGTCTCCCTATGATATTGTAAGCACTTCGAAAAAGGGTGGTTGGTTCCCTTAAACACTGAGAGCATAATTGAATCCCACGACCCTTAATGTCATGTTCGTTGACCAGATATATTTTCTACGCATGATTGTAAATTATGGGCAAGGACTCTCAGGTCGCTGGTGACATATTTGAAAAAGGGACGCTTGATCCAATATGGGGACACTTGAACTTACGAAAGGGTGACTTGGGAAGGATGATGGACTAAATGTAAGCCCTCACCCTGCTCTCAAGGTCTCCCTCGATTATACCACGATAGTTATGTTTGTGTAAGCTTTTGAAAATTTGGTAAACAAATATTTTTTATGTTGATAGGTAAAAACAATTTTGGCTAGTTTTTAAAAAGAGCTATATTTAACGAAAAAGAAGAAAATAGAACATATTTAACTTATCATTTTTTTTAAATCTCTAAAAGTAGTCTTTAAATTATTTATATCAAAATTTTATTTATAAGAGAGGTGACCCATACCCCCAATTATCTTAAGATTTTGGTAGTATGTGGTGACAATGTCTCTTGAATCATGTACATTTAGCCCATTAACACTTTTGATACTCTCAGGACTCCCAAACAAAGTGATATCAGAGCCCTGGTTAGCTCGATGGGGGAGCGGAAGTGTGGATCAAAGCTAGTGATGTGGATGACTCACACTTGTGGAGAAGATTCTTGGGTTTCAAATGTGAAAGTGTTAAAGTCCCACTTCGATTAGGAAATGTGTAAATGTAGGATTTATAAGAGAGACGACTCATACCCCCATTTACCTTAAGGTTTTGGATGAATATGAGGCGCTAAGATCTCTTGGATCTCCAACGTTTGGCCCATTAACACTTCTGACGCTCCCAGTAACAAGTGGTATTAGAGCCTGATTGGCTCAGTGGAGGGAGTGGAAGTGAATCTAGCGTGAATCAATGCTAGTGATGTGGATGACTCAAAGCAACTTTAATGCAATAAATTAAAGCTTTGATTTATTAGAGTTGACCGTATTTATAATTCACCACCGTTGGAATGCATCTATGTGATGGTAGCTATAACATGTTGTGCTCTCCATAACCAACGACAACTAACTCAATTAGAATATTAAATGAAATTAAAATAATAAATTGAATTGTATTGAATATGTTAACAATCATTTATATGATTTTACTATGAAGTAGCGGAATACCCGTGCGTTCGCACGGGTATGGGTACGGTACGCGCATTTGTTTTCAAAATGTAATAAAAGAAAGATAAATTTATTTAATCAATAAATTTTATTATTTTTAAAAAAATAATAAATCTGTGTCTTTATTTTTTGTATATATATAATTTTTAAATGAACAATTTACTTTTTCGGATATAAACATAATTTTTGAAGATTGTTGTAGAATTTGGCCACTAACGCAACTTGGTCAAGTTTCTTCGTAATCACAAATATTAATCCTACAATATTATAAACCGTTAAACAAACCTGAGGCGTGACACTCTCCTTAAGGATTTATCCGCCTCGTAAGCGCAAATCTCCCGGGATTCAATAGTTTCTTCCCAAATTCTCATTATGAATTCGAGGTATCAGAAAATAATAGAAAAAACATTTATATTGTTGATGGGTAGTTATAGTCTAATGTCATGTCTAATTTATTAATAATATTAATTGTGATTTATAACTTATTATATTAAATACATTGAAAAGATTTAAATAATTTTTTTCACAAAAAAAATAATGACATAACAAATGACATGTGCTAGTATGGATAACAATTGGTAGGGAATGGGTAGGGCATTATAGTACCCATTTTCATACCGCAGTTTGAAAAATCTCCGTACTCGAGCCCATATCCGCTCGGCACCAACGTTTGAGCCTGTTCTTGTGCCCTATAGGTACCTAAGTACCCAAACCCATATCTATACCCGTTTACCAGAATTTCTTATAAATATTCATGATCAATTATAATTTATCATGTGATTTTAAGTTTTTTAACAACATTAATAAAAAATTAAAGATGTTATTGTTGAGTTAAGATATTAATCAACACTTGTATTAAGACGCGTACAAATCTAATAGTGATGTATTTAATAAAATCGATAAACAAATATGTATAATATATATATATATATATATATATATATATATATATATATATATATATATATATATATATATATATGGACGTTCAAATAAGAACTTTAGTTATTATGATAACTGAGAACTTTTAATAATAACCATATCATTTAAAATGAATGTCTCAGATTTTACTTAAATTTTAAGAGACGTTAATTAATAGATAGATTCTGGTATAAATATATATAACATTAAAGCAAATCTGAGCATTATTTTAAATCGTACGGTTATTATTAAAAGTTCTTAGTTCTCATAATAACTAATCGTCCACACACACACACACACACACACACACACACACACACACACACACACACACACACACACACACACACACACACACACACACACACACACACACACACACACACACACACACACACACACACACACACACACACACACACACACACACACACACACACACACACACACACACACACACACACACACACACACACACACACACACACACACACACACACACACACACACACACACACACACACACACACACACACACACACACACACACACACACACACACACACACACACACACACACACACACACACACACACACACACACACACACACACACACACACACACACACACACACACACACACACACACACACACACACACACACACACACACACACACACACACACACACACACACACACACACACACACACACACACACACACACACACACACACACACACACACACACACACACACACACACACACACACACACACACACACACACACACACACACACACACACACACACACACACACACACACACACACACACACACACACACACACACACACACACACACACACACACACACACACACATATATATATATATATATATACACACACACACACACATTATGTGGGTATGAGACGCGGTGAGACTTAAGGTACCCGTACACGCGTCCATACTCGTTTATTTTAGTGGGTAATTATTCGTGCTCATTTTATAGGTTTTTACCATATTCGTTAATAGTCATTTTTGCGGGTGCCCATTGGGGATTGATCCAATCGTTATTCTTAGATGCTATGGTCAGATAGAAAACTTGATACTAATATTTTGAATTATACAAGTTAAAATTAGTGATAAGTGACACACATTTTTGTATATTCACGTATATTAATTTTTAAAAAAATATTGTATCTTAAATTAAAAATATTAGAAACATTAATAATAAAAAAACTACACACTTTTTTTCCATATTTGAACTCATAGATTGTCTTAAGTATATACACAATAATACAAATATGCCTTAAAAAACTAAATATATTTAGTGCATAAATATAATTTTTCCATATATACAAATATTTGGATCAACTATATATTTTACCGTATGTAAATATTAAATTTATTTTGACGTTATTTATAATATAAATGAAAAAAAACAAAATTATTTAACCAAAAAAGTTTGATATTTTTAAAATTAAACATATTTTTATTTATATTTGAAGTATAAATATAATTCTTCCATATATACAAATATTTGGATCAACAACATATTTTCCCGTGTGTAAATATTATTATTTTTATTTTCATTCACGTAATTTGTTTAATTTATAAAGTATTTATTAATAAAGTATTAAAATAATTACATTAATACAATAATTTTGTTTTGGTGATCATAAAATAGTTATGAATTGTTTATATTATCATATAATTTTAATGCCAATTAATTCATTCATTACTTTTTTTTTGTCTAGTATCTTTTTACTTAAAAATATTTGCCTCAATTATTTCTTTAGTAGTTACATAAATAATTAAAAAATAACACATTTTTTCTATGTTACAATTAAGTATATTTATTTTTAAACTTAAAACATATAGAATGAACTTGACCCGTTAAAGTTTTAAATTTTAATATTCAACCATTTTGTGATTATATAAATAAATGTATATTGGTCAATAATGAACTTAACATATTAAAATTTTACTTATTTATTTATTTTTATCATTATAAATATATTTTTAATAAATTTGAAAATATGATATAAAACTAATATTAATTGCAAACATAAAAATAGGATACTAATTGAAAACATTAAAATAAGATTATTGTGAAAATGAGTTTCTATATTGATATAATAAATTTATTTATATCAATAAGATATCATAAATTTGAAATTGTATAGTTCTATAAATTAATATATTTAATTGTTATAATATAAATATTAATTTAATTTATATATGTAATATATTTTTCAATGGATTATATATTTAGTGATATTTGTTAATAATTATATAGATAACATTTTAAGAATTAAAATTTATTTTTTATAAGCAATTAAATTGACTAATTAATATTTTAAAAAATAAAGATGAATATTTAATTTAATTTAAATTATAAATTTATTTTTTAATTTCCCGCCTATTAAAAAATGTAGCTAATTTGAAATGGAAAAATATTAGTTGTTCTATAAAGATATTTTTTATAATTATAAATAATTAAAAAATAAAGATTTTAAGAATTAAAATATTATATATTGAGTGATATTTGTTAATAATTATATAGATACATTTTAAGAATTAAAATTTATTTTTTATAAGCAATTAAATTGACTACTTAATATTTTAAAAAATAAAGATGAATATTTAATTTAATTTAAATTATAAATTTATTTTTTAATTTCACACCTATTAAAAAATGTAGCTAATTTGAAATGGAAAAATATTAGTTGTTCTATAAAGATATTTTTTATAATTATAAATAATTAAAAACTAAATATAAAATAAATGATAAAATAAAAAATATTTATATTATAAATATTTTTTTATATAATTAAATTATACAAAAATTAAAAAACTTTATTTACAAATATTTTTTATAACGTTTGATATTCACACTATTCAATGTTTGCATTATTCGATGTTAGATGTTCACACTATTCAATGTGATATTATTCAATGTAACCAATAATATCAATAATAATTATAATAATAATAATTTGTATTAAATCTAAGTAATTTATAGGTTTTCCCTACATATACGGATTTTTTTATGCTTTTGATATATTAAATTGTAATCTTTCACATATTGTAAAGAAAAGGAAATAATAAATTGACTAACTCAATAATTAAAGAAGTGTAATCAAATAGATATAATAGTAAAAAGTATTAAAAAATAATGTGATAAAGAAATATTCAATCAAATTATATATTTCAATTAGCAATAATTATTTAATATAATTGATAAAAAATAATTTAGTATTAGTAATTGAGTGAATCAAGTATATTAAAAAGTATTGAATATAATATTTATTTTCATTGAATTTAAGAAAATTTAAAATACATATAAAGTTAAATCATGCACATAAATATTAAGATATAACATGGCTAAATAAAATTTATTGAATTAATATTCATAATAAGAAATTAAAGTTGTCATAAATGAAATCACATCATAGTAATATCAAATCCCTGATTATTATACTTATATAAATATAAGTAATATATAATTGTATTGATAAACATAAATCAATATTACATGAAAAATATAATTACAAATAAATCATTATCCTTACAAACTAAAAATCACATTCCATGATACTGAGTATTTTTTCAGTGGATAATAAACTGCACTAAAAATGCCCCAAGATTTCCTACCATTTACGATTATAAGCAATATCGACCCAGGTAAATTATCAAATTATCACACAGTGCAATGAAAAATATAATTACAAACAAATCATTATCCCTACAAACTAAAAATCCTATTCCATACTAAATATTTTTCCATTATCATTGCCATTCACGTTTAGAAGCAATATCGACCCAAGTAAATTATCTCACAGTCCAATGTCATTGTAAATCAAGGAATAACAATATCGTTGATTACAGTCGAGACTAAACTCTGCTAATATTTACTTCATAACAGTAACCAAGAGCTATAGATTCAACGAGAGAATGGAGAGATCGATGGAGATCTATGATGCACAGACAAATAATTCATCATAATATTAACCAAGAGCTATATATTCATCTATGATGCACATATTTACAGACTATTGAAAAGTATGATTTGAATTAGATGAGAAAAAAACATGAAAAAAATCCAAGGATTGAAAATCAAGCCTTTTGGCAACCAAGACATCGTTATTATACATGCTTTTATTCTACCTACTCCAAACATGAAACCAATTGATATTTATTCAGTCTACTCTAAACATGAAACCAATTGTTGATATTTATTCTGCCTGCTCCAAACATGAAACCAAAGATACACTTAAGCTAATTAATAGTGTTTGATTTCATCATCACACAAAATGGTAACAACCCCGTAAGCATCACATTAATAAAAATTGTTACAAAACCAAAAAGGAGAAAACTTTACAAAACCTCAAATGTAGAAAAGCAAAATAACACAAAACTCATATGATAGAATTCGGAAGAAAAAAACAAATTCCTTAGGATGGGACAAAAGGTAACACCAAATCGATTAAGTGCTCGATTGAACAATGACTGAGGTCTAGCATCTTGCACCATAGAATAGCCCATTGATTTTGTAACCGTCGTAGAATTGGAAACAATTGAAATAAGAATATGCTAATAGATGGAAGAGGGAGAAAGAGAGGAGGAATAAAAAATAAAAAAAATTAGGACGATGTTAAAATTTTGGCTTTCGTTGTACGTGTACGATTTTGTTTCTTTTGAGTATATGCAATACTTCTCACACTTGATATATATGGACATTTTTAATTATAGTAAGATTTAAATCCACCCATAAAAACTATTAAAATTGAATAATTATTTGCAACGTAACTATTCACAAAAAGTAACAGTAGGTACGTTGATAACAAATAATGAAATTGATTATTCCAATTAAACCGTTTGATTTGATTGAAACATAATTCAAATTAAATTCATTTAATTTGATTGAAAATATTAAAGAGTATAACAGACAATATTTGGAACAACCAACGTTACAAAATTGATTGGGGAGGAAAAGAAATGAAGGTTAAGAGAGCCAACGTTACAAAATTGATAGGGGAGGAAAACAAATGAATGAATGGAAAGAGGAAGAAATGAAGTGAAAGGGAAAGAGAAAGGGAACGTTACAAAATTGATTGGAGAGGAAAACAAATGAAAGGGAAAGAGGAAGGGAATGAAGTGAAAGGGAAAGAGAGACACATGTCATTTTCAGGAGAAGCCACGTGGGTTGCTGTGCAAAAAGTAGAATTGATTTTCTTATAGGGTAGATATGTTGAAATTAATACTAATTTTGTTTTACATAAATATGTTGAACAAGTATTTTGAGTGTTCTAAGTCCGATTCGCAATTGTACATGGTCCAGCTCGTGCATGCACGCGAATATAATGAAGCACATAATATTAACATGCATCATATTGCATAACATGATTGTCGAAGATCTACGAGACACATGTGGTGATAATTTTGAATACGACCGTATTGTCAACAATTTTTCCACAACTGAAGTATTTGTCAGTCCCGATCCTAGTTTGCAGGGGTGGATCCACTCATGCATCATTGGGGGCTTAAGCCCCCACAAAAAGTTAAAAATTTATTTTAATATAATTCAATATTTTTCTCAACCACATTAAATTAACTAAATTTATAACTTACACATATTCACTGACAATACCTTTTTAGATTATTTTAGTAACCTATTATCCAATTAAATTGTTATAAACTCTAGCTTATCTCCTTTTCATTCTCTCTTTAATTCTTCTACATTCTCTAATTCTATTGTAATAACATAAATTATTTTTATCTGTTTCTTTTGCAACTATTCATGTTTATGTGTTTAAAATTTAAATTTTGTATTTTAAGTATCACCTCACTTTGTTATAGATCCATCAACTCAGCTGATATATAAAATTATATCTTTTTAAATAAATTTTTTTTTTTATTTCTCTTCAACAAGTGCAAGTTCATGAAATGATTTTATTTATTTATTTAATATTTATTTAAAAAATTTAGATTAATAATAACTGTAACTGCTGAACTTTTTTGATTAAATAATTTAATGATTAAAATTTTAATAGGTGATCAAATGTTTATATATATATATATATATATATATATATATATATATATATATATATATATATATATATATATATATATATATATATATATATATATATATATATATATATATATATATATATATATATATATATATATATAGGGGACGACTCAAGTGAGAACACTTGGTTATTATGAGAAATGAGAACAATGAATCACGACCATTAAATTTTGATTTTGTTGATTTTAATGGACTGGATTGGTTTCTCTTTCTAGAATCCTTAATATTTATTTTAAATCAACATAGAAAGAGAAATCAATCCAGTTCATTAAAATCAACAAAATCAAAATTTAATGGTCGTGATTCATTGTTCTCATTTCTCATAATAACCAAGTGTTCTCACTTGAGTCGTCCCCTATATATATATATATATATATATATATATATATATATATATATATATATATATATATATATATATATATATATATATATATATATATATATATATATATATATATATATATATATATATATATATATATATATATATATATATATGGGAGCGTATCCGGTGAGAACTGATATCTATTGTGAGAAACGAGAACTATCCATATCAATCGTTAGATTTAATTGACGTCTAAGATTAAAAAATTCCATATCAAGAACAACATACTAGATTATTTTCTACTAAGCTTAATATTTAAATATTCTATAAAAAGAAATTCTTACCATAAATATTTTATTTTTTAATTGAATCATTATTACATTATTTTATAAACATAGTTAATATTTAATTAGAATATTATAAGTACAAAATATATCTCCAACGTATTCACTATATTTATTTAAATTTAAAATTTCTAAACTTTAAATTTTTTCAAAATTAAAGAAAATTCAAAAATAAAAAATAAAAAAATAGTAATATTATTTTTTATATTTTTTTTAAACGGCCAAAATTATATTAATTTAAAATAGTTAGAAGCATAAATTATTTACTACTCGTTCTAATAAGAACTTTTTTTTTATATAAAATTATATCATTTGATTTTATTTAAAAATTTTAACTTTGAGAATTAATTTAAGTAAAAATCTATTTTCTCGTTATATTTTGAATTTTATATATCGAAGTATATATTTCCACAATTTATTTTGTTGATTAAATTTCTTTAAAATTACTTTTGAAATCAAAAAGGACTCTCAATATTTTAATTACAATTTAATCATCACAATTTATATTACTAATAAATTTTTTTACACTAATTAAATATCTCATTCCTTTAATTAACAGTAACTTTAAAAAATTGATTTTTTAAACAATTGGTAATTGGTATTCGGTGAAGTTAGCGTTTTTATGTATCAATTTGAGTCAGTTTGACCCATTGTTAATTACAAAACAAATATTTGTTTTCTTTAAAAAATTAAATTATTTTATTATTTTTAATTTTTGATAATTTTAGGAATGAACTACGTAATTAGTATTAAATTTTTTACTTAGTAATATTTAGTATATTGATATTAAAATATTGTATGTCATGTTTGACTTTAAAATTAAGTTCTGAACAATTTATTTACCCAAAATAAATCGTAAAAAAATATAAATTATATAAAATACGAGATACAATGTTAAAATATTTTTTTTAAATTAAATTATAGAAGAGATAATATTTAAAAAAATTAAATGACATAATTTTAACACTAGAAACATAAACTATTTACTTATCTTCCTGGTATTAAAAATAAAAACAAAACAAAACAAAACAAATTAATACTATTTTTTTATTTTTGAATCTTCTTTTAATATTGAAAAATATTTAAAGTTTAAAAAATTTTATTTTAAATAAAAATATTGAATACATTTGAATTATATTTTGTACTTATAATATTTTAACTAAATATTAAGTATGTTTATAAAAAATATTTTAATAATGATTTATTCAAAAAATAAATTTTTTTTATGGTAACTATTTCTTTTTATAGAATATTTAAATGTTAAGCTTAATAGAAAATAATTAAGTATGTTGTTCTTGATATGGAATTTTTAAATCTTAGACGTCAGTTAAATCTGACGATTGATATTGATAGTTCTCATTTCTCACAATAGATATCAGTTCTCACCGGATACGCTCCCTATATATATATATATATATATATATATATATATATATATATATATATATATATATATATATATATATATATATATATATATATATATATATATATATATATATATATATATATAAAGACACATTTTTATTGTGTTGATAATAAAAAAATAATTTAACAATTTAAAAAAATAAATAATTGAAAAAAATAATTATAATTTGGAAAATGCTAACCCTTAGGGCACTCTTTAAGTGATTAAAATGATAAATTTTTATTAAAATGTGTGTATTTAATGCATTAAAAATGTTTTGGAAATTGAAATATTGACTTTTATAAAGAATACTTTCTTTATTTAGTATGTTTAAAGAGTGCATTGAGGGCACTGGTTAGCAAGACCCTTATGATTAATATAATCTTTAATATATTTAAAGTTTATTATTTTATTATAATTATATATTGTAAAAATTCAAAGTATTTTTATCTTTTCAAACTATGTGAAATATATTTGTGCCCCTATCAACAAATTTTTCTGGCTCCATCACTGCTAGATTGATCATATTATTTGAAATGATATCACATATTTACCAAAGACAAAACCATCGGCAACTTCAAACAGATTTAATGGAACATATTTGAGAGAAGTTTGATCATGTGAATAATGAAAGTTAATTTTGTCTTATTTTTATATTTTAATTAAAATGTAATTTTAGGGATTCTTGTGTAATTTTAGGTATCATTTTAATTTTATCATTAAAATTTTTATTAGAATAATTCTTATACAATTTTAATAATTAATATTGTTATGTATTTTAATTAGAATAGTTAAATTAATATTAAATTTGAATTAAAATTATTACAGATAAATAAATGTAAATATGTGTGGTCAAATTGAAATAAAAATAAATTAAATAAATTAGATATTTTTTAAATTCTACGTGGCGATTTGGTCCAACAAAAAATAATTTAATTGATTTAATTTAATTTCTTATAACTTGTCCCATTAAAGATGCTCTCACAAGATTGTTGAGTTTTAAGTGTAAAAATATTAAATGTTAAAATTCTACGTCAACTAAAAATGAAAGAAATTATAAAAAGAAAATATTCATACCCTTGTAGCCTTAAAGTTTTGATAAATATAGTGTCAATATCTCTAGAATCATAGACATTTAGTCATTAACATTTTTAAGCCTCACGTCCTTGACTAAATGACTAATATTTATATGGACTAAGAGGTCTAAAAATAATCATTTAAATTTTCCGTCAAACAAATATTCATTTTAAATTACAAGACGATATGGTCATAAAATTGCTTTGTAGTGTTTGTCTTTTTAGATATAGAGGTCGCTAAACGTTAAGGCTATAATGTTTATTTTATATAATGCCTATAGTTTTAAGACAGTGTAGTCTAGTCAAACATTTATAAATTAAAGTATTATATATAGTATTGTCTATGTTCTTTAGCATAAGATATTAGTAAGTTTTTTTTTTCTCTTTTTATATCTTTTTAACAAAAATTTAAGACAACTTTTCAATAGCTATGAATTTCTTAGCCACTACGCAAGCTTCAACGATACTTCCTTTGGTTTAGACTGATTTACCTTTAAAGCAGGTGCTACACCAACCAGATATGATTGAACATCTCGAAAAAACGGGCCATCGAATTTTTTGAATTTGAAGTGTCTTCGAAACAAGGAAAGCTTTAAAATCCTAATTGTTCACAAACTTCTTGGCAAGATGACTCTCGTGCCCCTAGAGCCAGACAACACGTGAGTGGTATTCATGGAAGGTTCGTCTAAATGAAATGGAAATAATGCGAGTGTATTTTTAGAAAGTAGCTTCAGTTTGGTTGCGGAAGTGTCCCTGAGGTTTAAGCTCTCGACAATAAACAATCAAGCTGAACATGAGGCCGTCATTGTTGGGATCACGCTCGCACGGGAAATAGGGGCCGAATGCACCAAGCTGCAAATAGATGCAAATTGGTCCTCCATGGGCGTGAGTTTCTCTTTGTCATCACCCGCCCTTGGATCCCAACAACCAATGTGTGCATCAAGGGCTTCGAGAAAGGGGGCATCCACAAGGACGAACTCTTTCCTTTCCAATGCCAAGCTAATTTAGTAACACTTTTGAGCGTTTTGCTGGTCTTCTCAAATTGTCTCGACTTTCCCACTAGGCAGCAAATACTTCATTACCAAATACATGGTGGAAATGATCGCCCTAACGCATTGATGGCGAGATAGTCTATTATGAGGTAGTTGACTTCAATCTCCCTAGCATTTATTCTCCCGCTACTAGTTGTTCCCAGGGTTACATGGCCCTTCACTTGTATCTGTTCACCTGGTAGTCCTATCAACGAACCTTGAAAGGCTTTAATGTTGTTGGGATCGAGTTGAAGCCTCTAAAAAGCATCCAAAAACTAGATGTCAACTGAATTCCAAGGATCTATCAGGACTCGCTTGATGTCCCAACTGCCATGTTGCACAGTGATAACCAATGAGTGATTATCGTGAGAGAGGACTTCGACGATATCATATATAAAGAATGTGAGGTCGATTCTTGATTCTCCTTGTTCCCCTTTGGGGAACCTTGTTTATATGATGTTTGTGGTTAGCACCTGTCAGCTGTATTTATTTTGGGAGGAGTTGGAACTTCCTCCACCGATGAAACCTCCTACTATGGTGTTGACTATTGAATGTGGAACTTTATAAGCCATCCTCGGATGAAGATGGAAAGGATGACAATGAAAGAGGTATGCCCCAAATTAGTTTTATCGGAGTCTCGCGCTGGCCGCTAGCTTACTGGTCAAAATGTACAGTTGTGCATGGTATCCCTACAAGGGTAAGGGTACTCACAAGCCTTAGTAGTTTTATATTAGTTAGAGAGGTTAGGGCTTGTGCGTGACAATTAAAGGCCTTGTATGGTGGTGTTTATCATGTAAGAAAGGCTAACTCACGTTAGGTGACTGGTTTTGTGCTATGTGTAATGCTAGTTAGGTTATTATATGTCTTATCTCGTTAGCGATGAGGTGTTTATATAGGCCCTTAGGTCTAGGGTTTCCTTGGGAATGATAACCATCGCTGAATCCATACTTTCTAGGAGGACATAGATCAACTATTGATTCTGACCAAGAAAAATCTTTCTCCATGTTTCCCATAACTGGGCGAGTGGGAGACACTTATGGTGAGGCGATTCTTACTAAGGGGCGACATATGTCAGCACCCATTCTGATGGCTATAACCCCTGCATTAACTAGGCATTTTTGCAAAAAAAACACTACAAAGTAAAAGTAAGATTTCTAACTCTATGTGTTCATCATTAGTTGTAAAACCCTTTTGATCAAGGCAATTAGTTTCCCATTGAATTCATGCTCTTAACAATATTTTGGCATGCGATACAACTTTATAATTATGGCTTTATGTTCTATCTTATAAATAACTTATAGGTACAATCAATTATACAAATATTGTCATTACATCATGTTTAATATTTGTAAAAGACATAATCATATTCAATCTTCCAATTTAGTGTTTAACAATTGCATCCAATATGAATTTGGTTGTCATGTAATTCAAAAACTTTCTTTTCTCCCAGTTTAAGTAGCCTAAATAAGGACGACATTATAAAATATCTAATTCATAGTTGCGAATGCCACACATAACTTTGAGTATCCATCTTATTTGGAATATATTTGATTTTTAATGGACAATTACTCCTTTTTGTACAAGTCATTGTTGAAATTTATTTGTCTTTATATCTTCTGCTTCTTCACAACACATAATTAACATGTGTTTTCCCCTTTTTCCCTCTCTCTTATTTGTATTCATCGTAATGGTAACAATGATAAATTCATTTTATTTTCTATCTGTTTGTGCCCATAACAATACCTTTTCATAAGTATAAACTATCTCTAAAAAAGTAGAGACAACAAATCACCATATGTTGTTTTAAAATAATTTAACAACTTCTAATATATTTTAGGGTTAAATATACGTTACCCCTTGCCATATAGGCGAGATTCAGTTCACCCCCCTTTAAAAAATTTGTTTTAAATTACTCCCTTGAAATCTGAAAATTCTATGTCTTTTGCCCATTATGGGCACAAATCCCGTGTAATATTTTATTTATTTACCCCTCTGGATTTTACATGCTTAGCGGGTACTAAAAAATTACAGGGGGGTAAACCAAAAAAAAAAATTAAAGGGGGGGGGGGGGGTAAACCGAATGTCGCCTATATGCCAGGGGGTAATGTATATTTAACCTTATATTTTAACTTTAAAATACCTTTTTAATAGTGAACACATTGATAAAATCTACAATGATTTTCGTGCATGTGAATTTGAGCATAGATTTCAAACATATGAGTACCAACTTTATTCATACCTAATTTAATTTAAATAAATATTAAGTAGATTCTTCAAAAAAAGACATGAAACTTTTAACTAATATAAACAGGTCTTTGAGCCCAAATTATTTTTGTCATTTAACATAGAGACATAAATTACTTTACAAAATCATAAGCAAAATTGTAAACCCTAAAAGGTTAGTCTGTTGGTAAAAGTTTGGGATCTTCTAATCGTCTAGTCGACATTGATTCTTCACATATCCCGATATCTTTATGAATCATTATGTCGACAAATGAGGGAGAAATACACTTCAAGCTCACATAATGTGATGACAATTTTGTTATGCAATGCCGAAAACTTTACCACACATAGATTTGAATAAGAAACATATTTTAGTTATAGTTCACCGCACCTTCTCACTCAAAATGAAACTCATATCTATTTGCAGGAAATTATCTATTATAACATGACAACCACGAGACTTTAAACCCTCTAACTTAAGACTATTCATAGATACCAAAGTTCTAATATTTAAAGAGTACCCTTTGGAACTTTAATTCTTTGGAGAAATTTACACAAGATAATTTTTTTCTTTTCTTGACATAATGTGTAGTGCTAGAGGTAAATATGTACGACTCCCCTTCTTAACCAGTTTCAATTTCAGTCTTAATCCCATTTTTTTATAGGTCTAAACATTGTGTTAATACCATCCATAGTTTTTCCTAACATATTAAGTAATGTATCAATTACACTTTTAAAAACCATTTTTCAATATGCACGAGATTAATTAAATGACTTGCATACAATGACTTCTAATATGGAAATTCAAAGAAAGTTGACATTTTTTTCATATACTCTTTGACACAATGACATTTATATGTATCTTTCTTATAATTAATAGGCTTATCTCATGTATATATACTTGAATTGGCGAACTCAAGTCTTTCTTCCACGTGGTATATCTAACAAGCATATCTTTTGTTAATTTCATTTCATATAAATTGACCTTTCAAAATATCCGCACTCACATTTGTATAACAAGATTTTAAACAAGGACATATATTTTTATAGACCAAGTTTTCTCTGCATAAGAAACAACAACCCTAATAAACTCAACCACTCCATCTTCAAATTCTTCTGACAATCGATAAACACATATCCATTTATGCTCCATAACTTAAGTGTTTATTTAACCATTTTGTCACTAATTCGATGTCATAAGGGTGATTTATTCAACATTGTAAGGAATAATAAAACAAAGACAACATTAATTTTCTCCAATGCTGATTCGGCGCCAAAAACTTCAATTTAATCAATACTCAAAAAACCATTAACTATCATTTATTTTAAAACTCAAACATCTTTCACTATTTTTTTTACATTAATGTAACTATCAAAACATTTTTTTTATAAGATAACTATCAATTATGAGTCATAAACACAACCTAAATAATATATGTATAATGAATATTGTGAACTTATATACAAATAACCTAAACAGATAAATGAACTAGAGTGACTTACACGAATTATATGAGCTTTATATATATGAACATGCATATCCATAATTTAGACATGTGAGAGATACAAAAGGAGAAAGTTAGTTGAGAAATGAAAAACAACGGAGTCAGCATTCATAATTCAAAAAAAAATTTATAGAATGAGATGAAGATGCTAACCACCGACTAATGTTTGAACCTTTTTACCACACCTCTATGTTGTTTTATGCTTTTGACTTTCTAAATGTGTGAATAATGAAGAGCGATTTTAGTAAAATAAAATATTGTGGAGTTTTACATATTTTTCTTTTTTTAAAACACACATCAATAAAAGCCAATATTTTATATTTAAAAAATATTAATGATATAGATTTTTTTAATACATATTTAGAGCGTTTTTCTATAAAATAAAACTACCAATCGTTAGTTGGTTCAGTGGTGATTGGCGCTTTGCTTGATAGGGAGGACCACGGTTCGATCCCCCGCAATTACGATCGGTTTCAAAAAAAACTATAGTAACAATGATAAATACATGTTGTTAGAACCCCAATCTTTAAATCTATCCAGTTACTGATCATATGTTTAGCTTTGACACTAACTTTATCATGCTCAGATCGATTATTAAGGTTCACAATATTGATTAATCTCACAACTTGTGGATGAAACAATTGTTGACTGGAAAGAGGAGTTTGATTTGCCACATCCCTAGTAAGGTTCTTACTCAAAAACACAATTCCTTCATCCAAGCTTCTTTGAGGCATTTCATCAAATACCTTGAGCACAAACTTAAAACAACCTAAGCCTAATAACAACACACCCAACAAAACAAACCAAGCAAGAAAAAATAAAACCCACAACAAAACAAGCACAATAAAATAAACTATTATATGGACATACACACACACACACACACACAAACTTCAGGGTTCCTTATCTTCCGGTGGTGGCGGCTCCGATGAGGGTCGTTTTCCATGTCGATACCACTCTAGGCCATCGATTGGTGGAGGTGATTTTGGAGTTACAAGCAATTGATGGTTGATGGCAGCGAGGAGGAGGAGGAACTGATGAAGGTTGAAGGAAGAAACATGTATGGATCTAACATGGATGAGAGTTTCAAATGAATGAAAAGAGAGGATGAGAAACTTATAGAGATGGAGGAATCTCCATTGAAAAGGAGATGACCACCATAATGGTGGTGAATAGCTCCAATGAGGGAGAAAGAGCCCTTACAAGAGGGGAGGTGACACCCATCAAAAGAGGGGAACTCTAAGTTTAGAGAGAGAGGATAGCTTGTCTCTCGAAACATTTTGGATATCCTTACCTAGATATACAAATTAGTTTAACAAATCCATAAACAAAATTGCAAATGTTTTAAGAGATCACATTGTTGCAAGTTCACTCCTTAACCTTTGAGGAACTTGATTCGAGATAAGCATTTTGAAAGTCGCAAAATTGCAATTTCAACTACATGAATAATCACCCTAACATTTTGAGAGAAAAGTTAATAAATGACATGCGACTTAGAAGAAAATCGATAATTCATAAATTAAAAAAAAATTACATAAGTCTAAAACAACCTCTAATAGGATAATTAATTTTCTAACTAAAATTAATTTCATATACATATTTATATTTTTCACGTCTTTTCCTCATGAATGCGAGAAAAGTATGACATACTCACATTCAATAATAATTTATAAAAGAGATCGCAAACTTTTCAATATAAAAAATAAAAAACTAATATTAATATTTTTACAAGAAATTAACATTAAATAAAAATAATAAATTAATTATCTCACTTTAAGGTAAAATAAAAATAATTAAAATAAAATACTATTCATTATGATTAACCCTATTCTACCATCTATTGTAGTGCTATGCTATGATGCTTGCCGTTGCCACCATCATATCCATGCTTAATCGGATGATTCAAAAACATAAATTATTCATTAACCTATTTCCTCACTCCAATCCTCTTCTCTAGCACTCCTCCAACCGAAGAGAAGAACAAAGACCAAACCAAGGTTTGTGTAAAACACAACCAAGATTTTGCGATTTTTCTCTTTTCTTCTTTTTCATTAAACTTTTCTGAGATTACTAAACTAGTACGAGGAAGACCGAGACCAAACTTCCAAGTAACAACAACAGTGAAACAAACAAACAAACAAGCGAGAGACACAAACACGAACACCAACGTTAATTTCAGATCTCAATTTTGGATCCCATCTTGTTCCTCTTCATTCCCAAGTTTGAATTTTTTCCCCTTTTCTGAACTTTTTCAGAAATTCAACATTTTTGGGGTCAAAGTTTATGGCTTCTTCTGGAAATCCAAATCAAAATCAAAATCAACAGCAACAACAACAACAAACCCAATTTGATTTGCAGAAACTTTTCAAAGGACCAACCAATCAAAATCCTCTACCACCAATTTCATCAAATTTAAACTCTTCTCCTTCTTTCCCTTCACCTTCACTTTCTGCACCCCCTCCTTCTTCTTACCCTACCCCCTCTTCATCATACCCTCCACCAACTGGTACTTACCCTTATCATCATCCTCACTATCTCCCTTTTCCAAATCTTCATCATCAACAACAAGAAAACCCTCTTATCCTTCAACACAACCCTCAAATGCATGCACCTCAAAGACCCATTTTTCAACCCCCTTCTTCTTCCTCTCCTTCCTCACCCCACCTTCCTGCATCTCCGAATCCGAATACTACCTCTGGTGCACGCTTAATGGCTTTGTTGGGCACACAAAACCCTCCTTCAAATCAAGAAGCTTCACCACCAGTTTCTGAATTTTCAGTGTCATCAAACCCTGCTTCGGGTTCGAATGTGGCAAGTCCTCAGTCTACACCTACGAGGATGCTGAGCACAAAGCTTCCAAAGGGTAGGCATTTGAAAGGAGAGAATGTTGTTTATGATATTGATGTTAAGTTGCCAGGGGAAACGCAGCCCCAGCTTGAGGTTACCCCAATTACGAAGTATGCATCTGATCCTGGCCTTGTGCTTGGGAGACAAATTGCGGTGAATAGATCTTATATATGCTATGGACTCAAGCTTGGTGCGATTCGGGTTCTTAATATCAATACTGCATTGAGATATTTGCTTCGAGGTCATACTCAGGTCAGATGTGTTGCTTTTGGCATATACTCCATTGATTTGATATTAAATTTTGATGCTTTTGTAGTGATTGGAGTTCAGTTGTTAATGTATTGAATGGTTTTATGGTTTTAAATTGCGGTTATGGTCGTGGATGTGGTTGCGGGTGTTGCGATTGCGGCTGCTGTTGCTGCGATGCGCATTGCGGCCGTTGCAACGGAAATTTTGATTGTGATATTTTTAAAATACACCATTAAAAAACTCTTAATGTTAATATTTTACATTACAAATCACATGTAAATTGAGTTTTTGGGTTCTTAAATTTTGATTTATGTTGAAAATATGTGAAGAAACATGGGTGAAGGTGTTGTTGCGAATTCTAGTATTATTACAAATCACACTGCAATTGCGGTGCGATTCGGAGGCTACCGCATCAACAATATTACGGCCGCAATTGCGGTTGCGGACCGCAATTTAAAACCAATGTTTTTTCTGCATAGAAACTGTTAATTTGTGTCTTGTTCTGATAAACAATTTAATTAAATACTTATAGAATAGACGCTTATCATATATGTGCTTATGTATAAGTTGTTTCTTAAATGAAAGATAAAATAAAGTTAAACAATATCCATATAAGTTATAAGCTATTTTCATAAGCTGTCCTGAAGTGTTTATGACAATAAGTTAGAAACAACTTGTGGACATGTCATAAGCTGTCTCACAAGTGCTCATGTCAATAGATAAACTCAAATAAGTCAATCCAAACATGTACGCGCTCAATTATGACTTCTTGGTGCTAGGACTGATTGATGCAATGCTTTGGTGAGCGAGGGTAGCAACTAGCAACATTTTTTCCTGTTTATTTTATGAACTAAAGTTTCATATGATGATGCTATATTGCTTTTGCATTAACCACAGCTTATACAGAAACTGCTTTTGTTGTCTGTTGCCACAAGACAGGAAAAAAGCTTGTGATTTTTTCATTACCTCGTAAACTTATGAAAAATTTGCTGCTAGGAAATGTGAGACTATATGTTATACTTATCATGTGAAATTGAGATAATTGTTTGCAGAAAGGCAAGATATAGTATAAACACCTGATCGCAGAAGTCTCTTTTTTAGATCTGATTTTTAAAATATTATTGAGCTATTTATGTGTTCATTGCAAAGCATGCTTTACCTCTTATGGCGAGTTTGCTGTTGCTACACACATTTGAGATGTTATTTCCTCCTTTTATTCTATTTCCAATCCATATGCCCTCCAATTTACGAATGTTGCCTTTTTTTGTAGAGAGTATCTGACATGGCTTTCTTCGCTGAGGATGTTCACCTGTTAGCCAGGTAAATATCTTTTTTGTTTCAGTTTGTCATGGCTTTTTATTTGCAATAATACATTTATTAATTTTTCCTTTGCATTTGCTCGTGCACTCACAGTGCTAGCACTGATGGGAGAATTTTTATATGGAAAATCAATGAGGGCCCTGATGAGGAAGATAAGCCTCAAATTACTGGAAGAGTTATCCTAGCCATTCAGATATTAGGAGAGAGTGAGTCAGTTCATCCGCGAGTATGCTGGCATCCCCATAAACAAGTAACAGTGACTTTATAATTTTGTTCCTTAAATTTATTATCTTTCAATTGGTTTTAGATCCTTAAATTTTTAGCTTATAGTTGGAATTGACCAACAGGAGATTTTAATTGTTGCTATTGGAAACCGGATCCTCAAAATCGACACTATGAAAGCTGGAAAGGGTGAAACTTTTTCTGCAGAGGAGCCTCTCAAATGTAACATTGATAAGTTGATTGATGGCGTGCACCTTATCGGTAAGCATGACGACAATATCACTGAGTTGTCAATGTGCCAATGGATGAAGAGTCGATTAGCTTCAGCATCAGCAGATGGTACGGTATGCATCTGGCTCTCTCCTGCCTTACTCTCCTTTCTTTATTTTCGACATCTAACTTTTTCGCTAGTGAAAAAAAATGAATGTAATCAAGTGTGTCAGTGTCGGATAGTGGACACGCCTACAATGTCATCTGTTGGTTGGTGCTGCATAGATTGTATTACATCGTGGAGTTGGCTATTTGAAGAAAAGTCTTATTATCATTTGTTTCTTTTATTTCGCACTTGTAATTAATTTGTTTTTGTCAACAGGTCAAGATATGGGAAGAACGTAAGGCAACACCACTTGCTGTTTTAAGACCACATAATGGTAAACCTGTTAATTCTGTGACGTTCTTAACTGCTCCTCACCGCCCAGACCACATCGTCCTTGTCACAGCGGTATATGCTTCAAGCTTTTCTCTTTATTGGGAAAACAGTATATTGTTATGCTTCAGTTGTCGGTGCTTTTGGACTACCTTGTCTGCAGCTTGACCATTACCATGAGTCATCCATGCTCAAAGTGGTATCCAAATTCACCTTTAATTTTTCATAAACTAAATTTTTTTTGTATATATTTCCTTTACTACACAGGGGCCGCTAAATCAGGAAGTGAAGATATGGGTATCTGGTTACGAGGAAGGCTGGTTATTGCCTAGTGATTCTGAATCATGGATTTGTGTTCAGACTTTGGATATAAGAAGTTCTTCTGAAGCCAACCCTGAGGATGTATTCTTCAATCAAGTTGTAGCGCTGCCTCGCGCTGGTTTGGTTTTGCTAGCAAATGCCAAGAAAAACACAATTTATGCTGTGCATATAGAGTATGGACCCAGTCCAACTGCTACTCGCATGGATTATATTTCCGAGTTCATAGTCACAATGCCTATACTAAGCCTTATCGGAACTAGTGATAGTTTACCGGATGGAGATCATCTTGTGCAGATATATTGTGTCCAAACACAAGCTATTCAACAGTACGGACTCAATTTATCACAATGTTTGCCTCCACCACTGGACAATGTTGAGATTGAAAAAACAGAACCGAGTGTATCTCGTGCTTGGGATGGATCTACTGATCTGGAAACTGTTAACACACAGCAAGTTCTTATGAGCACTTCTGAAAATGTCGTGAATTTGTCTTCGGATGTTCATGGTTTGCCCGAAGCTTCAGTATCAGATACTGAGGTCAAGCCAAATGATTTATCTTCTCATAATGGTTTTGAACATGTCCACGCTGCTCCACCTCCACTTCCTCCGAGTCCAAGACTGTCTCGCAGGTTATCTGGTTCCAAAAGTTCTTCTAATATTTTAGGGACCAGCTCAACAAGTGCCGCTGATCACGGCAATGAGCCAACAAATATTGATTCTTCTGCAGAACAAAGGGTAGAGTCTGAAAAAGATAATGTGGCCGATGTGCCTGCACCGAGTGACAATTTGCAAGAAAGTGACAAAGTTGTACAAAATGATGTTTCTGATAGCCCTACAATATTTAAACACCCAACTCATTTGGTAACTCCATCTGAGATATTCTCTAAATCTGCTTTATCTTCTGCTAATTCTAATACCTCTCAAGGTATGAATGTTCAAGATGTGGCACATGGTGATGCAGAAAAATCAGAAGTAGAGGTTAAAGTAGTGGGTGAGAATGAGACAGGTTCTAATCAAGAAAACACCGAGTATGACAGAGACAGAGGCTCACTCCCCGATGTTGCTGAGAAGAAAGAGAAGCTATTCCATTCTCAGGCTTCTGATCTTGGCATTCGGATCGCCAGAGACACCTATAATATCGAGGGAGTTCGTCAGGCTGATAGAGACTCCTATAATATCAAGGGAGTTCGTCAAGCTGATAGAGACACCTATAATATCGAGGGAGATCTTCAAGCTGATAGTAATAATACTATTGAAGCACCTGATAGAGACACCTATAATATTGAGGGAGTTCTTCAAGACACAAATAAGGAGGCACCTGTAAACATCAAGGAATCTGAAGCTGTGGCTGCAACTTCGCAGCCTCCAGCACCTTCCACAAAAGGTAAAAAACAGAAAGGTAAAGGCTCTCAAGTGTCTGGAACATCTTCCGCTTCTCCTAGCCCTTTTAACTCCGCGGATTCGGCTAATGATCAAGGTGGAAATACAGGAGGCTCTTCCACGGAGTCTACTTTACCACAATTATCTTCTATGCAAGAGATGATGGGCCAGGTAATCATTTTACTTTTGAACTTTACTTTCATATCATTAATTGGTTTTTTGACTCGTATAAACTCATGTCACACAATGAGCTATTTTTCAGTATTTTGTCTTGATCTCCGTTATTTCTTGTTTTACAGCTATTAAGCATGCAAAAAGAAATGCAGAAGCAGATGAATGTGATGGTTTCGGCCCCGGTTACTAAAGAAGGCAAAAGATTAGAAGGCTCGTTGGGTAGAAGCATGGAGAAGGTAGTCAAGGCTAATGCCGATGCTTTGTGGGCTCGCATACAAGAAGAAAATGCAAAGCAAGAGAAACTAGAGCGAGACCATGTGCAGCAAATGACAAATATGATCTCCAATTACATAAACAAGGATATGTCATCTCTATTGGAGAAAATCATCAAGAAGGAAATATCTTCAATTGGAACAACCATTACTCGTTCACTTAGTCAAAATATAGAGAAAGCAATAACAACAGCCGTTAACGAGTCATTCCAGGTTTGTATTAATTTCAGCTTTTGAAAATGCTAATTTGATCTGGTAAAATGTTTATTTTTGTTGCTAATTTGATTTGGAAAATCCCTATTCTGTTTGCTGTGACATATTTCAAACTTCTGTTTTATATCCGAAATTTTTGCATGCAGGTTACGGTTTACTAACTAGTATTATTTGTTTTGCTATCTTATATTATGAACCACCTCTTCATTTTTTTCCTCGCTACTGAAGTGACGATTTTTTGTTTCAATATAACTTACCAAAATTATGCTATAAATTCTGCAGAAGGGGGTGGGAGACAAAGCAATGAATCAACTAGAAAAGTCAGTAAGTTCAAAACTTGAAGCTACGGTGGCTAGGCAGATACAAGTACAATTTCAAACTACTGGCAAGCAGGTTCTTCAGGTAAACAGTCATCATATACAATGCATTAATTTTTTTTTCTTTATGATTTTCTTCTCTTTCTTTAACATGGGGTATGGTTTTTTTTGGTCTTATTGTGGTTTTTCTATTGCGCAATTCAAATTAGCTTTTTATATTCTGGATGTATTTTTATGTTTGCTTTCAAGATGTTCCGAAATTTTGGTTCCCTTGTCAGCGACTTTCTTTAATAATTTCTTGTGGTGTTATTTGTACTTTGTAGGAAGCACTTAGGACTAGTGTTGAAGCTACATTAGTTCCTGCTTTTGAGAAGTCTTGCAAAGCTATGTTTGAGCAAATTGATGGCACATTTCAGAATGGACTTTTGAACCATACAAATGCTATTCAACAGCAGTATGATTCTACTCATTCTCCGCTTGCCATCACTTTGAGGGTATGTGTAAGATGCTTGTTTTGAAAAAGATCTATTATGATTTATTCTCTTTTCCAAATTAACTATTAAGCAACTGAGTAAAAGATCTTTTGCAATTGGCTGATTTATCATGTTCGAATACTCAACATGTGGTGTCATGATTTTACAGGAAACAATTAATTCAGCATCATCGATCACTCAAACTTTGAGCGGGCAATTGGCTGATGGCCAACGTAAACTGTTGGAAATGGTAGCGAACTCCAAAGTGGCTGCCGATCCTTTTGTAGCACAAATCAACAACGGCTTGCATGAGATGGTATGTCTCTGTCATTCCCCTTACCTCCCTATTTTCAAATTGCGTTTTGATATTTTGTACTGTGAAATGACTTGCATTTCAACAGACCGAGGATCCTACCAAAGAACTATCAAGGTTAATAAATGAGCGGAAATTCGAGGAAGCATTTACTGGAGCTCTTCATAGAAGCGACGTTTCAATAGTTTCTTGGTTATGTTCTCAGGTATGAATGTATGACAATTATACGTGTTGTTGACTTGAGTGACAAACAACTCATTATTATTATTATTATCTTTTTTTTTGTGGCAACGGTGCTTTAGTCAATGTAGCTAACATTCAATTTGAAACCTCTTCATAAACAGGCTGGTTTAACTGGTATATTGTCGATGACACCGATGCCATTAAGCCAAGGAGTACTTTTATCTCTTCTACAACAATTATCCTGTGACATCAATACAGACACACCGAGAAAATTGCAATGGATGACAGATGTGGCTGCTGCTATAGACCCGGAAGATACAAGGATTGCAGCGCACGTGCGGCCAATACTGGATCAAGTGTACCGTACACTAGGCCATCATCGTAGTTTACCAACTAATTCCCCTTCAGAAGCTAGCACAATCCGCCTTCTCATGCATGTCATAAACTCAGTGTTGTTGAGCTGTAAACCTTTGCAGAGAATGTCTTGAGTATCATCTTTGGTTTTGTAAATTGTGTGACATCCACATTTGAAGAAGTTAACATCACATTAGTTTCAAAACTGCAATAGGAGTATAAACTGAGTCAAGGGGTGGTAGCAGTTGAGGATTGGTGGAATGGCTGCTACAGGTACTTAACTAGCAGTTATGGAAGGATAAGCCTTTGTGCTTCTTGTCATGACAGCGATCAGGGAAAGGTTGTATACAAAGTTATTGTGTAATGAGAACATGGGGTTGGTTGCTTCGTAAGCAGCGTCGTTTTGCCAGGATGTTGTGTGTGGGTTGACGCTCTCTGGTGTTTTAAGTGTCTTAAATTTTGCAGTCATTAATAATGAAATGAGAGCCTCCCAGTTATGTAAACTTTTTTACGCTTAATCCGAAGGATCGAAAGGGTGTAGTTTTGCTAGAGATTAATGTTCAGTTTGGACTAGTTTTTGATCTACCAGAGTTTCTCAAGTTTATGGATTTTCTCTTAAAAAAACAAGTCAGTGATGTTTATGCATGTTGATTTCAATTAATTGAAAAGCTATTGTTTTAAAAGCTTATAATTATTCTAATACTTTTTATCCATTTGGCTTTTTGAGATGTTTATGTAACTTGGCTATCAATAATGATGAATGAACTCAGGTATCTCTAGTCTGTAGCCAGAGACTAAATGAGTTCTATTAAATATATAATCATTTGTAAGTGTTTTCACAAGTTTTGGTGTTAGGAAAAAGCTAATTTTGATAAAATTGTGGTCATAAATAATAGCTTTTTTAAAATTGAAGCAATATGTTGTTGTCTTGTTTTATGTGAATTTAGCTTATGATAGATTTTAAACAATTATTGAAGGAAAAAAGTACAGAAATCACAGTATAATCTATCAAAAGCAAAGATAAAACAATCTTTTGTTTATTACATTAAAAACTGAATCAAATTAGATGTTTCAAGCGATTGAATCGAGCCGTTTAGGATTATCAACTAGTTGAACCTTAAACCAATCTTAATTCAAAGTTTTGAGCCGTTTAAGATGACTGAATCATGATCCAATGATCCAAAAGTTTCCTAAGTTAAACATCTGAATCATGATCCAATGATCCCAAAGTTAAACATCTAAGATGACTGAATCATGATCCAATGATCCAAAAGTTTCCTAAGTTAAACATCTGAATCATGATCCAATGATCCCAAAGTTAAACATCTGATTCGATTTTTAAAACATTGATTTTGTGTCGCAACACAAACGCATCACCATTTTCATATAAGGATGTAAATAAACCCTTTGATTAATTGACTTTTATGGTCATTCCTCATAACCAAATATAGAACCAAAAAAAGAGGAACTAACACCTATCTCACATTTGATTGCTGGTGATGATGAAAGGTGAAAGAAAATAAAAAATAAAAAGAAAGTGTACGTGTGCATGCATGTGTGTGCTGTTACATTTGTATTGAGTTGTGTGATACGGTTTTTCCTTAAAAAAAGCTTAGCGTGTGTACAAAGCTCACCATTTCTTATACCAATTATCTTTTCAACTTCCATACACAACACAAAAACATTCATATTCATTCTCTCTGATTTTTCATTCACCGGAAAAAAGGCGAAAAAATGGAGCAAGAGAAGAATAAAAGAGCAAGGGAATACGATGATGTTGAAGGCAAGATTTGGTTGAATAACAACAACAACAAGAAATCGAAAAAAAGAGACAAGAATAATGAAGTGGAAGAGAAAGGTTATTTAGCATTTGGAGTGTTTGATTTTCCTTGGTTGAAGGAAGGTGTGATTTGCAAATCAGAAGAATGTTTGATGGATTTTGAGGACACTTTCTTGTCATTGTTACAAAACCAAGACAATGGTTGTTTCAAAGTTTCTTCTGGTTTTGAATTCTTTGATGAATGTGATGGTTTATGTGAGGATCCAAAGACATCAATGGAGGATGTTTGGTTGCCTTTTGAGATTAATGGATTGGAGCTTGAAGATGAGGATTTGGATTGTTTTTGGAGCTCTTTGCTTAATGATTAGGCCTCTTTCATTTAAACATATTAGGGTAATCATTTTTTTAATTTATAAATTTTAGTAGTTCTATCTAGCTATAATCTTCATCATAGATGAATATATCAACATTGTATTAGAGTTATGTTATTTGAATACAGAAACGACAATTTCCGATCGGTTAGTTAAGGTTAGTGGATGATTAATGGATATAACATGACGTCGTAAATCTTTAGTTTGTTGAAAAAAATTTGAGATCTAAAAACGTGTTTCTCTCAAGGTCTCGTGTTCATGATGTATTTCTGTTGTGATGCATAAAATGTGGTTAACATTAATTTGAATCATTATTTGATTTGATTGGAAATGACATAGATTCACAATTTGGTTTGTTAATTAACCCAAAACCCTTTGTAGACATGCGTGTTTTAGTGTGATAATTAATTGAAAAGAATTCAGTGTGGCTTGCTGTAGTTATGATGATATATTTACCTAGAAACAACTTTTTTTTCCTTCAATAAAATGATTACTTATGGCATGCTTGGTTTCATGCATAGTTTTTCTTAAAAATAATTATTTATTGAGTTTTAATCACAAATGTGATATTTTTTTAAGTAAAAGAATATAATTTTTTTTTTTTTTTATAATCATAATTTTTTAAAGAAAAAGTTTGGGTTACTTACGTATGCTTGAAGGAAATTGGTAACTGATTTTTTTTGCAGTAGTGTTTCTCTCAGCCAAATAGCCATTTTTTTGTCAACGCAAATAGCCACTTATGCTCGAAGATTACACAAATTTAGTGGTTCAATAATCAACGTTGGTTCGGTGGTGTAAATATAGGTTCATGCATATTTGGGTCAATTCCATATTGAATCAACCATAGGTTTGATTTACAATTAAATTATGGGAGTTTTGCAATTTAGCACCATCGATTTTTTGTTTTTGTCTTGATTCTAATCCATGTATATGTTTTACATAACTAATAATATTTATGCTACTTATGAATTAACATTAAGCCCTTTTATCTAGGGGTGGCAACAGGCCGTGGCCCATCGGGCCAGCCCGCGCACCCGTCAGAAAATGGCGGGTTGGATTAGGATTTTAGGCCCGTCGCTCGCTAAAGCCCGCCCCGTCAAAATCCGCCGCTTGCCATACCCGTTCTGCCAAAGTCCACCCCTCCTCCAAAACTCACTCTTTTTTTAGTTAATTATAGTAATTGCAATTCTTAATGGTTTATTTTATATATTTAAATATATGTAATATTTTTTTAAGTAAATTTGTTAAAAAGTTGCTTTTATAAAAAAAAATTTTTAAAAAATAAGTGAAAAGTTTAATTAAAAGGTAAAAAAAGTCTATTAATATGTTAAAAAATATATAAATAAAAATAGGCGGGTAAGCCCGCCGCCCGTCAACCTGCCATTTTGGCAGGGCGGGCATGACTTTTATGCCCATTTTACTTGGCGGGCATGTCCGCTCCGCTCGTTTTTTGACGGGCATAAGGCAGGGCGGGCGGCGAACGAGGCAGACGACCCGTTTTGCTACCTCTACTTTTATCTATGTTGCTTTTCTATCTTATATATATTATTTTTTTATTTTTTCTCTCTTCTCTAAACCTTCTACGTATGTATGTCCTACAGTCTCCCACTCAATTTTGATGTGTGAAACAATCTTTGTAAACTTTTTTCATACTAAATAAAGACAATATTCTTTATAAAAATTAATATTTCAATTTCCAATGCATTTTCAATCCATTGAATACACGTATTTTAAATTTTTTTTACCACTTTAATCATTTAAAGAGTACCCTGAGGACATTGGTTAGCATTTCTCATATATTTTATATATTAATATAATAATACAATATATGAACACAATTTATAAAAAATTTAAAACGAGACTATATATAAACTTAGTCAATCATAAAAAAAGACATAAATTTACCAAAACAAAATAATAGCAATCATATCATAATCATTTCATATTGATAAAATCAGTTTCTAAATCGTGGAATAAGAAAAAAAAAAGAAATCTTAATTGTGTTATTTTTATAGTGGAGAAGTGAAATATGAAAGGTAAAAAAATTCTATTATTTTTATAAATAAAAATTGATAATTATTGAATTAGTTTTTTTTATTTAAAAAAGATTTAAATTTTTTTGAGTTGAGTGTGTCCTTTATTTGAAACAAAATGTCGTATCTGTGTCTGCTGCAATTAAATTATTTTTTCGTTGGACACTGCAAAAACGTGTTAGATATATGTCGTACAAGTATTCGTGTCCGACGCGGCGACACATCAGAATGGATTGGCGCTTCATAGATTATTAGTCATATGAGAGGTTAGTTTTTATTAGTTGTTCACACCTCTGATAAATCAGGTTCCATTTTTAATAATGTTTTAATTTGACATTTTAGACTAGGACATGCAAACTCCAGAGATATTCATGATATTATTGATTTGTGTAATATACATTTGAAAAATAAATTTTCTTTGGAGTTTATTTAGGAAGATCACATAAGCTATAAGCACCTATATTCAAAACTACTTATTCATCTCCCTTTGAACTTATACATACATACTTGTGAGTCCCTCCCCCACTCCTTCTGGTTATTCATATTGTTTTGAGATTAAAGTTGTTTTGAGATTAAAGTTGTCTAATCCGATTTTGGGGAGAGTTTAGACAATTCAGAAAATACTTAAATGATTTTGGAATTATTGTTGGAATTAAACCATAATATTGGAGCTAATTCGAATCAATCTTTCTGATTGATTGCGCTTCTTTTTTTCACTCTTCACTCGAGTGAATTTACCACACATTGATTGAAAGATGATTCACGCTGCACATTTTATCTTCCTAATTTTACTTCTAATTAGCTTAAGCTTCTCGTTTCATCTGCATCATCTCTTTATTAAGTCATCAACATATCATACATTCATTAAACAATCTTAGATTTAGGAGATCAGTGTATATGGTATTGATCAGGGATTCATTAGATCAAGGTTTCTTTACCACAAGGACTTGTTTTAACCAACATTCTCCTTGATCATTTTAAGGTTCAAGCGCGTTGCCATCATGCGATTCATTTTCATCATTAAGGGTTCGATTGGGTTTTGTTCGTCATTTAAAGTGTGACTCATTTAGTTACTCGGGTGGCAAGTCATTATCCTTGGGTTTTGCAAAGATTCAGACATACATGGTGTAATTGGTGTATTGTTGCAAGATTGGAAGAGACTATGTCAAGACTTTGACTTTTGGTCAAAGTCAACCAAGGAAGGTTGACTTTTGACCAAAGTCATTTTTATGGCTTTTTAGGTTTCTCTTATCATGATTCATTCAAAAGTTGCAAATTGAAGAAAGATTTGAAATTCAAATAAAGAAAATAGAGGGAAAATACAAGTGCTCATTACTTGGAAAAAAGTCATTACATTCAAGTGCAAAAAGTCATTACAAAAGGAGAAATAGCAAAACTACGAGAAAAGAAAAATCTACAAAGTTGACTTTTTGGTCATATGTTGACTTTTGGTCAACAGTTGACCATTGACCATGGACTGCTGACCATTGAATTTGACCCAACTCAGTTTGACATCCTAAAGCTATTCTTTAAGCTATTTCACTTAATCCTCATCATTCTCAAGGTGACTTAAAGACTGAGCAATTTCCAAGCTTTGTCCATCTCCACTTAAATCAGTTTTACTTCATACTACCACCCTGCACTAATAAAGAGGAAGCAAGCATCAATGCAATCCGTAAAAAATCATTACATACATGTAGCAGAAGCTCAATTTAAAAAGGACACATGTCCAAAGTATCATCAATACCATATCATGCTTTGTACATCCAAAAAATCAATACACACATTCATGAACTCAAACAAAAACCAATTCCCGCATAAACCGATCCAGTTCTAGACCTACACAAAGCAATACCACATCAAATCCCATTCAAATACAAGCGCATATAAAAAAACTATAATACATTAAGCCATCATTCATATTCATAAATTTCCAAACAGTTCCAACGTTATCTAAGCGTAGCATATTCGGTTCGCATCAACTACATGTGCATTGAACAAGTTCATGAAGGTGTGAAAAACACTAGAAAAGGGGGGGGGGGTGAATAGGATTTTTAAAACACAAAGCTTTTTACAAAAACATTTCCCCTCTCTTTGAAACAACAAGTTCTTTACTATTGATAATACCTAAAAGATGCAAAAAGGAAAGAACAAGTTATTTTTATACTGGTTCACTTGAGAAACCCTCAAGCTAGTCTAATCCACCCTTCCGAGGTGATTTCGCCTCTCTCAATCGAGGACTTAATCCATTATAACCGAACCGATTACAATCGCACGAACAACAACCGATGACTAACATTTGCACAGACAACCCCTGTGACTAACGACCTGTACAGGCAACCCCTGTGATTAACAACCTGCACAAGCAACTGCTTGTGACTAACAACATCTAAGACTATCTAGCCCTAGACTTCTCGAGAAAGACCACATTCACTCGGTCTCTCAAGGAACGATTAAACAATCTTTGATCACGATTTGTTTAAAGTATAAATGCTTCTACACAAGCAGGATGTAAACTTTATTTTTCAAATTTAAGACTAAAAGAAAAATGAAGCTATTAACAATCTATATGGAGTGAGTGTGTTTGTTCAGGTTCTTAGCTTCTTCTTTGAGTCTTCAAGCCCTTTTATAGCCTATAAAATAATATAATCGTTGGAGGACAGATTTTGAATCTTGCAGAATGTTGGCGGCTTGTTTGTAGTGGGAGACAAGATAGTACACAACGTCCGTCCTTTTCTTGGAGTGGAGCAAAACATTCACTTGTACCTTGTACTTATGTACTACAGTATAACATTAACTTTTTCTTCTTGAACTTCAGAGGCTCACAACATGAGTTGGAAGAAAAAGAATGAACTTTGAGTTCTTCAGAACTTCAAGTCATCAGAGTCTTCAAAACCGCATCTTCAGAGTCTTCAACACTTGGTCTTCAGAATCCTTTTGTCTTCAAAAACTTGATTCTTCAGAACTTCAAGTCTTCAGAGTCTTTAGAACCACGTCTTTAGAGTCTTTCAGCACTTGGTCTTCAAAACTGGTTTCTTCAGAACTTCTATCAGAGTGATGACTTCAGATGCTCCTTCTTCTAAAGTGGTTGCTACTGTTCATCAGAACCTTGTAGCGCAGAAATATAACCTGATGGCTTCTGATGTTTTGGCCACACCTTCTCATCAAAATCAAACCTGTTTGTTAAGTACTCAACAATAACAAGCGTTAGTATAACAAAATTGTTCATACACATTATTATCATCAAAGCTCAAAGACGTATTGCAGAACCAAATCTTGTTCTAACAATTCATTCAAAGGAAAAAAACAATGCAAAACAAATCCGGCATTACAATAAATAGTCTGGCTATTCTAATGCCAACAGGTTCAAAACCAAGCTGCATAAGTTACTACCAAAGCCAGATGCAACATCACTGTCATAAAAAAGACCCAAAGCCTCCAAACCATGTTCCAATCTCATTCCAAACTTGCAGCATTGAAACAAGTTCAGAACAACATTATCATAACATGAATAAACTACTTAGACAGAGGAGGAAAAAACAGTACATGTTTAATGGGGTTTCAAGCAGGGATAAGCACATTGAAGAGGAGAACAGGTTCTGATTAACACATATACAGTTCAAGGCTAGCCCTGGGTTCATGTGCTCATAATAACTAACATTTTAAACTTTTAACAGAGTTTTATACTAACAGCTCCCAACAGATTTCTTAACAAAAGTTTAATAGAAGCAAAAGAAACCCTGGCATCCTCATTGAAACTTAACAAAGTTCATTATAATTAACAAGCTTTTTACCTAACAATTTTAACCAAAATCTCAGACTAGAAATCAAATTAACAGCAATTAACGACTTCGTACTAACATAACATTCACTAACACAACACATACCAAAGTCAATCGAAACTTCTAACTCTAACAGTTTTCCAACATCACGGACTGAGTAATTCTAACTCTAACCCTACAGACCTATCCCTTTACTATTATGTTTGCCTTAAGGGATTGATAATTGTATGTCGATTTTGGGTTTGGGATTTTATGATGAATTTGATGATATTGATGTAATACCATGATGATTGCTTGGATTATATGATTTATATGTTGTATGATATTGTTGATTGTTGTATTGGTGAATGATAATATGAACTAGAGCTAAATCCTCCATGTTTAGGGATTTGAAGGTCTAGGGTTTAAAGAAGATTGTTGAAGGTATAATGAATGTTTGTGTTTTTTGTGTTTAGAATAATTAATCCATGTTAGAACTAGGTTAAAAGACCTTAAATTGCAGGAAACTAATGATTAACAATTTTTTTAGGCAAAATTTTGGGACTAGTCTAGGCAAAAGTTAGTGCACCTTTGGAAATAAAATGAACCTTATTATAGTAGGGAACGCGCTTAGCGCGGTATAGAGGCCGCTTAACGCAATATATTGGGACAAAAATTAATATTTTTGAAAAATGATTTCAGAATATGGAAGCTTATATTTTATTAAAACTAGTAACAAACCCATGCATACACACGGGTTCTATTCTGTTATGCGCATTTGGATACATAATTTATTTTAAATAAAATATTAAAAAAGAAAAAAAAAATCTGAATAAATAATTGATTATTTCATATATAAAATTATTTAGATCAATAATAGATTTTTTCTCGTATACCATTTTTGGATTAAAAATATTTGATCATAAATACCATTTCTCGTATATAAAAATATTTAAATCAATAATAGATTTTTCCCATATACAGACTTCATTTTTGTTTAGGTATCATTTACAAAAATATTTGGATCAATAGTAAATTTGGTATATAAAAATATTTAGTTCAATAGTTGATTTTTTCCCGTATACCATTTTTGAATAAAAAATATTTTGATCATAAATACCATTTTTCGTAAATAATAAATTTTTTCCATATACAAATATTATTTTTGTTTATGTATCATTTACAAAAATATTTGGATAAATATTTAATTTTCGTATATAAAATTATTTAGATCAATAATAGATTTTTTCTAGTATACCATTTTTGCATCAAAAATATTTGATCATAAATATCATTTCTCATATATAAAAATATTTAGATCAATAATATATTTTTTTCTTGTACACAAACTTCTTTTTTGTTTAGGTATCATTTACAAAAAATATTTGGATCAATAGTAAATTTCGTATATAAAAATATTTAGATCAATAGTAGACTTTTTCCCGTATACCATTTTTGAATAAAAATATTTGGATCATAAATACCATTTTTCGTAAATAATAGATTTTTTCCGTATACAAATATTATTTTTGTTTAGATATCATTTACAAAAATATTTGGATCAATATTAAATTTTCGTATATAAAAATATTTAGATAATAAATTTTTTCCCGTATACCATTTTTGGATAAACAATATTTGATCATAAATACCATTTCTCGTATATAAAAATATTTAGATCTATAATAGATTTTTTTCCCGTATACAAACTTCATTTTTGTTAAGGTATCAGTTACAAAAATATTTGGATCAATAGTAAATTTCGTATATAAAAATATTTAGATCAATACTAGATTTTTTCCCATATTCCATTTTTGAATAAAAATATTTGGATCATAAATACCATTTTTTATAAATAATATATTTTTTCTGTATACAAATATTATTTTTGTTTAGGTATTATTTACAAAAATATTTGGATCATTATTAAAACTTTTGTGTATAAAATATTTAGATCAATAATAGATTTTTTGGCCTATGCCATTTTTGAATAAATTTTTTTGGATCATAAATAACATTTTTCGTATATAAAAATATTTAGATCAATAATAAATTTGTTTCCCGTATACGAACTTCATTTTTGTTTAGGTATCATTTACCAAAATATTTGGATCAATAGTAAATTTCATATATAAAAATATTTAGATCAATAGTAGATTTTATCACTTATACCATTTTTGAATAAAAAATATTTGGATCATACATGAAATTCTTGTATGACAAAACTTGGATGTCATGTAAGATGTCGTGACATCTAGTCTGTTAGAAAAACTGCACTGATAGAATAGGACCATCTTCAGATTTTGATTCAACTATAACATGATGGAAGATCATAAGAGTCCTAGAGCCATTTGCATATAGAGACATCACAGTTATCACACACAAATGTTAACCAGGGATGATTCTGTAGAAACACTAGATTTTGAAAGGATTCCCTGATGTTATTTCAGATGTTGCAACATCTTGTAGCAGATTATAATGACAAAGCAGAAGGTAAATAACACAGTGATTTGTTTACCCACTTTGGATTCACAATCCTACTCTGGGGGCTACCAAGCCAGGGATAAGTCCACTAAATAGAATCAATTTATAGACCCTCAGCAAACAACCAGTTTACGATCTAATCACTTAAAACTACCTGTGATATACTTCTACCTAAGACTCACCTAGGTATGAGGCCCCCTTAAATCCCTTCACTCACATTCAATGATAATATCAACAAAGAAACTGAAGACACACTTCAAGACAGACACCTTGATCTTGCTTAACAACTTTGATCAAGAAACAAAACTCTCAACTCTTACCTAAAGGATTCGAGTGAGAACAATACTTCTCTCACTTACAGGTTTTGAGAAGAACATGACAGCCATCCAACAAATCGGGTGATCTACCTTGACAAATCCTAATGTTTACATCTTTTCAATACTTGGCTCGCTTGATAAACTAGGTTACAAAGCTTCCTATTTATAACTTATTCCCAACTGGACTTGGGCCTTCAATCACAGCTTTATTTGCTGTTATAAATCATCAGAAAACTTCTGCTAAAAGAAAGGTCTTTAATCATAAGTTTCCTAAATTGTTTCCATAACTAGAAACTACATAATCTTCAATATTCTTACTTGATTCTTTTGACCTTTAAATCTGCGCCACATAGGATTGCATAATATTCCATAGAATATTCTGCATCTGTTGATTACATCTACATTCTTCATATATCAGCTTAGACGGCCCGATGTCATGAGTTTCTGCATATGACATCTCATAAGACATGTTGTCATAGAGCATGTCTTAACATTCCATAGAGCATCTTGCTGTTGTACATGTTTTGTTCATATTTATATTTGCAAGTTCTATACATCCTGTAATACGGTGAACTGACTTTTTATCGATCGAAATGTCGCGGTAAGCAAGAGTCGCCACCGACTTTTATTTTATCCAAACTATATTCGGAAAGGCAAAAAGAAACAGAAAAAAACCTTTTAAGAAATCTGAGTTCGGGGGTAATTTATGCAAAGGGAAGGTGTAAGGCACCCTTTCCATCCATGGTTTTCCATGGGCTCTTAATTGCTTTGCTTGCTCGTTTGTTTTTTAAAAAAGGTAGATGAAAGAAAAAAGTGGACTTTAGCTCGTAAATGAGCGTAGCCAGTTTTCGAAGAATTGTGAGAAAGAATATTAAAGATGAGCATTGCAAGGTAATTAGGGGCAATTACCTTAAACTCAGATGATAGGTCTCTTTTTAGCCTTTCAGAATGAAAGGGTCTATCCTTGCCATAAGAGGGCAGGAAGCCTTTCGTTTGGAGGTTGAAGGGTCGTCGAAGCATCCTTTTCCATGAGACTGTCCCATGCCATAGAAGGGCAGGTAGTTTAAGGCAAGAATCAGAATAAGCCATTTTCGTTAGGCAACCAGAAGATACCTCAACCTTTTTCCGTAGGCAACTTCCGAGGGTCGAGGTCATTTGTGTATCGAAGGCAGCATCATTTAGGGTCGTGACCTTTTTATCGAGGCAACATGGCTGAGGTATCCTCGTATTCGAGGGACTTGGCTTATTCTGCAAAAAAACACAAGGCAACAGGCAACAAGGCAACAGGCAACAAGGCAACAGAGAGGTTACCCAAAAGCGTGCGTGTGTGCACCAATCACGTGATTATATTCAATTATATTATCTTGTAAATTAGCGATTCTAAATTCAATTCATGGTTGCCACTCCCTATTTTACTAACCACGCAGATAATATAAGGCAAGAAACAGTAATATGGGGGAGGGAAATTGTAACCAGCGGATCCCTTAATAGGGTTTGACACAAGTAATAATTAAACAGAAAAATAAAAGGTTAGGGTTTAGGGTTACCAAACTCGTGGCTTTGGCAATTTGACAAACCCTGGAAATTGAAAAGGAAAGAATAAACAAAGGAGAGTGAGTGTACCATTTGTTCAGAGACAATTAGGGTTAACCCTAAAAATGAAACTAATAATAAAAGAAAAAGGGTAAAAGAAACTTAGCTTCGTGTTTTTGAAGGTTGATAATTGGAGGTAGCCTGAAGCATTGACTCTGACCATTGAATTGAAACATTGACAATAGAAAAAGAAGTAAGTGTAGGAGGAGTTCATTGTAGCGGGGATCAAACCCTAAAAATAAAAGGTGAAAGAAAAATTAAACAAGGAAAGGATAGAACTTAACTTTTGTTTGACTTGGCGCGCAGTCGGAGCGTATTCGAGAAGTGAACCTGAAAAAAGGCATAGAAAAACATATATTTTTCAGTGTATGGAATGATCATCGTAAAAATTGATCAGGGTACAAATTGACTAGGTTTAATAGGAAAAAATAAAATCAACATAATTAATTATTGATTTCCCAACTTAATTAATTAAATAAATAAAATGATAATAAAAAAAAATTAGAATTTCGATTAAGTTACCTAACCCTAATATATTTAAAAATAATTATAATCAATTGAATAATTTAAACAAATTAAAACATTTAAATCAAAAAAAGTTAGTAATAATTAAAATAAGTAACTATTTTACTTTAAGGTTTTATGTAAAAAAATCTTTAAAACCAATTTTATTAAGAGGAAGAAAAACATTAAAAGAGTTTTTTTTTTTAGTTAATAAAATAATTGTTAAAAAAAAGGAAATAAAAGAATGAAATAATAAAAAGAAATAGAAAAAGAATAGTTAAAAAACTTAGCGTGAATATTCCTGCGTGGTAGGCTCTGAAAGTTCATGATAGACTTGCGTTCTGATGCACGTTGGATCTGAGGCTAGAGCGATCTGATGGCTGGTGTTGAGGAGACACCGTATGGCTGATGAAGATGCGCTCACTGGATCCGCTTGCAAGTGTATACAAGGAAATATCATAAAAATAATGTTGAAGGCAGGGATCGAACCGCTGCCTTTGGATTAATCCCTTAAGGGCGGCGTTTCACCACCAGACCACTTTCGTTTTGCTGTTAGAAACGCAATACACAAATTATTTGAAACACAATAAACGAGAATTTTAACCAAAAAAAAAAAACGCGCGCTCCCAGCTTCTCCTTCCCTGTTCAGACTGAAACTCCCAGCCACCATGGATCCTGCAAATCAGCACATAGCTACACGCAACGAATAAATGTCAAATCTATACATGGTTTGATTAGAAATCACGCTCTGAGTGCGATGGTATTCACGTTTTCTCCTGATTTTACTCGGAACGAAAATCCCCTTTTCACGACCTCCGCGACCTAACAATGGCGGAATCTGGTATCTATGCCTAAAACAAAATTAAACTATACAGAAAGCTTCCATATGTCATGGTGAATGCAAATATGTAATTGAATTTCATTAAATACACATGAAAAATCGAAATCGAGTTTGAAAAAGAAGCATCAAACCGTTAGCGTATATGCGTTGGTTCTGAGTGCTTTAAGCCTTAATAATGATTGGGAATTGATCAGGAGTAATCTGGGAATGCGTCTGAACCTTCAAAGATCTCTGAATCTTCTCTAATCCCTCAAACCGAATTCCAATTTTTATTGAAATTTTGTGAGCTTTTGAACCGCCTCCCTTGCCTGCGAAAAACCCTCCTCCGCGTCTGAATTACTTTAGGTCTATATAGAGTGTGAATTAGGGTTCATAATTTTGATCAAAATCCACTGATTGAGCTTTGATTGAAACAAGGATATCTTTTAATTGAAATTTTCCTATTTTTGGTCTCAATTTTAGCTCATCTTTTCCCAATTAATCCATACACGATTCTGTACCTAAAATATGTCATTTAGGTGATTTGAAATTTATTGCAAATAAACAACAAATCAAATCTTCTTGTGTTCCTTCAATTATTTAATTCTAAATTGCACTTTTAATGAATAAAAATTCACTAAAAATAAAATAAAAATCAAATAGTCATGAGGTTAAGTTTGGACACTCTTGAAACCCTTAGAAGCAAGTTTGGGCCATTGAATGAGCTATCCTTTGAATCAGGGCTTGAAATTTGGCATAGAGGTTCTTTGAATCATATGAGAGGTTATGAGGTCCACTTGGGTTGTCAGAACTTGATTTTTCTCTGAAGAAATCAAAACCCTAGTTTTAGAGCCTTGTGTATTGATTTGGATTTGTATTAGAGAAATAGTATGGGCAAATTTTGGGGTATGACAGCTGCCCCTGTTCAATCATCTTAAACCTGAAGATGTAGAGTGGTTTGTGTGCCAGTCGGTATCTGAAGGTGGAAGATGGTTGAACACTAGAATACCAAGAAATTTGCCCTAGCTGAAGTAGGGACTTTTGTCGGAGATGGGCTTAAAAATGCCATCCAGGCCTTGAGAGAAAGTTTATTGGAGATTGATCATGTCAGCACCGTTCGTAGTAACTGAATTAGATCTAAGTTATTCATGGAGGATGCTCGAAACTAAGTATCAGAACTAAATCGATGTCTTGATTATCTCTGAACTATTTTCGAAATAATTGTCACAATTAAATCTCTATCTTGATTATCTCTGAACTATCTTTAGAGGATACCCAAAATTAAGCGTCAGAATTAAATAACTATCTTGATTATCTCTGAACTGTTAAGTATCAGAATTAAATCTCTATCTTGATTATCTCTGAACCATCTTTGGAGGATACCCAAAATTAAGCGTCAGAATTAAATAATTATCTTGATTATCTCTGAACTGTTAAGTATCAGAATTAAATCTCTATCTTGATTATCTCTGAACCATCTTTGGAGGATACCCAAAATTAAGTGTCAGAATTAAATAACTATCTTGATTATCTCTGAACTATCTTTGGAGGATACCCAAAATTAAGTGTCAGAATTAAATAACTATCTTGATTATCTCTGAACCATCTTTGGAGGATACCCAAAATTAAGTGTCAGAATTAAATAACTATCTTGATTATCTCTGAACTATCTTTGGAGGATACCCAAAATTACGTATCAGAACTAAATCTCCATCTTGAATGAGCGTCAGAATTAGATCTTTGATTTGATTATCTCTGCACTATATCTAGAAGACAATGTTTATTTGATTGTAGAAGTAGGCTGAAAAAGGAACATTAGTTTTATGCAATGTTGTGATGCATGTATTGTAATGTTTATGAATGAAAGTGTTATGCATAGGCAATGAGGCGTATGTATGTTATGTATGAATTTACTATGTCACATGATGTATGAAAGTGATTTATGCTATTTGGAGTATCTTGAGAAAATAAATCTCTGTATCATTGTGATTTTGTCGTTTGATTTTGTCTTGAAGAAGTACAGCTGGGGATTTATGATTCTTGCTTGGGGATGATCAGTAACTTGATGTACCCTGATTGGGAATAAAGACATTAATAAACCATGTTGGTGAAGAGCAAAGTGTTGGAGAAACGACAGTGTTGAAGATGTAAACTCTGTTGGGGACCCATATTTGTGTCGGGACGAGAACTTTTGAAGACATCTTCTTAATGACTACTTTGTGGGGATATGATCTTATGAACCTGGCTTTGTGGGGAGATGTGGGTGTCTTGAAAGTTGCCCCCAGTATCATAGTAACTTACTACTCGATTCAGGACACACCACTGAGTATTGATCAAGATGTTGAACTGGACTTGCATAGATCTGCCCCTGCTAGTGAGGACTTTATGAAGTGTATATTGTAGGTGACATGCCCCTAGTAATCGTAAACTTAGGGTGATGCCCCTGACTGTTTGGCTTTTGAGAGATTCTTGGAATCTTGACTTGATTGCCCCAGATTGATTGGGAAAAACGTGTCATGCCCCTTGTATACGTAGGGGACATTGCTTTTTGGAGTAATATTGTCTGTCGGGATAACTTTCAGTCATTAGTTGTACCCTGTGCAAATTCTTTCTGTTTCTAACATTTGAAATTATGTAGCGAAATTTGTTTAATAATGAATTCATGAGATGCAATGCATACGTTTGTCTTGAGTTTTTGAAAAACATTAAAACAAGAGATGTAAAAGCGTGATATTTATAAAACGTGATGTTTGTAAAGAACAGGATATCAACTCAGCATTTGTGGTAAACCTTAAGGAGTCAGGATACCTTTTGGTGACAGTATGCTTTCGAACTAACCATGCTTCAATTAGGACTTTAAAGGGTTGTAACGTGGCTTGGTTCACGGTTTAAGAAACAAAAGATAAAGGCTCAAAATTTGATTGTACCCACCCCTCTTCGTGATGATCTTCAGTCCTAAGCTCAGTTAATTCAAATTATGCATACAGGTTCCAAGAGACTTATGGATTTGCGCCTTCGATAATGTTGATGGTTCGCAAGTAATGAGAACTTTTGAGATGGCAGTCACTTCTTCCTTTTGGTAGTCACAACATTGTGTTGTTCAGGAATTTATTGACTTCTCTGTTTTCATCTTTTTGATATCCCTAACTTTTGCCTGAACTGTCTATTTTGAGCTTACAGTCAGCGGGATGCCTTGATTTTTGCCTAAGTCATCTTTCTGATTTTTGACTTAGCAGGCTTTTCATTGTATATATGTTTTTTCATTTTTTTTGTTTTTGAAAGATATTGACTGCCTTGTTTGATTGATGAACCGTCATTGTCTTTTGATTGACATTTCCAACACTTCTTTGATGCGTGCGGTTGAACGTTTGTGATTGAAACCTTTGTTGAAAGGTGTACTGAATGGTTCTCTTAAAATAGAATGCACAGCCAAATTAACTGAGAACTACCCTGCCCCAGGTTATGATCCAAGGTTTTGAATTATTCAAGAAAGAAAACTCCTACAACTTAGGCTCAAAAGGGTTAACGAGGGATTATCATCCTTATATCTCCACTGTTTAGGAATTGAAATAATGCCTGTACATCGTCAACATAGTCCGTTCAAAAGCATACTGTATGAGGTTGCGGTATCGTTTTCGTCATCCTCCCTCAAAAGGCTTACAGCTTAGCAGGAGTTGAATAAACACAAAACATATGCAAGGTAAATACGTGGTTTGAAATGAATGATAACGAAATAATGTATTCAAGACAAACATATGCAATGCACTGATGATAATTATTAAAACAGATAATGTCTATCATAAGTCGAATGTTTAAACAAACAGAATAGAAATTGCAAACAAAAGTAAATCTAATGATCTAAAAAGTTCATCCTTCTAGCCATCCATAGTATTAGCAATCTTGTTGTGATTAGGCATGGGGGCAGTGATCACATTAGGAGTTGCAGGAGAGTCGAACTCAATTTCACCAGCGTCGATCATATCTTGAATTTTGTTCTTCAGCGGCCAACAATTCTCTGTGTCGTGTCCAGGACTATTAGAATGATATGCGCATCTTGCGTTGGGTTTGTAGCTAGGAGCAGAGGTGTTAGGATTCTTAGGAGGATCCCTCAGGGTAACCAAATTTGCCTTTAGCAGATGTTGTAAAGCTTGAGCTAACGACATGTTGATCTTTGTGAATTGTCGTCTTGGTGTATCTTGTTTGTTTTGACGGCCTTGTTGAGGCGCCGGTGCGGAGCTCAGGATTGCCCCAATAGATTGATCATGGTTTATCTTTTTCTGCCCATACACAGCATTGGAATCTGACCTCCCATTGAAATGCTTCTTTGTAGTACCTGAGGATGCAGCCACTTGAATCTTACCACTTCGAATGCCACTCTCTACACGTTCCCCAATTAGTATGAGTTCAGTGAATCCAGATGATGAACTTCCCAGCAAATGGCTATAAAAAGGACCAGTCAGTGTACTCATGAACATATCGACCAATTCTCTGTCAGCTAGAGAGGGTTTGACTCTTCCAGCTAGATCTCTCCATTTCTGAGCATACTCCTTGAAACTTTCATTAGAGCCCATAGACATGTTTTGTAGTTGCATTCGAGTTGGTGCGAGATCGGAATTATATTGGTATTGCTTGTAGAAAGCAACAACCAAATCTTCCCAGGTACGGATGTGGGTACTCTCCAATTGATAGTACCATTCGAGTTGAGTTCCAGATAAGCTCTCTTGGAAAAAGTGGATCCAAAGCTTCTTATCAGCAGTATGAGGTTGAATCTTCCTTACATAAGACCTCAAGTGTAGTTTAGGACAGGAGACTCCATCATACTTAGTAAAGGAGGGAGTTTTGAATTTTGGAGGAATAACGACCCCAGGAACGAGTCCAAGCTCTTCAAAATCCAGCCCAGGTACCTTTTGAGTTTCCACGCTTCTCAGACGCTCTTCTAACATCTTGTATTTGTCATCAGGATGTTCATCCTCATGGTGATAGTCCTCTTCTTCTTCAGAGGGTTTGGCAGAATCATGGTTACTTTTTGCATCAGTTTTGATACTAGCATCATCATCTTGCTCATCCTCATCACTGTCTTCAGAGGGTTCAGCATCCCTGAGTTGCAAGATCGGTCTAAGCTTTTTCCCCAGAGCCTTCTTACCCTTCTTCTTCTTCTTGGTCAGGAGTGCTTTCAGTTCATCTTGCCCCTTAGACAGGTTCAGGATCAGATCTTGAAACTGGGCGTTCTGAGCTTGAAGGTCTTTGACTGATTGCTCGAGATTCATGATGCTGAAATAAACAGCAAGGTGGTAAGAAACCTGTGGTGGAAACCTGTGATGCAATGTTATGAATGCAGATGCAATACTTCCAAGGATCTTTAGAAATTTAGTTAGCAACATTGGAACATGATTCGATCGCTTCTTCGTTTGAAGAACTCTGATTTTTTGGATGTTCTTCTATGGGAATCAAGCTCACCATATCCAGTGGGTCATAGCCTCTGATTCGGGAACTTCTGAATTTGAAGGTACATGGCTAGAGGAAAATAAATCCTCTTGCCCCTTGATAGGTATCGAGTCTCTGAATTGGAAGGCACGTGGCAAGAGGAAAATAAATCCTCTTGCCCCTAGATAGGAATTCAGTCCTTGATAAGAGCACCTGAAATGGTGCGCCCTAAATCCCTAAGATCCTTGAAAGGGTCAGTTAAATCATGTTATGCTTATGATGTCATGATGTCATGAAGTTATGCAAATGCAGTTCATTAGGCATAGTGTGGGGTAGTAAGGACAAACAAGTCCTTTTAACAAAACCTGCAAGGAAACGAAGGTTAGCAGCAAACACTAACAAGTCACGCAAGTCACACAAGTCACACAATTTTGCCTTATGGTTAGGCTTGCACGTGGTCCAGAGGTATGTACCCTCCCCCTGAAGTTTAGTTGGTTCAAACCTGTCCTATATAAAGATCGGGTTCTAGGGAGCTCATATCATTGACCTTTCTCGAAGGCGCTTATCTCAGTTCGGCAATCGAATCGCCATCCGAAAAGGTCCTGAAAGTCCAGTCCATATGAGTGTAGCTTCGAGTATCAACCAACTTCAGTCGGAACCAAAGCCAGCCATCTCGCTACTTTCTAAAAGGCCAAAGTCAAGTTCGACTAAGGTTCTAAGGGCGAATTAGTGCTTAATGACACCACGCGGCAGCCAAGCATTTCCTCAGGTCGGATCCCAAGGAACACCAGGACAAACCAATGTGTCACACTAACGATGGCCATCAGATCAACCACATCAGTATACGCTGTGCAGTCTCCTTGATCTCATGCCATATACCTAAGGTACTCAGATCCGGGTTAGGATCTTTCACACAGCAGAATACCCAAAACAGCCCTGCAAAATTAAAGCAAACAAAGCAAACAATAGAAAACATTTAAAATGAATCCTAAACTCTTAAGTTAACCCCTCTTTTATCGAAATTTATCCCCAGCAGAGTCGCCAGTTCTGTAATACGGTGAACTGACTTTTTATCGATCGAAATGTCGCGGTAAGCAAGAGTCGCCACCGACTTTTATTTTATCCAAACTATATTCGGAAAGGCAAAAAGAAACAGAAAAAAACCTTTTAAGAAATCTGAGTTCGGGGGTAATTTATGCAAAGGGAAGGTGTAAGGCACCCTTTGCATCCATGGTTTTCCATGGGCTCTTAATTGCTTTGCTTGCTCGTTTGTTTTTTAAAAAAGGTAGATGAAAGAAAAAAGTGGACTTTAGCTCGTAAATGAGCGTAGCCAGTTTTCGAAGAATTGTGAGAAAGAATATTAAAGATGAGCATTGCAAGGTAATTAGGGGCAATTACCTTAAACTCAGATGATAGGTCTCTTTTTAGCCTTTCAGAATGAAAGGGTCTATCCTTGCCATAAGAGGGCAGGAAGCCTTTCGTTTGGAGGTTGAAGGGTCGTCGAAGCATCCTTTGCCATGAGACTGTCCCATGCCATAGAAGGGCAGGTAGTTTAAGGCAAGAATCAGAATAAGCCATTTTCGTTAGGCAACCAGAAGATACCTCAACCTTTTTCCGTAGGCAACTTCCGAGGGTCGAGGTCATTTGTGTATCGAAGGCAGCATCATTTAGGGTCGTGACCTTTTTATCGAGGCAACATGGCTGAGGTATCCTCGTATTCGAGGGACTTGGCTTATTCTGCAAAAAAACACAAGGCAACAGGCAACAAGGCAACAGGCAACAAGGCAACAGAGAGGTTACCCAAAAGCGTGCGTGTGTGCACCAATCACGTGATTATATTCAATTATATTATCTTGTAAATTAGCGATTCTAAATTCAATTCATGGTTGCCACTCCCTATTTTACTAACCACGCAGATAATATAAGGCAAGAAACAGTAATATGGGGGAGGGAAATTGTAACCAGCGGATCCCTTAATAGGGTTTGACACAAGTAATAATTAAACAGAAAAATAAAAGGTTAGGGTTTAGGGTTACCAAACTCGTGGCTTTGGCAATTTGACAAACCCTGGAAATTGAAAAGGAAAGAATAAACAAAGGAGAGTGAGTGTACCATTTGTTCAGAGACAATTAGGGTTAACCCTAAAAATGAAACTAATAATAAAAGAAAAAGGGTAAAAGAAACTTAGCTTCGTGTTTTTGAAGGTTGATAATTGGAGGTAGCCTGAAGCATTGACTCTGACCATTGAATTGAAACATTGACAATAGAAAAAGAAGTAAGTGTAGGAGGAGTTCATTGTAGCGGGGATCAAACCCTAAAAATAAAAGGTGAAAGAAAAATTAAACAAGGAAAGGATAGAACTTAACTTTTGTTTGACTTGGCGCGCAGTCGGAGCGTATTCGAGAAGTGAACCTGAAAAAAGGCATAGAAAAACATATATTTTTCAGTGTATGGAATGATCATCGTAAAAATTGATCAGGGTACAAATTGACTAGGTTTAATAGGAAAAAATAAAATCAACATAATTAATTATTGATTTCCCAACTTAATTAATTAAATAAATAAAATGATAATAAAAAAAAATTAGAATTTCGATTAAGTTACCTAACCCTAATATATTTAAAAATAATTATAATCAATTGAATAATTTAAACAAATTAAAACATTTAAATCAAAAAAAGTTAGTAATAATTAAAATAAGTAACTATTTTACTTTAAGGTTTTATGTAAAAAAATCTTTAAAACCAATTTTATTAAGAGGAAGAAAAACATTAAAAGAGTTTTTTTTTTAGTTAATAAAATAATTGTTAAAAAAAAGGAAATAAAAGAATGAAATAATAAAAAAAAATAGAAAAAGAATAGTTAAAAAACTTAGCGTGAATATTCCTGCGTGGTAGGCTCTGAAAGTTCATGATAGACTTGCGTTCTGATGCACGTTGGATCTGAGGCTAGAGCGATCTGATGGCTGGTGTTGAGGAGACACCGTATGGCTGATGAAGATGCGCTCACTGGATCCGCTTGCAAGTGTATACAAGGAAATATCATAAAAATAATGTTGAAGGCAGGGATCGAACCGCTGCCTTTGGATTAATCCCTTAAGGGCGGCGTTTCACCACCAGACCACTTTCGTTTTGCTATTAGAAACGCAATACACAAATTATTTGAAACACAATAAACGAGAATTTTAACCAAAAAAAAAAACGCGCGCTCCCAGCTTTTCCTTCCCTGTTCAGACTGAAACTCCCAGCCACCATGGATCCTGCAAATCAGCACATAGCTACACGCAACGAATAAATGTCAAATCTATACATGGTTTGATTAGAAATCACGCTCTGAGTGCGATGGTATTCACGTTTTCTCCTGATTTTACTCGGAACGAAAATCCCCTTTTCACGACCTCCGCGACCTAACAATGGCGGAATCTGGTATCTATGCCTAAAACAAAATTAAACTATACAGAAAGCTTCCATATGTCATGGTGAATGCAAATATGTAATTGAATTTCATTAAATACACATGAAAAATCGAAATCGAGTTTGAAAAAGAAGCATCAAACCGTTAGCGTATATGCGTTGGTTCTGAGTGCTTTAAGCCTTAATAATGATTGGGAATTGATCAGGAGTAATCTGGGAATGCGTCTGAACCTTCAAAGATCTCTGAATCTTCTCTAATCCCTCAAACCGAATTCCAATTTTTATTGAAATTTTGTGAGCTTTTGAACCGCCTCCCTTGCCTGCGAAAAACCCTCCTCCGCGTCTGAATTACTTTAGGTCTATATAGAGTGTGAATTAGGGTTCATAATTTTGATCAAAATCCACTGATTGAGCTTTGATTGAAACAAGGATATCTTTTAATTGAAATTTTCCTATTTTTGGTCTCAATTTTAGCTCATCTTTTCCCAATTAATCCATACACGATTCTGTACCTAAAATATGTCATTTAGGTGATTTGAAATTTATTGCAAATAAACAACAAATCAAATCTTCTTGTGTTCCTTCAATTATTTAATTCTAAATTGCACTTTTAATGAATAAAAATTCACTAAAAATAAAATAAAAATCAAATAGTCATGAGGTTAAGTTTGGACACTCTTGAAACCCTTAGAAGCAAGTTTGGGCCATTGAATGAGCTATCCTTTGAATCAGGGCTTGAAATTTGGCATAGAGGTTCTTTGAATCATATGAGAGGTTATGAGGTCCACTTGGGTTGTCAGAACTTGATTTTTCTCTGAAGAAATCAAAACCCTAGTTTTAGAGCCTTGTGTATTGATTTGGATTTGTATTAGAGAAATAGTATGGGCAAATTTTGGGGTATGACACATCCTATTACATATTGCTGCTACTACATTTTAGCCAAACATAAATGCCAATCTCATAAATCAAGGCATTCACAATCCCCCCTTTGGCTTATTTTGGTTAAAACTATACATCTTGGTGTTGCACCCCAATTTTTGACCACTGAGATCCCACCATATCTCAAACATTAGGATCATCATTTTCATCATAATCATCATGCATTTATCATTAGCTAACCAAAAATACCAAAAAAAATTTGTTGTTTGTTGCTTGTGTCCTTAGACAAGAGACTGATCAAGGAGAAGTTGAGCAAATTAGGGTTTTGAGGCCCACAAAGAAATTCAAAATTCTTCCATGATTCAAAGGGTTCTCCAATTAATATCAAGGCCCAAAGGTGGTTCAATGCAAGATCAATCACCTTCAAGTTCATCAGAAGCCCCAATCTGGGTTTTGACCTAATTTCACTAGAAGGTTGACTTTAATCAGGAGATGGTTCCAAGACTCAAAATATGATTCAAGGGCATCCAAATAAAAATTATATTCCATCCATATCATTCATTTGAATAGGAGAGCTTGATTCATTTGGAAATCACAAGACAACCATTCATTTGGAAAAAGTCAACTATACAAGTCAACCTTTGACTTTTGAGAAAAATAGTCAACCATGGACTTTTAAAGATCTAAATCATAATCATATGGATATTTAAGACATTTGATCAAAGAAAATTCAAATAATTCATCAAGAATCAAAAAGTTAAAAAAAAGTCAAACTAGGGTTTTTAAGTGTATTTTGACCTAGTTCATGGATCTCAAAATTTCACCTACACAACTCAAAAAACTCCCAACATGAAAGTTGTAGATATTGGCAAAAAAAAAACAACTTATCACATTGGAACTTTTTTCAAAAAGTGATTATTTTGAGAGATATGGAATTAAGAAGATAACTTTTCAAAGACTTAGAAATTTTTTCAAGTGTTTTACTTGGATTTTTTCTTAACTTTATGACCATTTTTATCAATGATCCAAAAGGAATTTGAGGAAACTTTTAAATACTCATTTGAAGTATGTAGCAAGGGATTTCCAATGAGCTAAGTAGCATGAAAATCCATGGCTCCATCCATGAGATATGGTTTTGTCAATATGGCACCATGAACACTTGAAATGAAGCATTTTTATGAAGAACATGAAGAACAAAGTCCCAAATTCATTCAAATCTGTGGGAATCTCTCAAGTACAGCCATTTTAATTTGTTCAAGAGGCCATAATCATAAGATTACACATTCTTTTGAGCTATGATCCAAGTGTTTTAAGCATTATCCAAGTTTCATGCCATTTGTGTACAAAAGTCACCACTTCCATTTTAGAAAAACATTGCTTTATGCTAAGTCAACTTGTCTTGAGCCTCTAACTTGTTCCCTCTGCAGAAAAAGCAAGTTAAAACCAACAAGCAAGCTTCTAAGATCAAATCCAAACCTTGTAAGCATGCTTAAAGCTTTGTACCTCACCATTGAAACCATAACTTTCTCATTTCTTCACAAACAAGCAAGATGGTACACAAGTCACATGTGAACTTAAAACTCTGAATTTTTTCCATCCACAAACCCTAATTCTTGCCTATAAATAGAGGACCTTTCCTCTTGGATCACTTACACCAGAATTCTCCAAGTGACCTACCAACTTGAGATTCTCTCTTTCTTATCTTTTCATTTTAAGAGTCATTTTGAGTTCCACAAGTTATGGGTGTCAAACAAGAGTTTGAACAACTTCTAAATACCATTTTGAAGCTGTCCATACTCTCTTTAACCTACCAAATGGCCTCTAACCAAAAATCACCATTTTTGGTTCATTTTCAAAGCTTTTAAGCTCATAACTTGCCATTTTTTAAACCAAACACTTCCAAACCTAATTGGCCATTCAAATAGCTTCTATTAATCATTTGGAAGCTATCCATAACTCCCAAACACTTACCAAGAGCCTTGAACAGAAAATCACCATTTCAAAACTCCATTAAAGGACCTTTGAACTCAAACTTGCCAAAACCATTTTCACTCGTGCGTTTTGAGGCTTTATGGTTTAGATAGCTTCTAAACATCATATAGAAGCTATCCAAACACTTGTTCTTGATCTGTAACATCATTTTCATAGCATACTAACCATAACTTTTTTTAGTTACAAGTGGGATTCGAGTTTGTAGTTGCAGGTACAATTAAAGAGTTCCAAGCATTGCAATAGCTTCCTGGTGGTTTGTTGAAGCTTTCTGAGTTCTTGAGGCATTCCCAGGTCCATTGAATCACTCTTCCCGACCCCATTTTCAGAGGTATGTGACTCAACTTCGAGCTCCCTCAAAAGGAGCTTAATTCATGTGCTTATTGTTACCAAAATGCTCGTTTTTACATGCTGAATGATAGCCCTAAGGTTTTAAGGCTTAATTGTGTGTGTTCATGATTTAATTTGAAAACTTAAAATTAGGGTTCATACGGTTTAGAGCTAAATTCATCAATTGTAGCTTAAATAAATTCATGAGACCAATGTAGTTGAATTCGTGTTGAATTTCTGAGCAGTTTGGCATTTTACATTTTTTAAATTGATGGAGAATCAAAGAAATTGAAAATCCAGCCATGGTTGTTGTTGATGTGTTTCAACGAAGAAGATGAAGGCCTTGGCGCCATTCATCCATTTTCAAAAATCCAGTTTTATAATATATTGTGTTGAAATTATTTCATAAACGAAATCATCGTTTAGCCCAATTGGTAACCAATGCGCCCTTAGTCCTCTTGCCCTCAAAGTCCGGGGTTCGAATCCCCCTCGCCCCAGAATTTTGATTTTATTCATTTTTTGAATTACCAACTAAACTTCACATATTATGCACTGCCTTCACTCCCATGACACCACGTGCGTGTAGCTGAGTTGGCTGAGGTTTTGTGCATTGAGCTCTAGTGCGCGGGTTCAAGCTTTGGCTCCCACATTCCTATTTTTTAATCACTACTTTATTTCTTCTTTTTACTAAACTTTGAAAAATCACCAAAAATAGAAAAATTAACCTTTTTAATCCCTTCTTTTTTGTGTGTTTTATTTAATTAGTGTATTTTAATAGCATGTTAAAAAAATCACAAAAAATATTTACTTTATCATCATTTAAAAATTAATCAAAAACAAGTCTTTTAATATTAAAAAATCAACAAAAATATGTTTCTTCCCATCCCCACACTCTATTTCAAACAAGTTTTTTTTTCTCACATAGGTTTTTCACAAAAAGGTTATTTATAAACAAAAGATGATAACACAAAAACAAAAAGGTTCCTATGGAGTACCATGGATATAAGGGGTGCTTAAAACCTTCCCCTTATATAACAAACCCTCTGTAGCCAGATCTCTGATAAGTTTATTAGTTTTGATTTTAAAAACTTCTGTGGATTTTATTCGCTCTTTCACCCATTCCTTTTTGGAAACAATAAAGCGCGGTGGCGACTCTAATTAAAATGAGCTAAAGTCTTCCCATGACTTTAGTCTCACCAAATTCACCTCTACACTTGGCATTACACATAATTAGCAGCAATAGATAAACTAAACAGAAAAGCAACTTTAGAAGACCAGGTCTTTCACATCTTTGACAGAGACTCCAGAAATCCTCCAAGTCATCATAACATCTTTAATCCACACTGTCTTCAAATAATGCTTTGTTTCTTTTGACAGTAGTGGACTTCAGAATACATTCGTACATCTTTCCCCCTTTTTAGCCACAATATGACAAAGAGAATATCGATGTCATAACATCCAAATGAACATCACCATCAACTTCCTCTGTTAAGTATACACATTGTGGTGTACATGAGGAAGAAGATAGGGGAGGAGTCCTTTACTTCTTGTAACTCAGAACACAAATCACAATTATGTTCATAACTCAGATCACAAAGCACAACTACACCATTCCTACAATAGGAATGACAATGCATATGGATGAACAATTTTCAGTGACCTCACACAAAAACTCATGACAGAAACAAACAACATCCCCAACCCATGATTCTTTTTTTCCAGGCTAGAACTTGGCATAGAAACCCATCACAATACCAAACCCAGCCACAACTTATTTGAACACAAACGAAAGACACACTGAAGGAGATTGATATATGCGATATGTTGAGACACCATTATATAGCATTTTGAATTCACAGAAGTTAACGATGATCTTTGGTCTTGTTTAATGGTCAAATGCGTTATTAGGAAACATTCCCAAAAGTAATTAATCTTTCCAAAGCGATTTTCGACCGTTTATTTTAGAAAGAGTTATCTTTAAAACCAACGCACGCATATTCATCAATTAAACTTTACACCGTCCACTGATTTCACAGATAATATTCAAGAAAATTCCCTTGTTTGGCTTAGTAGATACTATTTCCTTAAATATGTCATGACATCTTGTCAAACATTGCCACCTTTATACTACTCAAACACACAAACCAAACCTCTTCAATTATCCTTGAGAAAACATCCTATCGACCCAATTAATTACCTCACAATCACTCTAATACCTCCACAATAATCCTGCCGTTCTAAACACAATTCAGCACACAATGAAATTCACATGTATCTCCTCACAAGCTACATAAACTTCACACCTAGGTAACATACTCATATACTTGGGAACACAATACTGAACCAGAATCTGTTACTCAGTTACTTATCACCTAGCTACACCTTGTAGCATAATGTCCAGTTCTCTGACAACCTCTTAAGAAGAAAACATATCTTATCATAATCACTTGAGCACACACTTACTTCTACTCCAATCAAATGTACACTTCTCAACCTTACCACTAAGTGGTCAGAAAATAACTTCCAAAATTATTCTTAGAGTATAGACAGGCTCTATTCAGTCTTCAAACTGTATGAATTAACCAGTAATGCTGAGCCTTGAAAACTGAGATGCTACCAAAATTAATAAGGTTGATGTTCCAACATCATGCGTGACATCCACTGTACTGCTGCAGAACTTATAAATGCTCCTTGAATAGTACATGTATCCTTTCAATTTGTTACCCACAGATAGATGCTCCCCCTTAACTTTATTATTGATAGAATAGTTAGTCACACATAGCAGTCAAATGTCGCAACATGCTGTTTGACATCCCATCCTCATCAGAAGGCAACAACTCTGCATACACAAGCTTCACAAATATCTATACCAAAACTGAAGGATAGAAAAACACTTAGAAAGGGGGGGGGGGTTGAATAAGTGTAGCTTTAAAAACTTGTAAGATAAAAACAATTTGCACAATGATTTTTATCCTGGTTCATTGTTAACTAAACTACTCCAGTCCACCCCCTTGGAGTGATTTACCTCACCTGAGGATTTAATCCACTAATCACACTTGATTACAATGGTTTTCCACTTAGACAACTGCTAAGTCTTGTAGAGTATCCTGATCACAACCTGATCACTCTAGGAACAAACTGCTTAGACAACTTCTAAGACTTGCTAGAGTATACTGATCAACAACCTGATCACTCTAGTTCTTACAACTTAATGTAAACAAATTTTTTTAAGAGTTACAATGCTTCTTATAAAGCTATTATCACAACTGTGATTTTCTCTTAAGTTTAAGCTTAAATCTCACTAAGATATTACAACAGCAATGTAGTGAGCTTGATGATGAAGTTTGAGAGCTTTTGAATTTGAACAGCGTTTGTGCAAGATTGGTTCAGAGTTCGTAAGTTGTGTAACCTTGCTTCTCATCAGAACTTCATATTTATAGGCACTTGAGAAGATGACCGTTGGGAGCATTTAATGCTTTGCGTAATCCGTACAGCATTGCATTTAATGTTTCACTCTTTTGTCAACTACCTCGAGCCTTGTTTCCGCTGTGTCTACTGACGTTGCCTTTAATAGCTTCTAACATTCCTTTTGTCAGTCAGCGTAACCTGCCAGTCTAGTACTTGCTTCTGATCTGATGTTTGTGTAAACAACGTTTGAATGTCATCAGAGTCAAACAGCTTGGTGCAGAGCATCTTCTTGTCTTCTGACCTTGAAGTGCTTCTGAGCGTGATACCGAGAGAACTTCATTGCTTCTGCTTCTGATCTCTTGTTCTTCTGATGCTTCCATAGACCCATGTTCTGATTCTGCTTGACCATCTTCTGATGTCTTGCCAGACCATGTTCTGATGTTGCATGCTGAACCTTCTGAGTCAGTTGCTTCTTGCGCTGATTTTGTGCATACTCTTTATATAATTCCTGAAATGGAAATTGCATAGTATTAGAGTACCACATTATCTCATACACAATTCATATGCTTGTTATCATCAAAACTAAGAATATTGATCAGAACAAATCTTGTTCTAACAATCTCCCCCTTTTTGATGATGACAAAAACATACATAAATGATATGAATTTGCGATCAGAAAAGACAGACGGCTAAGGACAATTACACAGCTATAGCATAAGCATATAGACATTGTGTGAATATGTCTCCCCCTGAGATTAACAATCTCCCCCTGAGATAAATAATCTCCCCCTAAAATAAATACTAGAAGAATTTTATAAATAAAAGACTTCCCTGAGTATTTCAGTTGAGACGTTCACATATGCTTAGATCTTCAGATCATTCACAGCTTCTGATTCTTGCTTCCATAGGACAGCTTCAGAGCTTGAATATCTTCTTGAATCATTGCATGCTAGATTGTATCAGAACATTGTTGAATGTACCAGAGCATCATCAGAGCATCTTTACATCCTGAAATGTTACAGAACAAACTAAACAATAAAAGTCAGCGTGAATGAATCAGAACATAGAATATGTTTCAGAACATATAATATGTATCAGAGCAAACAAACATAATGTTTCAGAGCATATTTTATAATTAAAAACATGCATCAGAACATATAAGGAATAAGAGTGTAAGCATATTCTATCATCAGAATATTAGAACATTCTTCCTTCTTGCTTCTGATCCTTGAAGCTTTATAGCACTCAGCTTGCTTCAATTTCCATGAGCTTGATTCTTTATAGAATTGCTTTTCCTCATGTCTTTGCCTCTCATGTTGAGCTTTAAAGAGGATCTTCAATTCCTGCAAAACAACACTCAAAGACATAGAACTTTGCAAGTTCTGTTAGAAATGTGGAGCCTTTCTCCCAGCAATTGATAAAATAAATCAGATCATTTATCACATTTTTCTCCCCCTTTTTGTCATAACATCAAAAACATAAAAGATTCAGATGAAAAAAACAAAAAGACAAACACTTGAAGAAAAAGATAATTTCCATTAAGCACGGAGAAAAGGTTCAGAAGTACAAGAGGGCATGGAAGATGCATAAAAAACAGATGCAACAAAACAAAAGAAAACAATCTAAGACTCAATGACTAAGATGACCCTAGTTTTGACATGATCTTGGCCAGCATATCATGAATCCCATTGTTGCTCTCATTCTGCCTCTCCATGAAAGCACGAAACTCAGCATTGATCGATCTCTGCTCATCCTGGTTCTTCTGAATCACTTCCAGAGTCCTTGCGAGACGAGAAGGTTCATCAGAAGAAGCTTCACAACTTCTTTCCAGAGGGATGGCATTCTGATCCGTAACTTCCATAGTCAGATCATTTGCAGGATTTTCCTCAATAGGAATGGTTTCAGCAACATGACCTTCAACATCTGCTTCTTCCATAGAAGCATCTCCATACTCTGCAACAGGAACCTCAGAATCTCCATTCTCAAGAGCCTGAAGAATGGCAGCCAGATTCCTAGGAGCAGAAGGACCTTCAACTTCTGGTGGGTCAACAACTTCTGGAATGACCAAGCTTGGGTCTTCCTCAGAAGGATTTTCCCTCAGAAATTCAAAGAGAGTCCTGAAGTCTCCAATCAGAACAGGGTACTGAGGTCTCCAGACCACAATCTCCCTGCAAGGATTAGCTTCCATTGCAGCAACAATTCTTGCTTCTTCCAGCTCATCCACAAATCTCTTCTCTTCAACAGCAACCCTGTTTCTGAGGGGATGATAGTAGATACCATTATCACCCTCTAGAAGATAACCAGCATAACCAGGGGCAGCAGCCACTAGTCTCTTCTGAACTCCCATAGCTCCTACTTGAAAATCTTGGCGAAAGCTTCTCTAGAGGTTTCTTGTAGAAACATCATCAAGACCATTGAAGAAAGCATCCTTCAAAAGGTCCAGCCTGCTTATCACTTCATTTATGAACATCTCCAGGTAGATATGGGGTTCAGGTTCAGGTGGGTTGAAGGTGAATTTGTAGTCAGGGTAGAGAAGGCAGTATGGGTTGGATTTTCTGGTAGTTAGGGGATGGGATAGAGAAGGTGGAGGTGCAGTGTTGGAAGAAGATGGGATATCTGTGGGGATGATTGAGGAGGAAGGAATATTTGGGATTGGAGTAAGTGAGGATGGAATAAGTATGATAGGGGTTGATGAAGAAGGCTTATCAGAAGGAGTTGGGGGATGGATATTTAGTGGTGTAGGGTTTAAGACAGGAGTAGAAAGAACAGGTGGAGGAAGATTTGGTATGGTGAAGGTGTTTTGTGGTTCAGAAGGAGGTGGTTGGGTAGAAGTTTGAGGTTCATAAGGAGGAGTAAAAACATGCATGGAGACATGTGCAGACCTGGAAGCACGAAAAGAATCTCTAATTCTCTGCTGCTGATATTCTGGAGTGTTCACCTTGTCAGGATCATAGGTGACCCTCTGCTTCTTGGCTTTCTTGGCCTCATCTTCTTGAGCCTTTCTTTTTAGCCTAGCTTCTTGTTTCTTCTGATCCTTCTTCTGAAGATCAGCCCGTGAAAGAAGCACTCTACCACGAATCCACGCAGGATCAATAGCAGATTGTTTCCTAACAGAATATTCCAAGTGGTGCTTGACAGCCTTGTGAAGTTCTAAATGAAACAAAGTGGCAAATCCTTCAACAGGAACTCTCCTAGACAGAATATCTGGAAAGCTTGTACCAACAGAAGATACCTTCTGAATGAGATCAAGTCTGAACAGATCAACACCGTTGAAGACAGGACCTTGAACAACTCCAAGAAATTGGGACGCTCCAATGGTCCTAATAGAATCCAGCAAATTACTTTCAGTCAGAATATCAGAGATTATTCTGGCGAAAGGAATAGTGTTTCTTGGAATATGAGGACACTTCTCCCTTTCTTCCTCTCTTGACTCTACTATAGAAGTCTTCGGATTCTCAAACAGAATGTGAGAGATGTTGAGTTCAATCTTTCTGCCAATGCAGAAGAGAGTATACTTGTGATCAGGACTGATGTAGGCGGAGGAGGAGAATAACTGCTTCCTGTGGTGAAGTGAACCCAGGATAATCTCAGCCCATACTTGATAAAACGGCCTTAAAGTACCAGTTTTGTGAGATTCAATCCCGATAGCATGAGAGATTTGTTGTTCAACTTGAAACCAGTTAACCCTTCCAGGTTGAGGACCGGTGCAACCTTCTTCATCATCCAGGTTGTATAGCTTCCTGATTAGCTTTTCAGTGATAACAACTTCATGCCCTAGCACGAAGGAAATGATGGCGGTTGGAGTAACCGTTGCATGAACCCAGAAATCCTTCACCAGTTCAGGATAAATTGGTCCAACCAATCTATCGAGATAGTTTGTCCATCCTTGTGCTAATATCCGAGCATCACACAGGAAACCATTTGCTCTTAGATTATCGAAGTCCACAGCGGACTCACAAAGAACTTCTAGTTCATCAGTGGGAATCATGCAAGTCTTCAGAGGAGCATACCCATATTTTCTTAGAAGAATCTGAGTGGAAGTGAGTCTTTCTGCTGGGTGTCATACCCCAAAATTTGCCCACCGTATTTTTATACTCAAGCTCATTTGAACATCAGAAGCTCAAGATTTGACTGACTGTACACTCTCCTAACCAAGACCCTTAAATCAATTCATTTATTTTTAACCATTATTTATATTTATTTGGATTTTTTATTCAATTAAAAAATTTAAATAAATTAAATAAAATACAAAGTAATTGAATTAATTGACATGGCCTTGGGTTTAATCAAAATTAAGGCCCAAAGAATAACTTCTTGAGGTCCATAAGCTAGGTCCCATTTATTTTCATGATATATCTTTATTTTTTAATTGATTCATTTAAATAAAAGGAAATCATAGTTAATACAAAAGAGATTGCATGATCAATGCTGATTCACTCCAATCAAATGGAAAGGGCTGTAAAACGTGAAAAGTATGCATGGAGACCAAATTGGAAAAATTTTATATGAATTCAAATCAAAAACTCAATCCAAATCAAATCTTCTCCAATCATGGATATTTGATTAAATTATTAACCTAATTCCATGTACTATAAAGACCTAAGCCACTCAGATGCAAAAGGGGGATTCGGAGGAGAAGTTTGCAGACAAAACCATAGTTAGAAGAAAATCACACTCGGATTCCAAGCCGCAAGCCGATTCAAGAAGTCCTATTGATCCTAACACACTCCTGGAGTATCTCTGAAGCGAATTTGATCGTTACATGCACTGGAGGCATTCTGAATCGCACGCTCATAGTCACGGTTTATATCATTTTTTTTAATTCGATTATGCTTACATGTTCATCATAAATAACATATGAGTATATATTGTGAATCGTAATGATGTTTAGAAGCTTCCTGTATCATTCAATTTGTGTTTAAGTACAGATTACAGATTATGCCATGGCTAGGGCTTCCGAGCTTTGAATTGGGAATTCCGGATCCACCAAAAATTGGCCGAAAAAAGTGGTTCCATTGAACTCGTGATATAGCATATAGTTAATCTGGATTATTATTGTGTGTTTATTAATGATTAATTGCAGGTTTTAGGATGGAGATTATATGGCCACGTTTGGAAACCGTGGTCTAAAGGTCTTATACTTTCTGAAAACAACAAGGAGGACGAAGCAGTCAGGGGTGCACTGTTGCCTTTTTGAATTTTATTCACGTCGTTTTATTTTTATATATAATAAAGGGATGCTTGTTTTATCAGCATAGATGACTGGCACAGATGGTGAGAAGCGTGGCCGGTAAGCAGAGGGTCCCCAGTTCGACCCTCGCCGCTGCCATTTATTTTTTCAACAATTATCATTCACGGATCCAGTACGTGCCATGCGTATGTCGTCACTGTACGCCCTCCATCATCACCATTAGATCTTCAGCAACGTCAGATCCAATGCCCAGAATTGAGGGTGCATCTCAAAGGCTTTCAGCCACACCACACCAGATCATAGCAGCTAAGTTTTTAATTTTCTTTTTTTATTTTTAACTTCATAAACAATTTTTCTTTTTTTTTTCTTTCTTATAATTATTTTTCTTTTATTTATACTTTTATTTCATTAAATGATTTTTATAATAAAATTATAACCATTGATTATTTAATCGAAAATCCGATTTTTCTTATTACATTAAAAATAGTCATTTTCTTTGTTCTTTTTACTAATGATTATTTTAGGGTAATATTTTGATGTTTAAAACCCTGATTATTTCTTTCCATCATGATCACTAATCACTGCTATGGTAGGTGTTACCCATTAACGCGTTTTTAGCCTTACAAACCCAGTAGGTCACAATACGTTTTCTTAAGAAACCTTTAGGGTTTGTACTTTAGGGTTTGTGATCAATTAGGGTTAGATCAGTTAATACACTAAAACCTCTTATCTTCTTTGCGCAAATTTTCAGGGTTAATCAAGATATTTCAGCTACGCGCCCTAACAGATCAAAAAAGCTAAGTTTTCTAATTTCTCTTGTTTAGTTATTATTTTTATTTCATCTTATTTTATTTTACCTTCTATTTCATCTTATTTTATTTTACCTTCTAATAGGGTTTGCCTCAGTAGCCATTAGATCTGTAATACACTAACCCTTATTTATTTTCCTCTTAAATTGTAGAGTTGATCAAGGGTTCGAGGAAGATCGGGACGGAGGTCAAGATAATTAAATTAATTATTTATATTTTTTTCTTTTACCTTTTAATCCCCCATCCCTGCAGGTGTTTATTGTAATAGTGTAGGATTTTTATCTTTCCGCCTTTAAATTTCTGCTCATTTTAAACTGCGTGGTTAGTAATCTTAGGGAGTGCAAGCCTTTAACAGAAGTAGATAACTAATTACAAGATTAATATCTGAATTAACCACCTGATTGTGCCACACACGCACCTTTAGGGTAATCCCTCTGGTTGCCTTGTTGCCTTATACTGTTGTCGCCTGTTGCCTCTAAATGTATTAATAGTCAAAGTCCCTCGATTCCGAGGATACCTAAAGCAATGCTGCCTGTCGCCTTCAAAGTTATTGAAACTCCCTCGATGTTGCCTTATAAAGAATAATTGTCCCAATTGCTAAGGTATCCTCGCATGATGCCTAAAGATATTAAATGACTATTATATCCTTCCCTTAGACTACCTGCCCTCTTTATGGCAAGGGACAGTCTTATGGCGAACGATTTCTCGATGACCCTTTAAACATCCAATTGAAAGACTTCCTTCCCTCTTATGGCATGGATAGATCCTTTCGCCTGAAAAGCTAAAAGAACGATTTTTCAAACTTAGGGTAGTTGCTATTAATTGCTTGCTCTATTTCAAAATCAAAATCAAATTCAAACTCTTTTTCCACTAATTTTCAAATACTTTTCAAAAGACTACGCTTATTTACAAGCTAAAGTTCTTCTTCAAAGATTTTACTTTTCACACCTCATTTTCAAACATTTCAAACAATACAAAAGTGAGCTAAGCAATTAAGAGCCCATGGATAATCATGGATGCAAAGGGTGCCTTACACCTTCCCTTTGTATAACTTACCCCCCGAACTCAAAATCTTTTAAAAGGTCTTTCCTGTTCTTTTAGCCTTTCCTAAAATTGGATAAAATAAAAGTCGGTGGCGACTCTTGCTATCCGCACATTTCGATTAAAAAGTCAGTTCACCGTATTACAGAACTTGCGACTCTGCTAGGGATGCTTTCGATTAAAAAAGAGGGGTTACCTTAAAGTTTAGGATCACTTTAGTTGTTTGATTTGTCTGCTTTATATTTCAAAGGTTGTTGTGGGTATTTACTTGTGTGAAAGATCCTAACCCGGATCTGAGAACCTTAGGTAAATGGCATGAGACCAAGGAGACTGCACAGCGTATACTGATGTGGTTGATCTGGTGGCCATCGTTAGTGTGACACATTTGTTTGTCCTGGTGTTCCTTGGGATCCGACTTGAGGAAACACTTGGCTGCTGCGTGGTGTCATTTAGCACTAATTTGCCCCTAGAACCCTAGTTGAACTTGACTTTGGCCTATTAGAAAGTAGCGAGATGGCTGGCTTTGGTTCCGACTGAAGTTGGTTGATACTCGAAGCTACACTCATATGGACTGGACTTTCAGGACCTTCTCGGTCGGTGATTCGATTGCCGAACTGAGATAAGCGCCTTCGAGAAAGGTCAATGATATGAGCTCCCTAGAACCCGATCTTTATATAGGACAGGTTGAACCAACTCAACTTCAGTGGGGAGGGTACTTACCTACGAACTTCACGCAAGCCTTTAAACTTAAGGACACTTGTGTGACTTGTTTGTGTTTGCTACTAACCTTTATTTCCTTGCAGATTTTGTTAAAGGACTTGTTTGCCCTTATTATCTCATGTTGTGCCTAATGAACTGCATTCGCATAACATCATGACATCATGACATTATAAGCATAACATGATTTAACTAACCCTTTCAAGGATCTTAGGAATTTATGGCGCACAATTTCAGGTGCCCTTATCAAAGGTTGATTTCCTAATCAAGGGGCAAGAGGATTTATTTTTCTATAGCCGCATACCTTCCAATTCAAAGACACAGTACCTAATCAAGGGGCAAGAGGATTTATTTTCCTCTAGCCATGTGCTTTCAAATTCAGAAGTATCCCGAATCAGAGGCGATGACCCACTCGATATGGTGAGCTTGATTCTCAAAGCAGGATGTTCAAAGACAAGAGTCAGAATTCTTCAAACAAATATGCGAACAAATCACTTTCCAACGTTGCTAACTAAATTCCTTAAAGATCCTTGAAAATATTTCATTTGCATTCATTGCATATTTCTAACTTTGTTTTCAGGTTCCGCCTCGACAATCATTCCTCTCAGATATAATCGAGCTGGAGATTCATTCTGACGAGCCCTTTTACATTCCAAAACTTCGTCAAATAACTCATCGACTCTAACAAGCAAGCATTCTCTATCAGATATGGTCTAATGTATGACCCGTTCCGGTATTCTCAATCAGATATGGTCTAATGTATGACCCGTTCCGGTATTCTCAATCAGATATGGTCTAATGTATGACCCGTTCCGGTATTCTCTATCAGATATGGTCCAATGTATGACCCGTTCCGGTATTTTTAGTCAGATATGGTCTAATGTATGACTCGTTCTGGCATTATTCATCAGATATGGTTTAATGTATGACTCGTTCTGGTATTCTCCTTCAGATATGGTTTAATGAATAACTCGTTCTGATATCCTTCCTCAGATATGGTCCAATGTATGACTCGTTCTGACATTCCAACAGATATGGTCTAATGTACGACTCGTTCTGCTATTCCTCTTCAGATATGGGCTAATGTATGGCTCGTTCTGATATTCCTCCTCAGATATGGTCCAATGTATGACTCGTTCTGACATTCCTCTGCAGATATGGTCTAATGAATAACTCGTTCTGACATCCTTCAACAGACAAGGTCTAAATGTACGACTAGTTCTGATGTCCCTCAATATATATGGTCTATTTGCTCTGACGTCCTCTATCACATATGGTCCAAATGTATGACCCGTTCCTCTCATCACGAACAATGCTGTGCACAATCTGAAAGGTCGCAATGGACACAACCAATCTGTGGGGACAATTCTGATCTCTACACCAGTTCCACAACAAAGACGCAAGGTAGACGCACCCAAGCGTCAGTTCACAAAGATCGATATGTCTTGATCTTGATCACTTTAAAGGATCCCCCTAAGAATCCTAGTACTTCTGCTCGTAGCTATAATCCTAATGTTAGGTGTGCATATCACTCTGATAGTCCTGGACATGATACAAATAGTTGCTGGTCATTGAAAAACAAGATTCAAGACATGATCGATGCTGCAGAAATTGAATTCAACCATCCGAGAACTCCTGTGGTGATCACCGCTCCTATGCCTAGTCACGACAAGACTGATTAATGTCTAAGTGGATGAACTTTTAATCATTAGATTTACTTTCATGCGCAAATTTTATTCTGTTTGTTTAAACGTTCGAATCATGATAGACATTATCTGTTTTAATAATTATCATCAGTACATTGCATATGTTTGTCTTGAATACATTATTTCGTTATCACTCATTTCAAATCACGTATTTACTTTGCATATGTTTTGTGTTTATTCAACTCCTGCTAAGCTGTAAGCCTTTTGAGGGAGGATGACGAAAACGATACCGCAACCTCATACAGTATGCTTTTGAACGGACTATGTTGACGATGTACAGGCATTGTTTCAATTCCTAAACAGTGGAGATATAAGGATGTTAATCCCTCGTCAACCCCTTTGAGCCTAAGAAGTAGAAGTTTTCTTTCTAAATAAAACCCTTGATCATAACCTGGGACAGGGTAGTTCTCATTTAATTTGGTTGTGCATTCTATTTTAAGAGAATCATTCAGTACACTTTCAACAAAGGTTTCAGTCACAAACGTTCAACCGCACACATCAAAAAAAGTGTTGGAGATGTCAATCAATAGACAATGATGGTTCATCAATCATCAAACAAGGCAGTCAATATCTTCCAAAAAGGAAAAAATAAAAAACATATATACAAAGAAAAGCCTGCTAAGTCAAAAAATCAAAAAAATTGACTTAGGCAAAAATCAAGGCGTCCCGCTGACTGTAAGCTCAAAAGAGACAGTTCAGGCAAAAGTTAGGGATATCAAAAAGATGAAAAAAGAAGTCAATAAATTCTTGAACAACTCAAAGTTGTGACTACCAAAAGGAAGAAGTGACTGCCATCTCAAAAGTTCTCTCTGCTTGTGAACCATCATCATTATCAAAGGTGCAAATCCAAAAGTCTCTTGGAACCTGAATGCATAAGTTGAATCAACTGAGCTTAGGATTGAAGATCATCATGAAGAGGGGTGGGTACAATCAAAATTTTGAGCCTTTATCCTTTGTTTCTTAAAACCGTGAACCAAGCCACGTTACAACCCTTGAAAGTCCTAATTGAAGCATGGTTAGTTCGAAAGCATACTGTCACCAAAAAGGTATCCTGACTCCTTAAGGTTTACCAAAAATGCTGAGTTGATATTTCTTTTTTACAAACATCACATTGTTACAAATATCATGCTTTTACAAATGTCATGCTTTATTACATCCTGTTTTAAATGTTTCAAAAAAAAAACTCAAGACAAACGTATGCATTGCATCTCATGAATTCATTATTAAACATATTCTGCTACATAATTTCAAAAGTTAGCATCAGAAAAAACTTGCACAGGGTACAACTAATGACTGAAAGTTATCCCGATAGACAAAATTACTCCGAGAAGCGATGTCTCTACGTATACAAGGGGCATGGCCCGTTTTGCCCAATCAATCTGGGGCAATCAAGTCAAGAGTCGAAGAATCTCTCAAATGCCAAAAAGTCAAGAGGCATACATCGCAAGAGGGTTTCGAACTATGTCACGATCAAATCTGGGGCAATCAAGTCAAGATTCCGAGAATCTCTTATGGATACTCGAGCAATCAGGGGCACGCATCCAAGTATACCTAAAGATACCCCCCAATCAACATGGGACATTGTCTTGAGCCTATGAGCGCTGGGAGCATATCACCCATAGTGTACCTTTCATAAAGTCCTCGCGAGGCGAATCTTACCAAAGTTCCTGCTAACTGGGGCAAATCTATGCAAGTCCAGTTTGACATCTTCGATCAACACTCATTGGCACGTTCTAATCAACACAGATCCAGGAATGACAAGTGCTATAATACTGGGGGCAACTCTCAAGACACCCATGTCCCCCCATAGAGCCAGGTTCATAAAATCACATCCCTGCAGAGCCAGGTTCATAAAATCACATCCCCAACAGAGTTGACATCTTCAACACCACCGACACTTTGTTCTTCTCCAACATGGCTTACTAATATCTTTCATCCCCAGTCAGGATCCATCAAATTACTATTCATCCCCAAGCAGAAGTCATAAATCCCCAGCTAAACATCTTCAAGACAAGACCAGACGTCAAAATCACAAAGACATAGAGATTTATTTTCTCAAAAAAGACAACATAAATCATATTTCGCATACCATACGGAACCAACATATTCATACATCGCATACATCACCTCATAAACATACAAAGTCTCTCATTTATTTTGAGGTACTCATTACATAACACATGCATCATGACATAAGAAAACTAACCTTTACTTTTCAGGATATTGCTGTCTCTGTTTTCAAAGTTAAGTTGACACCTTTGACGGTTCCTTAACGACCTTTCAGAGTTAAGTCGATACCTTTGACGGTTCCTTAATGATCCACCTTCATATCTAAGTCGATACCTTTGACGGTGCCTTAATGATATGCTTCGAATTTAAGTCGATACCTTTGACGGTTCCTTAAATAATCCAATTTAGACTTGAGTTGATACCTCAGACGGTTCCTCAACATTCAAAGACTAAAAACAGAAACCTCGCAACAATCAATACTCCAACAAATACCAGATGGCATCTACAAGCCCATCTCCGACAAAAGTCCCTACTTCAGCTAGGGCAAATTTCTTGGTATTCTAGTGTTCAATCATCTTCCACCTTCAGATACCGACTGGCATACATGCCAATCTACATCTTCAGGTTTAAGAAAATTGAACAGGGGCAGCTGTCATACCCCAAAATCTGCCCACCGTATTTTTATACTCAAGCTCATTTGAACATCAGAAGCTCAAGATTTGACTGACTGTACACTCTCCTAACCAAGACCCTTAAATCAATTCATTTATTTTTAACCATTATTTATATTTATTTGGATTTTTTATTCAATTAAAAAATTTAAATAAATTAAATAAAATACAAAGTAATTGAATTAATTGACATGGCCTTGGGTTTAATCAAAATTAAGGCCCAAAGAATAACTTCTTGAGGTCCATAAGCTAGGTCCCATTTATTTTCATGATATATCTTTATTTTTTAATTGATTCATTTAAATAAAAGGAAATCATAGTTAATACAAAAGAGATTGCATGATCAATGCTGATTCACTCCAATCAAATGGAAAGGGCTGTAAAACGTGAAAAGTATGCATGGAGACCAAATTGGAAAAATTTTATATGAATTCAAATCAAAAACTCAATCCAAATCAAATCTTCTCCAATCATGGATATTTGATTAAATTATTAACCTAATTCCATGTACTATAAAGACCTAAGCCACTCAGATGCAAAAGGGGGATTCGGAGGAGAAGTTTGCAGACAAAACCATAGTTAGAAGAAAATCACACTCGGATTCCAAGCCGCAAGCCGATTCAAGAAGTCCTATTGATCCTAACACACTCCTGGAGTATCTCTGAAGCGAATTTGATCGTTACATGCACTGGAGGCATTCTGAATCGCACGCTCATAGTCACGGTTTATATCATTTTTTTTAATTCGATTATGCTTACATGTTCATCATAAATAACATATGAGTATATATTGTGAATCGTAATGATGTTTAGAAGCTTCCTGTATCATTCAATTTGTGTTTAAGTACAGATTACAGATTATGCCATGGCTAGGGCTTCCGAGCTTTGAATTGGGAATTCCGGATCCACCAAAAATTGGCCGAAAAAAGTGGTTCCATTGAACTCGTGATATAGCATATAGTTAATCTGGATTATTATTGTGTGTTTATTAATGATTAATTGCAGGTTTTAGGATGGAGATTATATGGCCACGTTTGGAAACCGTGGTCTAAAGGTCTTATACTTTCTGAAAACAACAAGGAGGACGAAGCAGTCAGGGGTGCACTGTTGCCTTTTTGAATTTTATTCACGTCGTTTTATTTTTATATATAATAATGGGATGCTTGTTTTATCAGCATAGATGACTGGCACAGATGGTGAGAAGCGTGGCCGGTAAGCAGAGGGTCCCCAGTTCGACCCTCGCCGCTGCCATTTATTTTTTCAACAATTATCATTCACGGATCCAGTACGTGCCATGCGTATGTCGTCACTGTACGCCCTCCATCATCACCATTAGATCTTCAGCAACGTCAGATCCAATGCCCAGAATTGAGGGTGCATCTCAAAGGCTTTCAGCCACACCACACCAGATCATAGCAGCTAAGTTTTTAATTTTCTTTTTTTATTTTTAACTTCATAAACAATTTTTCTTTTTTTTTCTTTCTTATAATTATTTTTCTTTTATTTATACTTTTATTTCATTAAATGATTTTTATAATAAAATTATAACCATTGATTATTTAACCGAAAATCCGATTTTTCTTATTACATTAAAAATAGTCATTTTCTTTGTTCTTTTTACTAATGATTATTTTAGGGTAATATTTTGATGTTTAAAACCCTGATTATTTCTTTCCATCATGATCACTAATCACTGCTATGGTAGGTGTTACCCATTAACGCGTTTTTAGCCTTACAAACCCAGTAGGTCACAATACGTTTTCTTAAGAAACCTTTAGGGTTTGTACTTTAGGGTTTGTGATCAATTAGGGTTAGATCAGTTAATACACTAAAACCTCTTATCTTCTTTGCGCAAATTTTCAGGGTTAATCAAGATATTTCAGCTACGCGCCCTAACAGATCAAAAAAGCTAAGTTTTCTAATTTCTCTTGTTTAGTTATTATTTTTATTTCATCTTATTTTATTTTACCTTCTATTTCATCTTATTTTATTTTACCTTCTAATAGGGTTTGCCTCAGTAGCCATTAGATCTGTAATACACTAACCCTTATTTATTTTCCTCTTAAATTGTAGAGTTGATCAAGGGTTCGAGGAAGATCGGGACGGAGGTCAAGATAATTAAATTAATTATTTATATTTTTTTCTTTTACCTTTTAATCCCCCATCCCCGCAGGTGTTTATTGTAATAGTGTAGGATTTTTATCTTTCTGCCTTTAAATTTCTGCTCATTTTAAACTGCGTGGTTAGTAATCTTAGGGAGTGCAAGCCTTTAACAGAAGTAGATAACTAATTACAAGATTAATATCTGAATTAACCACCTGATTGTGCCACACACGCACCTTTAGGGTAATCCCTCTGGTTGCCTTGTTGCCTTATACTGTTGTCGCCTGTTGCCTCTAAATGTATTAATAGTCAAAGTCCCTCGATTCCGAGGATACCTAAAGCAATGCTGCCTGTCGCCTTCAAAGTTATTGAAACTCCCTCGATGTTGCCTTATAAAGAATAATTGTCCCAATTGCTAAGGTATCCTCGCATGATGCCTAAAGATATTAAATGACTATTATATCCTTCCCTTAGACTACCTGCCCTCTTTATGGCAAGGGACAGTCTTATGGCGAACGATTTCTCGATGACCCTTTAAACATCCAATTGAAAGACTTCCTTCCCTCTTATGGCATGGATAGATCCTTTCGCCTGAAAAGCTAAAAGAACGATTTTTCAAACTTAGGGTAGTTGCTATTAATTGCTTGCTCTATTTCAAAATCAAAATCAAATTCAAACTCTTTTTCCACTAATTTTCAAATACTTTTCAAAAGACTACGCTTATTTACAAGCTAAAGTTCTTCTTCAAAGATTTTACTTTTCACACCTCATTTTCAAACATTTCAAACAATACAAAAGTGAGCTAAGCAATTAAGAGCCCATGGATAATCATGGATGCAAAGGGTGCCTTACACCTTCCCTTTGTATAACTTACCCCCCGAACTCAAAATCTTTTAAAAGGTCTTTCCTGTTCTTTTAGCCTTTCCTAAAATTGGATAAAATAAAAGTCGGTGGCGACTCTTGCTATCCGCACATTTCGATTAAAAAGTCAGTTCACCGTATTACAGAACTGGCGACTCTGCTGGGGATGCTTTCGATTAAAAAAGAGGGGTTACCTTAAAGTTTAGGATCACTTTAGTTGTTTGATTTGTCTGCTTTATATTTCAAAGGTTGTTGTGGGTATTTACTTGTGTGAAAGATCCTAACCCGGATCTGAGAACCTTAGGTAAATGGCATGAGACCAAGGAGACTGCATAGCGTATACTGATGTGGTTGATCTGGTGGCCATCGTTAGTGTGACACATTTGTTTGTCCTGGTGTTCCTTGGGATCCGACTTGAGGAAACACTTGGCTGCTGCGTGGTGTCATTTAGCACTAATTTGCCCCTAGAACCCTAGTTGAACTTGACTTTGGCCTATTAGAAAGTAGCGAGATGGCTGGCTTTGGTTCCGACTGAAGTTGGTTGATACTCGAAGCTACACTCATATGGACTGGACTTTCAGGACCTTCTCGGTCGGTGATTCGATTGCCGAACTGAGATAAGCGCCTTCGAGAAAGGTCAATGATATGAGCTCCCTAGAACCCGATCTTTATATAGGACAGGTTGAACCAACTCAACTTCAGTGGGGAGGGTACTTACCTACGAACTTCACGCAAGCCTTTAAACTTAAGGACACTTGTGTGACTTGTTTGTGTTTGCTACTAACCTTTATTTCCTTGCAGATTTTGTTAAAGGACTTGTTTGCCCTTATTATCTCACGCTGTGCCTAATGAACTGCATTCGCATAACATCATGACATCATGACATTATAAGCATAACATGATTTAACTAACCCTTTCAAGGATCTTAGGAATTTATGGCGCACAATTTCAGGTGCCCTTACCAAAGGTTGATTTCCTAATCAAGGGGCAAGAGGATTTATTTTTCTATAGCCGCATACCTTCCAATTCAAAGACACAGTACCTAATCAAGGGGCAAGAGGATTTATTTTCCTCTAGCCATGTGCTTTCAAATTCAGAAGTATCCCGAATCAGAGGCGATGACCCACTCGATATGGTGAGCTTGATTCTCAAAGCAGGATGTTCAAAGACAAGAGTCAGAATTCTTCAAACAAATATGCGAACAAATCACTTTCCAACGTTGCTAACTAAATTCCTTAAAGATCCTTGAAAATATTTCATTTGCATTCATTGCATATTTCTAACTTTGTTTTCAGGTTCCGCCTCGACAATCATTCCTCTCAGATATAATCGAGCTGGAGATTCATTCTGACGAGCCCTTTTACATTCCAAAACTTCGTCAAATAACTCATCGACTCTAACAAGCAAGCATTCTCTATCAGATATGGTCTAATGTATGACCCGTTCCGGTATTCTCAATCAGATATGGTCTAATGTATGACCCGTTCCGGTATTCTCAATCAGATATGGTCTAATGTATGACCCGTTCCGGTATTCTCTATCAGATATGGTCCAATGTATGACCCGTTCCGGTATTTTTAGTCAGATATGGTCTAATGTATGACTCGTTCTGGCATTATTCATCAGATATGGTTTAATGTATGACTCGTTCTGGTATTCTCCTTCAGATATGGTTTAATGAATAACTCGTTCTGATATCCTTCCTCAGATATGGTCCAATGTATGACTCGTTCTGACATTCCAACAGATATGGTCTAATGTACGACTCGTTCTGCTATTCCTCTTCAGATATGGGCTAATGTATGGCTCGTTCTGATATTCCTCCTCAGATATGGTCCAATGTATGACTCGTTCTGACATTCCTCTGCAGATATGGTCTAATGAATAACTCGTTCTGACATCCTTCAACAGACAAGGTCTAAATGTACGACTAGTTCTGATGTCCCTCAATATATATGGTCTATTTGCTCTGACGTCCTCTATCACATATGGTCCAAATGTATGACCCGTTCCTCTCATCACGAACAATGCTGTGCACAATCTGAAAGGTCGCAATGGACACAACCAATCTGTGGGGACAATTCTGATCTCTACACCAGTTCCACAACAAAGACGCAAGGTAGACGCACCCAAGCGTCAGTTCACAAAGATCGATATGTCTTGATCTTGATCACTTTAAAGGATCCCCCTAAGAATCCTAGTACTTCTGCTCGTAGCTATAATCCTAATGTTAGGTGTGCATATCACTCTGATAGTCCTGGACATGATACAAATAGTTGCTGGTCATTGAAAAACAAGATTCAAGACATGATCGATGCTGCAGAAATTGAATTCAACCATCCGAGAACTCCTGTGGTGATCACCGCTCCTATGCCTAGTCACGACAAGACTGATTAATGTCTAAGTGGATGAACTTTTAATCATTAGATTTACTTTCATGCGCAAATTTTATTCTGTTTGTTTAAACGTTCGAATCATGATAGACATTATCTGTTTTAATAATTATCATCAGTACATTGCATATGTTTGTCTTGAATACATTATTTCGTTATCACTCATTTCAAATCACGTATTTACTTTGCATATGTTTTGTGTTTATTCAACTCCTGCTAAGCTGTAAGCCTTTTGAGGGAGGATGACGAAAACGATACCGCAACCTCATACAGTATGCTTTTGAACGGACTATGTTGACGATGTACAGGCATTGTTTCAATTCCTAAACAGTGGAGATATAAGGATGTTAATCCCTCGTCAACCCCTTTGAGCCTAAGAAGTAGAAGTTTTCTTTCTAAATAAAACCCTTGATCATAACCTGGGACAGGGTAGTTCTCATTTAATTTGGTTGTGCATTCTATTTTAAGAGAATCATTCAGTACACTTTCAACAAAGGTTTCAGTCACAAACGTTCAACCGCACACATCAAAAAAAGTGTTGGAGATGTCAATCAATAGACAATGATGGTTCATCAATCATCAAACAAGGCAGTCAATATCTTCCAAAAAGGAAAAAATAAAAAACATATATACAAAGAAAAGCCTGCTAAGTCAAAAAATCAAAAAAATTGACTTAGGCAAAAATCAAGGCGTCCCGCTGACTGTAAGCTCAAAAGAGACAGTTCAGGCAAAAGTTAGGGATATCAAAAAGATGAAAAAAGAAGTCAATAAATTCTTGAACAACTCAAAGTTGTGACTACCAAAAGGAAGAAGTGACTGCCATCTCAAAAGTTCTCTCTGCTTGTGAACCATCATCATTATCAAAGGTGCAAATCCAAAAGTCTCTTGGAACCTGAATGCATAAGTTGAATCAACTGAGCTTAGGATTGAAGATCATCATGAAGAGGGGTGGGTACAATCAAAATTTTGAGCCTTTATCCTTTGTTTCTTAAAACCGTGAACCAAGCCACGTTACAACCCTTGAAAGTCCTAATTGAAGCATGGTTAGTTCGAAAGCATACTGTCACCAAAAAGGTATCCTGACTCCTTAAGGTTTACCAAAAATGCTGAGTTGATATTTCTTTTTTACAAACATCACATTGTTACAAATATCATGCTTTTACAAATGTCATGCTTTATTACATCCTGTTTTAAATGTTTCAAAAAAAAAACTCAAGACAAACGTATGCATTGCATCTCATGAATTCATTATTAAACATATTCTGCTACATAATTTCAAAAGTTAGCATCAGAAAAAACTTGCACAGGGTACAACTAATGACTGAAAGTTATCCCGATAGACAAAATTACTCCGAGAAGCGATGTCTCTACGTATACAAGGGGCATGGCCCGTTTTGCCCAATCAATCTGGGGCAATCAAGTCAAGAGTCGAAGAATCTCTCAAATGCCAAAAAGTCAAGAGGCATACATTGCAAGAGGGTTTCGAACTATGTCACGATCAAATCTGGGGCAATCAAGTCAAGATTCCGAGAATCTCTTATGGATACTCGAGCAATCAGGGGCACGCATCCAAGTATACCTAAAGATACCCCCCAATCAACATGGGACATTGTCTTGAGCCTATGAGCGCTGGGAGCATATCACCCATAGTGTACCTTTCATAAAGTCCTCGCGAGGCGAATCTTACCAAAGTTCCTGCTAACTGGGGCAAATCTATGCAAGTCCAGTTTGACATCTTCGATCAACACTCATTGGCACGTTCTAATCAACACAGATCCAGGAATGACAAGTGCTATAATACTGGGGGCAACTCTCAAGACACCCATGTCCCCCCATAGAGCCAGGTTCATAAAATCACATCCCTGCAGAGCCAGGTTCATAAAATCACATCCCCAACAGAGTTGACATCTTCAACACCACCGACACTTTGTTCTTCTCCAACATGGCTTACTAATATCTTTCATCCCCAGTCAGGATCCATCAAATTACTATTCATCCCCAAGCAGAAGTCATAAATCCCCAGCTAAACATCTTCAAGACAAGACCAGACGTCAAAATCACAAAGACATAGAGATTTATTTTCTCGAAAAAGACAACATAAATCATATTTCGCATACCATACGGAACCAACATATTCATACATCGCATACATCACCTCATAAACATACAAAGTCTCTCATTTATTTTGAGGTACTCATTACATAACACATGCATCATGACATAAGAAAACTAACCTTTACTTTTCAGGATATTGCTGTCTCTGTTTTCAAAGTTAAGTTGACACCTTTGACGGTTCCTTAACGACCTTTCAGAGTTAAGTCGATACCTTTGACGGTTCCTTAATGATCCACCTTCATATCTAAGTCGATACCTTTGACGGTGCCTTAATGATATGCTTCGAATTTAAGTCGATACCTTTGACGGTTCCTTAAATAATCCAATTTAGACTTGAGTTGATACCTCAGACGGTTCCTCAACATTCAAAGACTAAAAACAGAAACCTCGCAACAATCAATACTCCAACAAATACCAGATGGCATCTACAAGCCCATCTCCGACAAAAGTCCCTACTTCAGCTAGGGCAAATTTCTTGGTATTCTAGTGTTCAATCATCTTCCACCTTCAGATACCGACTGGCATACATGCCAATCTACATCTTCAGGTTTAAGAAAATTGAACAGGGGCAGCTGTCATACCCCAAAATTTGCCCACCGTATTTTTATACTCAAGCTCATTTGAACATCAGAAGCTCAAGATTTGACTGACTGTACACTCTCCTAACCAAGACCCTTAAATCAATTCATTTATTTTTAACCATTATTTATATTTATTTGGATTTTTTATTCAATTAAAAAATTTAAATAAATTAAATAAAATACAAAGTAATTGAATTAATTGACATGGCCTTGGGTTTAATCAAAATTAAGGCCCAAAGAATAACTTCTTGAGGTCCATAAGCTAGGTCCCATTTATTTTCATGATATATCTTTATTTTTTAATTGATTCATTTAAATAAAAGGAAATCATAGTTAATACAAAAGAGATTGCATGATCAATGCTGATTCACTCCAATCAAATGGAAAGGGCTGTAAAACGTGAAAAGTATGCATGGAGACCAAATTGGAAAAATTTTATATGAATTCAAATCAAAAACTCAATCCAAATCAAATCTTCTCCAATCATGGATATTTGATTAAATTATTAACCTAATTCCATGTACTATAAAGACCTAAGCCACTCAGATGCAAAAGGGGGATTCGGAGGAGAAGTTTGCAGACAAAACCATAGTTAGAAGAAAATCACACTCGGATTCCAAGCCGCAAGCCGATTCAAGAAGTCCTATTGATCCTAACACACTCCTGGAGTATCTCTGAAGCGAATTTGATCGTTACATGCACTGGAGGCATTCTGAATCGCACGCTCATAGTCACGGTTTATATCATTTTTTTTTAATTCGATTATGCTTACATGTTCATCATAAATAACATATGAGTATATATTGTGAATCGTAATGATGTTTAGAAGCTTCCTGTATCATTCAATTTGTGTTTAAGTACAGATTACAGATTATGCCATGGCTAGGGCTTCCGAGCTTTGAATTGGGAATTCCGGATCCACCAAAAATTGGACGAAAAAAGTGGTTCCATTGAACTCGTGATATAGCATATAGTTAATCTGGATTATTATTGTGTGTTTATTAATGATTAATTGCAGGTTTTAGGATGGAGATTATATGGCCACGTTTGGAAACCGTGGTCTAAAGGTCTTATACTTTCTGAAAACAACAAGGAGGACGAAGCAGTCAGGGGTGCACTGTTGCCTTTTTGAATTTTATTCACGTCGTTTTATTTTTATATATAATAATGGGATGCTTGTTTTATCAGCATAGATGACTGGCACAGATGGTGAGAAGCGTGGCCGGTAAGCAGAGGGTCCCCAGTTCGACCCTCGCCGCTGCCATTTATTTTTTCAACAATTATCATTCACGGATCCAGTACGTGCCATGCGTATGTCGTCACTGTACGCCCTCCATCATCACCATTAGATCTTCAGCAACGTCAGATCCAATGCCCAGAATTGAGGGTGCATCTCAAAGGCTTTCAGCCACACCACACCAGATCATAGCAGCTAAGTCTTTAATTTTCTTTTTTTATTTTTAACTTCATAAACAATTTTTCTTTTTTTTTCTTTCTTATAATTATTTTTCTTTTATTTATACTTTTATTTCATTAAATGATTTTTATAATAAAATTATAACCATTGATTATTTAACCGAAAATCCGATTTTTCTTATTACATTAAAAATAGTCATTTTCTTTGTTCTTTTTACTAATGATTATTTTAGGGTAATATTTTGATGTTTAAAACCCTGATTATTTCTTTCCATCATGATCACTAATCACTGCTATGGTAGGTGTTACCCATTAACGCGTTTTTAGCCTTACAAACCCAGTAGGTCACAATACGTTTTCTTAAGAAACCTTTAGGGTTTGTACTTTAGGGTTTGTGATCAATTAGGGTTAGATCAGTTAATACACTAAAACCTCTTATCTTCTTTGCGCAAATTTTCAGGGTTAATCAAGATATTTCAGCTACGCGCCCTAACAGATCAAAAAAGCTAAGTTTTCTAATTTCTCTTGTTTAGTTATTATTTTTATTTCATCTTATTTTATTTTACCTTCTATTTCATCTTATTTTATTTTACCTTCTAATAGGGTTTGCCTCAGTAGCCATTAGATCTGTAATACACTAACCCTTATTTATTTTCCTCTTAAATTGTAGAGTTGATCAAGGGTTCGAGGAAGATCGGGACGGAGGTCAAGATAATTAAATTAATTATTTATATTTTTTTCTTTTACCTTTTAATCCCCCATCCCCGCAGGTGTTTATTGTAATAGTGTAGGATTTTTATCTTTCCGCCTTTAAATTTCTGCTCATTTTAAACTGCGTGGTTAGTAATCTTAAGGAGTGCAAGCCTTTAACAGAAGTAGATAACTAATTACAAGATTAATATCTGAATTAACCACCTGATTGTGCCACACACGCACCTTTAGGGTAATCCCTCTGGTTGCCTTGTTGCCTTATACTGTTGTCGCCTGTTGCCTCTAAATGTATTAATAGTCAAAGTCCCTCGATTCCGAGGATACCTAAAGCAATGCTGCCTGTCGCCTTCAAAGTTATTGAAACTCCCTCGATGTTGCCTTATAAAGAATAATTGTCCCAATTGCTAAGGTATCCTCGCATGATGCCTAAAGATATTAAATGACTATTATATCCTTCCCTTAGACTACCTGCCCTCTTTATGGCAAGGGACAGTCTTATGGCGAACGATTTCTCGATGACCCTTTAAACATCCAATTGAAAGACTTCCTTCCCTCTTATGGCATGGATAGATCCTTTCGCCTGAAAAGCTAAAAGAACGATTTTTCAAACTTAGGGTAGTTGCTATTAATTGCTTGCTCTATTTCAAAATCAAAATCAAATTCAAACTCTTTTTCCACTAATTTTCAAATACTTTTCAAAAGACTACGCTTATTTACAAGCTAAAGTTCTTCTTCAAAGTTTTTACTTTTCACACCTCATTTTCAAACATTTCAAACAATACAAAAGTGAGCTAAGCAATTAAGAGCCCATGGATAATCATGGATGCAAAGGGTGCCTTACACCTTCCCTTTGTATAACTTACCCCCCGAACTCAAAATCTTTTAAAAGGTCTTTCCTGTTCTTTTAGCCTTTCCTAAAATTGGATAAAATAAAAGTCGGTGGCGACTCTTGCTATCCGCACATTTCGATTAAAAAGTCAGTTCACCGTATTACACTGGGCTTGATGAACTTGATGATGAATACATGATGATTTTGCTTGGTTACAGATCACAAACTAGGGTTTGAAAGAACGAATGCAAAGAGAGAGATGCACAAATGGAGAGAGAGTGAAAAGAATAAAATGAAGATGAAGCGGGTTATTTAAACGGTTTGAAAAGAGGAAAAATAAAATAAAAAGAAAACTGTTTAAATGAAATGATTATAGAAAAACATGACATCAATATGCATTTAATGAGAAATGACGTTAGGAGAGATAAAGTGACAAAATGAAATGATTTGCACAGTTACCTAGGGCGGCGTCTCCTCAACTGCACGCATGCTTGTCCAAAAATAGTGAACACGTGTTCATTTTCTGGAAAGACTGGTGACATCTGTTTTACTTTAAAAGAGCTTCTGAATCAACTTAGATAATGAAACGTTAGTAATAACAGAATCAAAACTTCTAATTGATTATTATCAGAACTTCTTATAACCACTTAGTCCTAACACATTTCAGAAGTTATCCATATAAAGATCTTCTCATCTTTTCATTCTGGGCATAAGTCCATACTGATATTTTTCAGAATGAACTTAAATCTATCTTCAGCAAGGGGTTTTGTAAAGATATCAGCCCATTGATGGTCTGTATCCACAAAGTTCAAAGAGAGAACACCCTTCTGAACATAGTCCCTTATAAAATGATGTTTAATCTCAATATGTTTAGCTTTGGAATGTAAGATGGGATTCTTAGATAAACATATAGCAGAAGTATTATCACAGAAAATAGGAATGTTACTCTCATATATCTGATAATCTTCTAGCTGACTCTTCATCCATAGCATTTGTGTGCTACACCCAACAGCAGCAACATATTCTGCTTCTGTTGTTGAGAGAGCTATGGTAGCTTGCTTCTTGCTGTACCAGGAGATCAGATGACTTCCAAGAAATTGACAGCTTCCCGAAGTACTCTTCCTTTCAATTCTATCTCCAGCATAGTCAGCATCACAGAATCCTACTAAGTTGTATTCTTTAGATCTTCTGTAGACTAAACCAACGTTAGTAGTACCTTTAAGATACCTCAGAATTCTCTTAACAGGAGTTAAGTGAAATTCTCTAGGATCTGATTGGAATCTAGCACACAAACAAACACTGAATAGAATGTCAGGTCTAGAAGCAGTTAAGTATAGAAGAGATCCAATCATACCTCTGTACAACTTCTGATCTACCTTCTTACTTACCTCATCCTTACCTAGAACACATGTTGGATGCATAGGAGTTTTGGCTTCTTTGCTTTCAGAAAGATTAAACTTCTTCAGAAGTTCTTTCACATACTTCGTTTGATGAACATAAGTTCCATCAGAAGTTTGGTTGATTTGAATCCCAAGGAAGTACTTGAGTTCACCCATCATACTCATTTCAAATTCAGCCTGCATAGACTTAGCAAACTCCTTTCCAAGTGAAGCATTAGATGTTCCAAAGATAATATCATCAACATAAATTTGACAAATTAAAATATCCTTCTTAGATGTTTTCCAGAAAAGAGTCGTGTCCACTTGTCCTCTAGTGAAACCATTGTCCAGAAGGAAAGAACTTAATCTTTCATACCAAGCTCTGGGAGCTTGCTTCAATCCATACAATGATTTCTTAAGTTTAAAAACATGTTCTGGAGACTTAAGGTCTTCAAAACCAGGAGGTTGGTGGACATAGACTTCCTCATCTATATAGCCATTTAAGAATGCACTCTTAACATCCATCTGATACAGAGTGATGTTATGTTGAGTGGCAAAAGAAATCAATAGGCGAATAGATTCTAACCTGGCCACTGGTGCAAAGGTTTCTGTATAGTCAATCCCTTCTTGCTGACTATATCCCTGAGCCACCAGTCTGGCTTTGTTTCTTACCACTTCTCCCTTCTCACTGAGCTTGTTTCTGAACACCCACTTTGTACCAATGATGTTGAATCCTTTTGGTCTAGGAACCAAATCCCATACATCATTCCTTGTAAACTGATTTAGTTATTCTTGCATGGCAATTATCTAGTCTGGATCTTCTAGAGCTTGATCAACAGAAGTTGGCTCGATCAAAGAAACAAGACCTAATTGACATTCTGCATTGTTCTCAAGGAATGCTCTTGTTCTGATGGGATCATCTTTCTTTCCAAGGATCACATCTTCTGAGTGAGCAGAGGTGAGTCTAGAAGATCTTTTGACCGTTGGCTCTTTAGAAATTCTGAGATTCTCTAAAGATGCATCAACTTGATCTTCTGATCCATTGCTTTTGAGGCTTTCAGCTTCTGGAGCTTTGCTTCTTGGTTCTACAGCTTCTGATATGTCAATATCTATATCTGCAAAATTCTCAAACTGCTTTGGCTTTTCAAGACCAAGCTTATCATCAAACCTGATATTGATTGATTCTTCTATAACCAATGTTTCAGTATTGTATACTCTGTAGCCTTTAGAGCGTTCAGAATATCCAAGAAGAAAACATTTTTGTGCCTTAGAATCAAACTTACCGAGATGATCTTTAGTATTCAGAATAAAACACACACATCCAAAAGGATGAAAATATGAAATGTTGGGCTTTCTGTTCTTCCACAATTCATAAGGAGTCTTATTTAGAATAGGTCTTATAGAGATTCTATTCTGAATATAACATGCAGTGTTTATTGCTTCTGCCCAGAAGTGCTTAGCCATATTGGTCTCATTGATCATGGTTCTGGCCATTTCTTGCAGAGTCCTATTCTTTCGCTCTACAACTCCATTTTGCTGTGGAGTTCTAGGGCAAGAGAAATCATGGGCAATACCATTTTCTTTGAAGAACTCCTCAAAGAATCTGTTCTCAAATTCGCCACCATGATCACTTCTGACCTTTATGATTTTGCACTCCTTCTCAGATTGGATCTGAGTGCAGAATTCAAAGAACACTGAATGTGACTCATCCTTTTGTTTTAAGAACTTTAACCATGTCCAGCGGCTATAATCATCTACGATGACTAATCCATATTTCTTCCCTCTGATAGATGCTGTTTTGACTGGTCCAAACAGATCAATGTGCAGAAGTTCTAACGGCCTTGAGGAAGAGACAACATTCTTAGATTTGAATGCAGGTCTGGAGAACTTGCCCTTCTGACATGCTTCACAAAGAGCATCTGATTTGTATTTCAGATTTGGGAGACCTCTGACCAGATTTAGTTTGTTAATCTGAGAAATCTTTCTCAAACTAGCATTTCCTAATCTTTTGTGCCATACCCATTGCTCTTCAGAAACAGACATAAGACAAGTCACCTTCTACTTCTCAAGATCAGAAAGATCAATCTTATAAATGTTGTTCTTTCTCTTGCCTGTAAATAGGATTGAGCCATCCTTCTGACTTACAGCCTTGCAAGACTTTTGATTGAAGATTATATCATAACCATTGTCACTTAATTGACTTATGGACAATGAGTTATGTGTTAATCCTTCTACAAGAAGTACATTAGTTATGGAAGGAGAGTTACCAATACTTATGGTTCCAGAGCCAATAATCTTGCCCTTCTGATCTCCTCCAAACTTGACTTCTCCACCAGACTTAAGCACCAGGTCTTGGAACATAGACCTTCTTCCCGTCATGTGTCGCGAGCACCCATAGTCCAGGTACCATGACATTTTGTGCTTTGTCTTCTTTGCTGCTAAGGATATCTGCAACAGAAATTATCTTCTCCTTAGGTACCCACAATTTCTTGGGTCCTTTCTTGTTAGTTTTCCTCAAGTTCCGATTGAACTTGGGTTTAGCATGATAAGTAACAGGAGGAACAACATGATATTCTTTGGGTTTGTCAGCATGCTATCTTTTAGGTTGTGTCACATGCTTCTTGGTGTGTGTAGTGTTAAAACTCTGTGCATGTGAAGTGAGCCTAATATCATGTGCATGGCCATATTTGAACTGATCATACAATGGCTTGTATGTGATTTTCAAATCATCAACAAGTTCAAATTTTTGTGAGGTATCACCCTCATAGCCAAAACCAAACCTTTTGTTTCCAGAAACACCATATATCATAGAAGCAAGATGACTTCTGCCAATACTTCTAGATAGGAACTTTCTGAAGCTCGAGTCATATTCTTTCAGAATATGATTGAGACTAGGAATGGATTTTTCTGATTCAGAAGGAGATCCACTATCTTTGGATAATTTTAAAACTTTTTCCTTCAATTCAGAATTTTCCACTTCCAGCTTCTTAGTTTCAAATTCAAATTGCTTTTTCAGCTTTTTGTATTTGATACTAAGATGAGCCTTGAGTTCCAGAAGTTCAGTTAAACTGGAAACTAACTCTTCTCTAGATAGTTCAGAAAATACCTCTTCAGAATCTGATTCTGATGTAGATTCTGATCCATCATCCACTGTAGCCATCAGTGCAAAGTTGGCTTGCTCTCCTTCAGAGTCTGATTCTGATTCTAATTCAGAATCATCCCATGTTGCCATAAGACCTTTCTTCTTATGAAACTTCTTCTTGGGATTCTCCTTCTGAAGTTTTGGACATTCATTCTTGAAGTGTCCAGGCTCATTTGCATCCAGCTCTATCTCATGGCTTCTCAAGGCACTGATTAGCTCTTCCAAAGAAACCTCATTCAGATTCTTTGCAATCTTGAATGCAGTCACCATTGGACCCCATCTTCTGGGTAAGCTTATGATGATCTTCTTTACATGACCAGCCTTGGTGTAGCCTTTGTCCAGAACTCTTAATCCAGCAGTTAGCGTTTGAAATCTTGAGAACATCTTCTCAATATCTTCATCGTCCTCCATCTTGAAGGCTTCATATTTCTGGATTAGAGCAAGAGCTTTGGTCTCCTTGACTTGAGCATTTCCTTCATGGGTCATTTTCAATGACTCATATATATCATGGGCAGTTTCCCTGTTAGATATCTTCTCATACTCAGCATGAGAGATAGCATTCAGCAAAACAGTCCTACATTTATGATGATTTTTGAAAAGCTTCTTTTGGTCATCATTCATTTCTTGTCTTGTAAGCCTTACGCCAGTAGCTTTCACTGGATGTTTGTAACCATCCACCAGAAGATCCCATAAGTCACAATCTAGGCCAAGAAAGTAACTTTCAAGTTTATATTTCCAGTATTCAAAGTTTTCACCATCAAATACTGGCGGTCTAGTGTAACCATTGTTACCATTTCCATTGTATTGCTCAGCTGAGCCAGATGTAGATGTATTTGTTGGAATTTCACCAGCCATCTTTTACTGAAGCGTTTTTCTCTTCCTGAATCTTTTCTAAACACGGTTAAGTGCTTGCACCTTAGAACCGGCGCTCTGATGCCAATTGAAGGATAGAAAAACACTTAGAAAGGGGGGGGGGTTGAATAAGTGTAGCTTTAAAAACTTGTAAGATAAAAACCATTTGCACAATGATTTTTATCCTGGTTCGTTGTTAACTAAACTACTCCAGTCCACCCCCTTGGAGTGATTTACCTCACCTGAGGATTTAATCCACTAATCACACTTGATTACAATGGTTTTCCACTTAGACAACTGCTAAGTCTTGTAGAGTATCCTGATCACAACCTGATCACTCTAGGAACAAACTGCTTAGACAACTTCTAAGACTTGCTAGAGTATACTGATCAACAACCTGATCACTCTAGTTCTTACAACTTAATGTAAACAAATTCTTTTAAGAGTTACAATGCTTCTTATAAAGCTATTATCACAACTGTGATTTTCTCTTAAGTTTAAGCTTAAATCTCACTAAGATATTACAACAGCAATGTAGTGAGCTTGATGATGAATTTTGAGAGCTTTTGAATTTGAACAGCGTTTGTGCAAGATTGGTTCAGAGTTCGTAAGTTGTGTAACCTTGCTTCTCATCAGAACTTCATATTTATAGGCACTTGAGAAGATGACCGTTGGGAGCATTTAATGCTTTGTGTAATCCGTACAGCATTGCATTTAATGTTTCACTCTTTTGTCAACTACCTCGAGCCTTGTTTCTGCTGTGTCTACTGACGTTGCCTTTAATAGCTTCTAACGTTCCTTTTGTCAGTTAGCGTAGCCTGCCAGTCTAGTACTTGCTTCTGATCTGATGTTTGTGTAAACAACGTTTGAATGTCATCAGAGTCAAAAAGCTTGGTGCAGAGCATCTTCTTGTCTTCTGACCTTGAAGTGCTTTTGAGCGTGATACCGAGAGAACTTTAGTGCTTCTGCTTCTGATCTCTTGTTCTTCTGATGCTTCCATAGACCCATGTTCTGATTCTGCTTGACCATCTTCTGATGTCTTGCCAAACCATGTTCTGATGTTGCATGCTGAACCTTCTGAGTCAGTTGCTTCTTGCGCTGATTTTGTGCATACTCTTTATATAATTCCTGAAATGGAAATTGCATAGTATTAGAGTACCACATTATCTCATACATAATTCATATGCTTGTTATCATCAAAACTAATAATATTGATCAGAACAAATCTTGTTCTAACAAAAACAAATACAAACAAAAACCTTAACTCCCCCTGACATGAACGATCGATGCTCCTTCTGTAGAATATCACTTGTCACCAGAAAAAAACACAAAGAGATTGCCACAGTATTTTAATTGTAGCAGAAGAGATCTCCTTATCTTCAGCAAACATAACACACTATCTGACACCAACTTTTGTCCAGACAATCATCAACACCAACTGAAGACTTCACCATGATAGTAGTAATGTATTGCCAGAACATACCACTAACACCTAAATCAGAATCTGCCCATTCTCATCCACATTATGTCAAAACTGCCACTTTAGACAATAATGTTGCTTTTTCAACCTTCATATACACGGTTCCAGAAAATCTTCCAGGAAAATAGCACACGATGATGTAGTGACATCATGTATGACATTAGCTTCAAATTACAGACAAAGGCTTACCCATATTGCTTCCCAAAAATTTCACACAAATTCCGAGACAACCAGCTGATAGAACCACCTCTGTTTGTCATTCTTCAGGGCACAAGACAATCAGGGTTTATAACTTTAAACAGGACTCAATTACTTGTACTTTCCATAGAGGCAACATACTTTTATATTGGATGACATAGAACACAAGACATAATTTGTGTTCATGACTTGAAAATAAGACTCTAAACAGTAAGGCAGACTGACTTAGACCTATTCAATATTTTTGCAAAAAAACAACTGCAAAGAAGGACCTCAGGCTTAACAATGTCTGAACACTACCCTTATTCCCTATGTTTGACCCAAGTTGGCAAACATAACCTATATAGACTCTAGACATACCCATATCCGAAAGAAGGACATGAAAGACTTAAGCAAGACTTAAGAGAAGGGAAATGAAAATAAATACTCTAGAAACCTGAGCAACTTAAATACCATACCTAGAAACTTAGAGATGTTACTTTAATAAGAACTGCATCAGGTGAATTTGTGCGTTGGTTGGAAAATGCATTAAGTTTGATCAAGTGATAAACACCATCAATACATGTTTTAGATGAAAATAATAAGAACTATCCCTGCTGGTTTCCAAGAATAAAACATGACTTGAGTTTTGTCCTGAATTCTTGTTTGACATTGTTCTTCTGGCTTGAAAAGATTAGTCTTTGAAAGACTTTCCATATAATTAGAAGCATAATTACACTGTCCTTGCTGATCTCCATACTCTATACCCCCCTAAGATAAACAAATTAAGGACATCTTTGATGTTGGTCCTTATAATACTTGAAGCATTCTTTATTTGGAATTTGCCACATTTTCCAAATTAGGAATCCTTAGTTTACTTTCTACATAAGATTCAGATTCCCACACTTTGTAACTTGTAATAGAAGAAACCACATAGTTAACCATGAGTACGTCTTTAACAGATAAGTCTGAACCTTATTTGCCTTCTTCAACCTCTATTGTCTTCAACAATTATGATGTTACATCTTCATATAGCACATTCTCTTCTGCACATCACATACTTCATCTTTTCTTGACTCAGATTTCCAATAATCATCAGATAATGTTGCCATACATCCTCAACATGTGAATATCCTAGTGCACTTTAATATTGACATTTAGTTCACAATATACCATGAATCCTTTAGACAAACACTAAGCTCCCAACAAAATATATGTTGCTTGGTATTCAGATTACATACTAATAAGTACTAAGTCTCCCGTCAAAGCACCTACCAGTTGATCAGTTTGAACTATCTATTCACACTAGATTCTCCTGACTGAATACTTATTCACATTTACACTTACTTCCAGGAAACAACACATACATTCCATGACTGAAGACATTAACATGATGTTTCAACATCTGCTACAAAATCATCCATTATGGTTTTGGGGGTAACATCCATAATATCTCATTCATAAAACTTAGGGGGAACATAGGAAGCATACTAAACACCACCTTTACAGGCAAACAATTAACATAACCAAGGGATGATATGAGCCACATCCCAATAAGCTTTCCTTCAGACTTTCATTCTGATTTTGAGATGATGTATGTCATAGTCTGTACCTACAGAGGAGATTCCCCCAACCAGGTTTCTGGAATAGACTTACTTATGGCATGACACGGAAATATGCAGATTCTTCGAAGCAATCTTTCTCCCTTGATTCTTCAGACAGTACCCTTCCAATATAACCTTTTGGGTAGTCAATACTCAGGACCATTAATCACTGTGGTTGGATCATAATATTCAGCTCCAAACAAAATCTGGTCATGAATAAAATTCCACATATCTGGTTCCTTTGATCAGAAGGATATACCAGATATAAGCTCATCTTGATTTCTCATAAAAGGACTGTAGATAATACCTTTATGAATCCTTTTACTTGCATTGAGCTCAACTTCCATACTCCCATAAGATTAGGTCAAAAATAAACTAACATCTGGAGTAGAAAATTTTGTTGATCATATCCTGATATACAAAACAGATGTCTCCTCTTCCAGATCATGAGTAAGTTCCAAACATATGTACTCACACTACATTTGTTTAGCACCCAAAACATCTATTCTTCAACTGGTAGCTGCATACCAGTAGTAATATTGTTCTAACATCCTATAGAACATCAGTTCCATCTCCTTGGAACACATTATCCCTGATAATCTTCAAGGTCTTCAACAACTTGCAGATGTATATGAGAATCATTTATCAATTGATACTCATCAACTCTATTAATAAATGTCTTTATGAGTGAACTTGAGAAGGACTCAAGTATCTCTGACCCTTTTAATATAGTTGAAAAATCTGCTAAATATTCTGTTGATAAAAATATAACCCTAGAATTCATCTAGCACTTTGAGGGTTGTATCAGAAGCTATGCAGCGAAATATAGCCATATTTCAACAGATTTTACATAATGCTTCCTCCATAATTCAATTGTAAGCACGACATCTAAGGATTGAAAGTAAATCAACCCTACAATACGCTTGCTTCTTCACCAAGCCATAGACTAGACCTAACCAATATCTTGACCAGATGGAAGCACATAAGCACAAAAGTTACCTTATCAATATCTTCACTCTCGCATGAAGGTTTTGACAATCTTCTTCTCTATGCTAAATATAAGTTGAACGATTCAATTCAAATTCTTCACTCCCGCATGAAGTCTTTCTCTTTATTCCAGCTTCATTATCTTCTTTCATATATTCTGCGCCACATAGGATTGCATAATATTCCATAGAATATTCTACATCTGTTGATTACATCTAGATTCTTCATATATCACCTTAGCCGGCCCGATGTCATGAGTTTCTGCATATGACATATCATAAGACATGTTGTCACAGAGCGTGTCTTAACATTCCATAGAACATCTTGTTGTTGTACCTGTTTTGTTCATATTTATATTTGCAAGTTCTATACATCCTATTACATATTGTTGCTACTACATTTTAGCCAAACATAAATGCCAATCTCATAAATCAAGGCATTAACAATACATACCATTTTTCGTAAATAATAGATTTTTTCTGTATACAAATATTATTTTTGTTTATGTATCATTTACAAAAATATTTAGATCAATATTAAATATTTGTATATAAAAATATTTAAATCAATAATAGATTTTTTGAATAAATTTTTTCCATATACTATTTTTGAATAAAAAATATTTCAATCATAAATATCATTTTTCGTATATAAAAATATATAAATTAATAATAGATTTGTTTTTTGTGGAAGAAAGAAGTGAGAAAGTGATGAAAGAGAGAAAATAGAGAATGAAGTGAGATTTGGTAAGTTTGATAAAAAAAAAATGAGGATTGTATTATTTAAATAATAAAATTAAGAACTTTATTGTGCAAAGACCAAATAACCACAATTTTAATGTGGTGGCAAAAAGTCAAATAAGGGTATTAGAGACTTTTCTACAACCATTAATTTTCTTATATTATAGATTTTTGAGTTTTTTTTTTTTGGAATTTACTATGCACTTTTAGGTAGGTTTAGAAGGCATTATGTATCTAGCTTGATGTTGTGAATTCTTGTGTTCTATACTTGATTGTGATGAATGTTGTTGTGTTGATTCATAACATGATTAATTGATGTTGTGTGCTGCGTTGACCAAGATGTTTGTGAAGTTTGTGTGTTTGGATAATGATATGAATTTGGTGAATACTTGTAACGTTGAGCATCATGCATTCATAGCATATTTGTAGGACGATAGTCCAGTGATGTTGTAGGACCATTGGTCAAGTGACGTCCCTTAATTCCATTGTGCAAATTGAGTGCAAGTTTGTGATGTGCTCCAGTTCCAAGCGAGAATCAATCCTATGGAGGGGATCTTTGGAGAACGATGACTGAGTGATCAGTGAAGTATTGGTACCACGTACATGAGTCGGTTGTTGTTGCATCGCATTGTCGTGATATTGTGTGAATTGATGATACTTGCTTATTTATGATGTGAACAACCTGAGTGATATTTGTGATTTGAATCATAAAATGATGTTGTGAATAGGTGACGGTGTGCAAGTGTGGGTAAGTATACATATATGATGGACACGTCGTATCGATATATGTGTGATTGATTAATTGTATATGGCTACTATATTTATTCCTTATGTCTTATATAATGATTATGAAATACTCACCACTTTTTGTTTGAATGTTGCCTCCACGTGGGTAACGCACATGTATTTAGGAGTAGTCTCTTTAAGTTAGGGGATACCTACATGGCGTCCTTTTACTATTTGTTTAGATTCAAGGGAGTCTTGCTCTGATACGTAACATCGGGGTCGGGGACGCTATGTTTTGGAACTATTATGTTCACTTTGACTATTTTGAATTTAATTGCATTTTGATAAATTACCTTTTAAAGGATTTTGATGTTGATGTTTTGGTTTATAACTCAAGAGCCACGAGGTTTAATTGATGTTCTATGAAGATATTAAATATGTTTTAAATTGTGAATTTCGTGCGAGATAATTTGTTTTGTTGTGATGATAAATGAAATTTAGTTTTAAATAAATGCTGTGAACCTGTGTTATGGAGCAGGACAATTGTATGCGAATTTGTTATGATGATGTGACACCCTTGTTTATGATTTTTATTTGATGTTATTCGTATTATATTGGGAATATTTCTTGTGGGTTAGAAGGGTGTTACATTAGTGGTATCAGAGCAGGTCGGTCCGTCCAACCAGGTTATTGAGTCTGTACTGTGACAGTTAGATTACCGTCGATAGAATATTTCTTACCTTGATGCTCACTTTTTGGTGTAAACATAGTATGTTTGGAAGAAACGATGCTGCAATTACTACTGATTTGGAGGCTGTTACTCAGACCATGCAGAATCATCCTAATGCGGAAGTAATTGACGAGTCGCACAACTTGAGTACGTTCTAGAGGGAGAATCTGTAATGCCCCATTTTAATTTAGAATATTTTTAATTATTTTAAATTAATATATGATGTGATGTTACGATGTGTTTAGCGAAGAATGTGACGTTTGTTGGGGGTTAGAAGTACATGTCCTTGGGATGAGAGGGTAGTACCTTGAATTAAGTGGTATATTGAGTTGATTAATTAAATAGAGTTTTATTAGTAATACTATTGTAGGGATATATAATTAATTTTTTATTTTTACTAGTTAATGAAGTATTTATTATTAGAGAATAATAATAACAATAGGAATAATATTGTGGTGTAGAGACTATGAGGGCAAGGTAGTCATTGTAAAGTGTAAGTTAGGGCAAGATGGGAAGACCATAGAAAGGGTACAAGGGTTAACCTAGGAAAAAGAGTTTAGTTGTTTCATTCTGAACGATCGTGAAAAAAATAGAGAAAAGGCAGAGGAAGAACTAGGAGGAAAAAACCGCTGTGAGGGCTTAAGGAATCAAGAACCTAAGGTAAGGGTGGGATTCCGACTGTATAATAAGGGATATAATTGTAGGTAGAATGATGATTGCATGTTAGGTTTGGGGATAGATGATTTACATGATTGTTTATAATTGATTGAAATTGGGTGCAATTGATGTTATATTGTTGTTTGCTTTGATGTATGATGTTAATCCCATGAAATGTATATGTATTGCATGTGTAAGAGTGCAAATTTTGGTGGTTTGGATGTGGAAATCGCACTTGGCATATGGCTGGATTGTGTAGAAATCGCAGCTGAAAAACCATGTATGTTACGACTCGTCGGGCGATAGAGCGCCTAGTGAGGTTCGCGGGGCGACTTTGGTAGGTGAGCGAGTGACCAAGTTTCTGTGATAGAGCGTCGGGGCCCGGATGAATGTGAGGCCTCGCCGGGCGAATGGTTCCAGTTTTTGAAAAATTAAAATGATCATAACTTTTGACTTGGGTGTTCGTTGGATGCGCCGTTCGAACTATTTTGAAACTAAAAATATTTTCTACACTTTAATGTTCATTTTGAAAAACAGTGGCTAAGTATTTTATAAGAATAAGCTTGATGGGTTTGTATGATGTTTTGTGCCATAATGCGAAGTATTATATTGTGATTACGAAAATGATGTGAAAGTAGTGTAATTGCTTTGCATATATTGTTAAATGATGATGATTGATGTTGATAGCGTATTTTGGCATTATGATGAATACTGTTGTCACATAACGTGCATAACGATGATGTTTCATGTGTGTGTCGCATGCATTGCATAAGTAGCGAAGATAATTGTTGTTGTGAAGGATCAATATTAAGAAGTTAGTCGTTGCCTTTGTTTGGCATTATGAATTTAGCCATTGCCCACATATGGCATTTTGCAAAGATATCGGTACCACATGTATGATATCGTGTCAATAGCATAACATCACATTTGATTTGATTTGATGATGTAGATGTTTATGTATTCGATTATGAAACATGAATATGAATTGTTGAACTTCTAATCTAACATGAGATATCTGTCGTATACTTATGATTATGTCTTTCAATATATTGTTGCTGATAGCTCACCCCTTCTGTTTGAATGTTACCTCTACGTGGGTAACATGCAGGTGATCTGTAATAGGTGAGGTTAGACGTTGTGTGTGTCAAGTCGGTGTCATGCTCTGATACGTAACACCTGGGGGGAAAAGAAAGCTTATTTTATTTGATTGTATTTGGTTGTTTCTTGCGATGATTTTCGAGAATAGTTATAACTCTTTTTTATTTGATTTTCATGATGGATTATGATGTTTTATTTAAGATGTTGAACATGAGATGATGTTTTAATTTCCGCTACAATAATAAAGATGAAGTTTGAGAACTATGATGAAGATGTTGTTTAATTTCTCCCGAATGTGTTATGTATCTTGTTGTTTTATAACTTGAGCATTCTATGTATGATGTATGAAGCATGTGGCATTCCATTCTCAAAGTTTTGTCGAAAAATTTTAATTACTCTAATTTGATTCTATGGTCGGTATGATCTAGATGGAGCTCAAGAGTGGCTCAAGGAGATCGAGAGGATCTTCAGGGTGATGGATTGTTCTACAGTGCAAAAGGTACGTTATGGTACTCATATGCTAGCTGGCAAAACTGTTGACTGGTAGGTTGGCACTCATTAGAGTTTGGAAGCTATTGGCGAGGTGATTACTTGGGCTATGTTCACAAGGGAATTCCTGAGGAAGTATTTTCCCGAAGATGTTTGGGGAAAGAAAGAGATGGAGTTCCTTGCGTTGAAACAAGGAAATTCAACCATCACCGAGTATGTTGCTAAGCTTGTGGAGCTTGTGAAATTCTATCCACACTATAGCGAGGAGACGACTGAGTTTTAGAAGTGTATTAAGTTTGAGAGTGGGTTGCGTCCGGAGATTAAATGGGCGATTAGGTATCAACAAAATCGTAGGTTTGCGGAGTTCATGACAAATGTTTGATTTATGAAGAAGATAATATTGCTCATTCGGCTCAGTACAAGAGTCTAAACGAGAAGAGAGAAAAACTGAATCTTGGTCATAAGAAGCCTTATGATGCTCCAACTGAGAAAGGGAAACAAAAAGTTTCCGAATGGAAGAAGACAAGTTGGAGAGGAGCTCCTGCTTCTGTCCGGTGTTATAGCTGTGGTGAACAAGGTCACCGTTCCAATGAGTGTGAGAACAAGGTGCTTAGATGTTACAAATGTGGTAAGAGTGGTCATCATGTTCCTAACTGCAAAGATGATGGTTCGACTTTTTTTTCATTATGGTGAACAGGGTCATATCAGCACCCAGTGCCAGAAGATAAAGAAGGATGCTGGTGCTGGTAAGACTAACAGTAGAGTGTTCTCTTTGAGTGGGACTGAAGACTCCAAGAAGGGCAACTTGATTTGAGGTACTTGTTTCATTAACAATGTCGAATTAATTGTTATTACTGATACTGGTGCTACTCATTCGTTTATTTTGCTTGATTGTGCTACTATTTTGGGATTGCAATTGTCTTCTATGGATGGTAGTATGGTAATATATAGTCCCGCTAGTGATTCTGTTACTACTACTTTTGTTTGTAAGGGATATCCTTTGACTATCTTTGATAAGAGTTTTATGATGGAATTGGTGTGTCTACCCTTGCACCAAATCGATGTAATTATTAGGATGAACTGGTTTGAGTTTAACTATGTTCATATCAACTATTACAATAAGACATTGAGATTCCCCAAGTTCGGTGATAACGGAGAACTGATGTTGTTGACTGCTAAACAAGTTAATGAATGCCTTAGAGACGAAGCCGTGGTGTTTTCAATGTTCGCATTGTTGCAAAGTGGTCGTGAAGCTATAAGTGTTGAACTTCCGGTTGTCTATGAATTTCCTGAGGTGTTTCCTAATGATATAAGTGATTTGCCTCTAGAACGTGAAATAGATTTTTCTATAGAATAGGTGCCAGGTACGAGTCTAGTATCAATGGCTCCTTATAGAATGTCGGCTTCCGAGATGAGTGAATTGAAGAAGCAATTGGAAGAGATGCTTGAGAAGAATTTGTTCGATCGAGTGTGTCTCCGTTGGATGCGCCTGTGTTTTTAGTTAAGAAGAAAGATGTAAGTATGGGGTTGTGCATGGACTACATGCAGTTGAGGAAGGTGACTATCAAGAATGAGTATCCACTTCCGAGGATTGACAATTTAATGGATCAGTTAGTGGGTGCTAATGTTTTTAATAAGATTGATTTGAGGTCGGGTTGTCATGAAATATGAGTTAAACCATATGATATTCCGAAGACGAATTTTCAGACAAGGTATGGTCATTATGAATATACTGTAATGCCGTTTTATGTGTCGAATGCTCCAGGTGTTTTTATGGAATATATGAATCAGACTTTCCATTCATATTTGGATAAGTTTGTGGTGGTGTTCATTAAGGATATTTTAATTTATTCCAAATTGGAAGAGGAACATGCTGAACATTTACTCGTGGTGTTGCAAGTGTTTAAAGAGAAGAAGTTGTATGCGGAGCTGTCAAAGTGTGAGTTCTGGTTGAATTGATTTGGATCCTTCTAAAGTTGATGTTGTGTTGCAATGGGAGACTCTAAAGTCTGTGACCGAGATTAGAATTTTTCTTAGTTTAGCTGATTACTGTCGAAGGTTTATTGTAGGATTTTTTTAAGTTAGCATTATTGTTAACTCACTTGACTTGAAAGTGGCAAGCGTATGTATGGGATGTTGCTTGTGAAGAAAGTTTTGTAGAATTGAAGAAAAAGTTGACGACCGCTCTGGTATTAATTTTTCCTAATCCGAGTGAGTATTTTGTAGTGTATTGTGATGCGTCAAAGATGGGACTTGGTGGTGTGTTGATGCAAAATGGACAAGTTGTCTCTCCCTAGATTTTCATCCAAGTACAAACGCGAAAGTGGCGCAGAAAAAAGAGTCACCATCCGTGTCTATTTATCTAAAGAGAGGGAAATGAAACATAGAATAAACTTTAGGGAAAGGATAAGCAAGGTCGAAGCGAACCAAAGTAATAGGTAAGGGAGTCGGTTACGTTAGGGGAAGGTGTTACCACCCCTCACGTCCATCGTACTCGATTGGATCCTGTTGGCAAGGATTTTTTACCACATGGAAAATCCAGCCAAAAGATGAATTTGGAAAAGAATAAGTTTTGAAGGCAAAATCTTAGGTCGAACCTTGTTTGGTTGACTAAAAGCTAATAAGTTTTAAATTTCTTATTGAGCCTGAGAAAGGCCAAAAGGCCCAAAACGTGGGTGAAAGCCCATAACATTCAAATAAAACAACTTGTATCACGCAAGATAGCATTTTGGAGGGAAAACGACTGAATAGAGAACGTGAAGTCGTGGTTTGAAGGATACATTATCAACTTTATCTCCTCTCCATTGCCTTTATTTATGTGGGGCATTAACATGATTGGGATGATTGAACCCGAGGCTTCGAACGGGCATCGTTTCATTCTTGTGGCTATTGATTACTTTGTCAAGTTGGTAGAAGCGGCATCATATGCTAATGTGACCAGGAAGGTTGTGGCCAGGCTTATAAAGAATAACATCATCTGTATATATGGTGTACCAAGCAATATTATCACTGATAATGGTTAGAATTTGAATAATAGCATGATGAGAAAGCTTTGTGAAGATTTCAAGATAGAACATCACAACTCTTCTCCTTATAGACCAAAGATGAATGGGGATGTTGAAGCAGCGAATAAGAATATCAAGAAGATTGTCCAGAAGATGGTTGTTACATACAAGGACTCACATGAGATGCTCCCATGTGCTTTACATGGGTATCGTACATTCATTTGCACTTCAACATGGGAAACCCTTTTTCTCTTGTTTATGGTATGGAAGCAGGGCTCCCCATTGAGGTCGAGATTCCATCATTGAGGATATTAATGGAAACCAAGTTATCTGAGGTTGAATGGTGTCAGAGTAGGTTTGATCAATTGAATTTAATAGAATAAAAGAGAATGACGACTTTGTGTCATGGTCAGTTACCAGAAAAGAATGAAGAAAGCGTTTGATAAGAAGGTTCGACCTTGTGTATTCAGAGAAGGCAACCTCATGCTCAAAAGGATATTGTCTTTCAACTCTGATTCTAGGGGCAAGTGGATTCCAAATTTTGAAGGAACATATGTTATTAAGAAAGCCTTCTTTGGCAGTGCATTAATTCTTATAACTATTGATGGTGAGGAGCTCCCACGCCATGTGAATATTGATGCATTCAAGAAATACTTCGCTTAGAAAAATAAAAGAACACCTCGCTCAGTTGAAAACCCGAAAGGGAGGTCCAGGGAAAAGTTAGAGACATAAACAGAATAAAATCATCCCGGTGGACTGAAAACCCGAAAGACAGGTCCAGGAAAAAGTTAGGGATTCATGGCAAGTAACTACATTAGACAAGACTCGATCATCAACAATCATCTCTTTGTTAGAAAATGCTCAACACATTTAGACTAAAACCTTGGCTCAGAGATTCAAAGTTGATAGGGAGGATAGGTTCATTATATTTCAATGTATGTTTTCCATGAAATTACCATTTTCCAAACTTTGTAATCATCTATGGACTTTTGCCATTTGCAGACTACCATCCTATTAATAAATTTTGAGCTTTTATCCAATTATTCACAATCTTATTTCTTTCTACTTTATAAATGTCATTTACTATTGATAGTAATTTTTGAAACAGGGAGGAAAATGAAAATTTCAACAAATCATGTTTTTTTGTTGTAAAAACCATAAAAATGATATATTTTGATTCATGAGTATACCAAAAGGAATAGAAATAGTGATTTTTCTAAATGTTTAAAAACATCAAGTTTGGTATTCTTCCAGTGAGATTGAAGCATTATAAGTGTTGTCAGCAATGAATGATGTTACAAACTCTGTTTGTGTTTTTCCTAAAGGAATGAGGAGTTTATCCTGGGCTATCAAGAAGGTTGTTGGCATAAGCACCCTATTTTTCTACTACTAGCAACTCTCTGTTTAAAATAATCTCATTTTCAACATGGATGTGGTTTCTCTGGATGTTTCTGCTTCATACATGCTTGACTGTACACCAATGTACTCATATTATAGCAAGTTGATCCCTGTGTTTTGGTAGCATGCGCATCATAACATACATGAAAAATCATTTATGCATTCATTACGCATAGTTGAACTTATTGTTCGCTTGGAATTATCTAAATAACCTATATGTGTCAGCAGAAAATTTGCGTTTTACCAATGTCTCCTTTCATTTAGAGAGCCTTTAGGCAGAGAAGCGTTCTCTCTTTCTAACTCCCCACAAAGTTTGTTCCTTGTGGGTGATTTATGTTTCAGTACTTCTGTTCAGCTCATTTATCTGAATAGAATGATCTAGTGAGTTACGTCCTCCCCCGATCAGTCTTAATTGACAGTTTCTTTCATGGGTGATTTATGTTTCAGTACTTCTGTTCAGCTCATTTATCTTAATAGAATGATCTAGTGAGTTACGTCCTGGATTGAACTTTGGTCCCTGGTTGACTACTTGGGGGAACATGATAAAAACCATGCACCTTTGGTTTTATAGGACAAAATTTGTTGCCTAAACCTTCTATAAAAGTTGGTATTCAAAGGTTTGAATCTCGCATCTTCCAATAAAAAGTTGATGCTCAGATCTTTTATTCCCACCTTCAGTAAAAGTCGGTGTTTCACCTTCAGTAAAAGTTGGTGTCTTTTGTATCTGCATCTTCCAGTAAAAGGTCAATGTTGAGATCTTTTGTTTCTACATTCAGTAAAAGTGAGTAGTCCACCTTCAGTAAAAGTTGGTGTTTCCATCAGTTTACATTTAGTAAAAGTTGGTATCTCTTTTTGCCATCAATTTTGAATTGGTGATGTATGACCGTTTTGATACGGTGTTTCCCCAGTGAAGCTTTGTTCTTCCCAAGTAAATTTGTTTTCCCTGGTGGAGTCTTTCCTTTTATCCCCATTGTTTTTTATGTTCTCTTATGTTTGTTAACCATTTCAATACATTCATTAGCATCACGTGACATCTTAGGTCCAGAAACTACGTGTTTTATATTTAAGTCCCTTCAATCGCGTCGAGACGAAGATTTCAATCCTTGTATCTCCAGATAGAAGAAACTTAAATAGGGGTATCTGTCATACCCCGATTTCTGTCCCTAAGATTTCCTAATCATTTGCATTTGAATCATTAATCAAGATCACCATCTTGAGGTTTGATCTTTTAGCTTTGTGCTCACCTCATCTTTGGGGGAATCACCAAACACCCATTTTTGTTTAGCTTATGAATATTTCTTTGTTATACTAACCAAAATACAAAAATATATCTTTTGTCTTTAAATTTTTTTGTGTGCAATATAGGTGAGGGAATCAAGTGCATCCACACCTCTCCTAAAACTAGGGTTTTGAGGATCTACCCTCAATCAACTAGGCATTCATGGAAGATAAATGGCTTAAAATTCAAGAGAGATATTTTTATCATCAGTTGTCATGTATTAAACATCTCCCCACTTCATATGGTCAAGTTCATCTCAAGGTCATGTGGCTTGGTTCATCAAGAAACTTCATAGGTTTATGTGTTTATTTCCATGCCTTCTTATGTATCTCCTCATGCTTTATTATGCAAGAAAAGTTCAAGAGATTTAAATTTGATTCAAGAAGTTTGACCTAAATTGACAAGTTCTTGACCGTATGATCAAAAAGGCATAACTTCCTCAATTTTTAACATTTTTTAGTGATTCTTTTGCAAATTTCTCTCCTTGAAATTGATAACACGATTTTATATCGTATATTTAGCCTAAAATCCATAGATATTTATAGCATTTCCCATTTATTATGTCAATTTATTATGATATTACGCGTGTATTTGCTTTGTTTCAGGTTTTACACTTCAATTCCGACTATTTGCGAAAAGGAAAGAAAATCGAGCTTAAATGACCAATATTTATGCTTAAAAGACGAAAAGTGGTGCTGAAACTAAAGAGGGGTGCAATTAGGACCCAAAAGGCCCAAAAGAGACGAACCAGCCCACAAAGGAACAAAATTGCGTGGCCCAAACCTGCCCAGCAAGTGGAGACGCACGTCTCCACATCCTCTATGCCACGTCAGCAAAGGGAGACGCACGTCTCCATGTTCCTACATCTTCTCCACTTGAGACGCACGTCTCAAGTCACGTACCCAGTCTCCCTGAAGAATAGGAGACGCACGTCTCCAAGTCCCGGTCTGCAAAAAGTCCCGTTTTTCACGCAAAGCAACTGCAAAGCCTCACCTATAAATAGAGGCAGCCACTTCAGTCCAAAGAGTCCGATTTCCTGCCAACGAAGTGCTGCCGAAATTGTACCGCGAACTGCTTTTCATTATTCTGTTTCCATTTAACCTTCTATTTTCTCACGACGATTTCTACATTGGAAATTGTTGTGAACTTTTCATAGATCTAGCCTTACGTTAGATTTATCGCTTTATTTTCCTTGTTTTTATTTTCTGCCATTTAAATTCCGAAGAACGATCCAGCCAAGCTGTGGTGGAAGTTCGATACTTGAAGAATTATTTGCCATTTATTTAATTCAGGTTTTTATTTACCGCTTTTATTTATATTACTATTGCATGATATATCTATATTATATGCCATTTAATATGCTTATTATTATGAACAAAACCGATTTATGCATGTTTAACCGTATTAATATGTCTGGCTAAAATACTAAAGGTATCGGTATGTAAAGTAAGTTAACCGTAGGGATCCGAAATAAATTGGCTTAAATTAGGTTTTATTAATTATCACTTATTTTTGGTTTATATGTCTAGTTTAATTAGTAAGTCTTAAAACCAATAGAGCGAAAGTTTGAGGGATTAGGACGGTCAAAGGTTAAAATCAATAGAGCGAAAGTTTGAGATCTTTAACTGGATAGTAGACATAGGACATTAGTTTTAAGGATGGCGAAAGCGTATTAAAACTAATTGGAACTTATTTATTTTCAAAAATTGTTTTTACACTCGAGCGGGATGGCGAAAGCGTACGTTAGGGGTATTAGCTTGCTCCGAGTCAACAGAGCGAAAGTTTGAGATTAGGAGATTTAAATAGATAACAACCTCGTAAAATAGGCATTTTATTAATTACATTGGTTCCAAAAAGCTCTTCTAAAATCTAATGGGATGGCGAAAGCGTACATTAGGATTAGGATAGTAGTCTGACTCAACAGAGCGAAAGTTTGAGACGAGGATTTTTAATCAATTGGAATTAGTAAAGATTTTTAATTTAATTATGCAAAACCAATGGACCTTCGGATTACCTTTAGTTAAACGAAATACATACTGATACCTGTCTTTTATTATTATTCTTTATTTTCTCACAATCACTTTCCCTTAGGAACAATCGAAAATTTTAGTACTCCTAGCTTTACATAGTAACCTTAGATAACGGTAGATCGATTCATAGTCCCTGTGGATTCGATATCTTTTAAAACTACACGACACGACTGTGCACTTGCAGTTATCAGATTTATAGACACGTAAAGTCGCGATCAAGTTTTTGGCGCCGTTGCCGGGGACTATTTAAGTCGATATCGTAACTCACTGTTACACCGTAGAGACTAGGAAAATTCTTCCCTTTCTTTTTGAACGATTGTATGCCAAATACTCGTTCACAAGGAGGAGACTTAATACAACGAATTAACGAGATCGAACGTTTCATTAACGTTAAACGTCGAGCTCGCAACCTTCCCGAAGTAGCAGAAATTCCGATTAATCAGGAATTGAATTTTACTGATCAAATCAATCAAATCACCCCGAAGTTAGAGATGGCTGCTATTCGTCCTCTTAGAGACTATGCCGCTCCTTCGCGCGCTGAACCGCATTCAAGTATCGCACCACCTGCGATTGAAGCGAACAATTTCGAACTGAAACCTTCACTGGTCCAAGCTGTTCAACAGAATCAATTCTCTGGAAGCCCTGTAGACGACCCCAATCTCCATTTATCCGTGTTCGTGCAATACGCCGACACTATCAAAGCCAACAACGTTAGTTCCGAAGCTATTCGATTACGCCTTTTCCCTTTCTCCTTGAGAGATAGAGCGAGAGCGTGGCTTCAATCCCTGCCTTCCAATTCCATAACTACGTGGGACGAATTGAAGAGAGTATTCTTAGCAAGATACTTTCCGCCTAGCAAAACTGCTATGCTTAGAGGTCAAATCAACGGATTTACCCAGAAAGATAACGAATCGCTTTTCGAAGCTTGGGAACGTTACAAGGACATGCTTAGGATATGCCCTCATCATGGACTCGAACCATGGCTGATCATCCATACCTTTTATGGTGGTCTCTTATATAACACTAAAATGACTATAGATGCCGCTGCTGGCGGAGCATTAATGGACAAACCCCATGATGAAGCATACAAACTCATAGAGAACATGGCACAAAACCATTACCAATGGGGAGGAGAACGCGCCGCCCTAGAGAAAGCCCAAACCAAAGGAGGAATGTACGAAATTAGTGGTATAGACCGCGTTAACGCTAAAGTAGACGCTTTAACTCAAAAGATTGAGAATTTGACCATCACTCCTTCAGCCACCGCTGCCGCCGTAGCACCTAACTGCGAGATTTGTGGATTGACTGGGCATGTAGTTGCTGAATGTCAACTCTTGACTGGAGTCCCATCTGATCAAGTAAATTACGCTCAAGGAAACCCTTATTCTAACACGTACAACCCTGGATGGAAAAACCACCCGAACTTTTCTTATAAGAACAACAATGCGTTGTACGCGCCTGGACAAGCACCTGCTGTACCACCTGGCTACCAAAAAGCGCCTGTAGCTGCTCAAAACACCCCTAGGAAGTCAAACCTAGAAATCATGATGGAGAACTTCATAGCTTCCCAACAACAAACCAATAAAGACTTCCTGAATCAAAACATCCACAATAGCGAGCAACTAAAACAACTATCGAACAAAGTAGATGCTTTAGCTACGCATAACAAAATGTTAGAAACTCAAATCTCACAAGTAGCTCAACAACAAGCACCTACTGCTGCCCCTGCTGGCACGTTTCCTGCTCAACCACAACCTAATCCTAAAGGACATGCGAACGCGATAACACTACGAAGTGGAACTAATTACGATGGACCCATAGATCCTAGAACCCAAAACGTACCCATGTCACAACAAGAGCCAAAGGAAACCCAAAAGAAACCAACCGACGAACAAACTGCTAAGACTGATGAGAACAATAACGAAGTGGAACCCGAAAAGGAGAAACCTTATGTTCCACCAATTCCTTACCCTCAGAGATTAGCTAAATCAAAAACCGAAGCGCAATTTAAAAGATTTGTAGAACTTCTGAAGCAATTAAACATAACCATACCATTCACAGAAGCCATAACTGAGATGCCTTCGTACGCTAAGTTCTTAAAAGAAATCTTATCAAACAAAAAGAAGCTCGAGGATAACGAAACTATAACACTTACCGCTGAATGTAGCGCTATCATCCAAAACAACATGCCTCCAAAACTGAAAGACCCTGGTAGTTTCTCTATACCCTGCGTAATTGGAAAAACCATCATAGAGAAAGCCTTGTGCGATTTAGGAGCTAGTGTTAGTTTGATGCCTCTTTCGACCTGTAAGAAACTCAATCTAGGTGAGCTTAAAGCAACAAGAATGTCTCTTCAACTAGCAGACCGTTCAGTTAAATATCCTGTAGGAATGATAGAGAATATCCCTGTTCGTGTAGGTCAATTCTACATCCCAACTGACTTCATCATTATGGATATCCAAGAAGATTCTAACATCCCGATCATTTTAGGAAGACCATTTTTAGCGACCGCTGGTGCAATTATAGATGTAAAGCGAGGAAAGCTTACTTTCGAAGTAGGAGAAGAGAAAATAGAATTTATCCTTTCCCAATTCCTAAAAGCACCTTCTATAATTGACACATGCTGTTCTGCTGATATAATCGACGAATGTGTCAAGGAAATAAAATCCGAACCAAATAAGGAAACCGAAACCCTAAGAATTCCTATGCCGCCAATTTTTGAAGATGACAACTGGCGTGAGGAATATCAAGATAACCACCTGAGTGAATGCTTAGCTTTAACCCCTGATCCTATACCTGGACCTAAGAAACCTGCTATAGAGCTGAAGACACTTCCTACCGATCTTAGATACGAATTTCTAGACGAAGAACTAAACCGACCAGTTATAGTGAACGCCAACTTAGGACGAACCGAGACTGAAAAATTACTTAATGTTCTAAGAAAATACCCTACCGCTTTAGGATACAACATATCAGATCTAAAAGGTATAAGCCCTTCTCTGTGTATGCACCGCATTATGCTCGAAGACGATAGTAAAACCTCTAGGGAACATCAAAGGCGAATAAATCCTATTATGAGCGATGTGGTTAAAAAGGAAATCCAAAAACTGCTAGAAGCTGGAATAATATATCCTATATCCGATAGCAAATGGGTTAGCCCCGTTCACGTCGTACCAAAGAAAGGAGGAGTCACTGTAATCACTAACGCAAAAGGAGAATCTGTAGCACAACGTACCCAAACTGGATGGAGGATGTGCATTGACTATAGGAAGCTAAATAAAGCTACCCGAAAAGACCATTTCCCTCTACCTTTCATAGATCAAATGCTCGAACGCCTGGCTAAACACTCACATTTTTGTTATCTGGATGGATACTCCGGATTTTTCCAAATTCCTATCCACCCTGACGACCAAGAGAAGACCACATTCACCTGTCCTTATGGTACATTCGCTTATAGACGAATGCCTTTTGGACTCTGCAATGCACCCGCGACCTTCCAAAGATGCATGATGGCAATATTTGCCGACTTCCTAGATGGAATAATGGAGGTCTTTATGGACGACTTCTCTGTCTGTGGAGGAAGTTTTGAAACATGTTTAGAAAACCTTGAAATGGTGCTTAGACGATGCGTAAGCGTAAACCTAGTCCTTAATTGGGAAAAATGCCATTTCATGGTTCGACAAGGAATTGTACTTGGACACATCGTATCCGATAGAGGAATCGAAGTTGATAAAGCAAAAATCGAGATTATCGAAAACCTTCAACCTCCCAAAACCGTTAGAGAAATAAGAAGTTTTCTGGGACATGCTGGTTTTTACCGACGCTTCATTAAGGATTTCTCTAAAATAACCAAACCTTTAACTGAACTACTCATGAAAGACGCCGAATTTGTTTTCACCGATAAATGCACTGAAGCATTTCAAACGCTTAAACAAGCATTGATCTCTGCGCCAATTATGCAACCTCCCGACTGGGATGAACCTTTCGAAATAATGTGTGACGCAAGTGATTATGCTGTAGGAGCCGTTCTAGGGCAAAGAAAGGATAAGAAACTACATGTCATATATTATGCGAGTAGAACCCTAGACGAAGCTCAGATGAATTATGCCACGACAGAAAAAGAATTATTAGCTGTCGTATTCGCATTAGACAAATTCCGTTCTTACCTGGTAGGAGCCAAAATAATCATATACACTGACCACGCCGCCATTAGGTACCTCCTAACCAAAAAGGACGCTAAACCAAGACTTTTGAGATGGATCTTGTTACTACAAGAATTCGACCTGGAAATTAAAGATAAGAAAGGCACTGAAAATGTCGTAGCAGATCACCTCTCTCGATTGGAAAATCTGAAACCCGAACAAGTACCAATTGACGATGATTTCCCTTATGAAAGACTCATCGCCCAATTAGAAGCAAATGAATTCGAACCATACCGTCCAAACTCTGAAACCGAGAAATTAGCTGAAATAGCTTTAGCCCGATCTGACGCACCTTGGTATGCAGATTTCGTAAATTACCTAGCTGCTGGTGTGCTTCCTCCTGATCTAAGCTACCAACAGAAGAAGAAATTCTTCCATGACCTAAAACATTACTATTGGGACGACCCACTCCTTTTCAAAAGAGGCCCCGATGGAATCTTTAGACGTTGTGTACCCGAGGAAGAGATAAGAAGCATAATAACACATTGTCATTCTGCACCGTGTGGAGGACACCATAGCACATCTAGGACCTGCGCCAAAATTCTTCAATCTGGACTTTTCTGGCCTAACCTGTGGAAAGACGTCCATTTTGCAATACTAAGCTGTGATAGATGCCAACGAACTGGAAACATTTCAAGACGCGATGAAATGCCTCAAAAAGGCATTCTAGAAGTAGAAATATTTGACGTCTGGGGAATAGACTTCATGGGACCGTTTCCGTCATCGTTTGGAAATCAATATATACTCGTAGCCGTCGATTACGTTTCAAAATGGATAGAAGCTATTGCTTCCCCTACAAACGATACACGAGTAGTTATTAAACTTTTCAAAAACGTCATTTTTCCTAGGTTCGGTGTGCCAAGATTGGTAATTAGCGATGGTGGTTCCCATTTCATTTCAAGAATACTTGAGAAACTCCTTCGAAAATATGGAGTAAATCATCGAATAGCCACACCATACCATCCACAAACAAGCGGTCAAGTAGAAGTATCTAACCGCGAAATAAAACAAATATTGGAGAAAACTGTTGCTATATCGAGGAAAGATTGGTCAACCAAGCTAAATGAAGCTTTATGGGCTTATAGAACAGCTTTCAAAACTCCAATAGGAACTACCCCATTCAAACTCGTTTATGGAAAATCATGCCACCTACCAGTAGAGTTAGAACATAAAGCCTATTGGGCTATTAAGAACTTAAACCTAAACTACACTGCCGCTGGTGAGAAACGACTTCTAGACATAAACGAATTAGAAGAACTTAGACAAGACGCTTACGAAAACGCCAAAATCTATAAAGAGCGAACGAAAAAATGGCACGACAAGCGTATATCTAGGAAAAATTTTAGCATAGGCGATAAAGTGCTCTTATTTAATTCTAGACTAAAATTATTTCCTGGTAAGTTACGATCGAGATGGTCTGGCCCTTTCGAAATAACTAACATATTTCCGAGTGGAGCGATAGAAATCAAAGGAGAAACCGTCAAACCTTTTGTCGTAAATGGGCAACGTCTTAAGTATTACCATCATCTCGAATACGATGAAAACATCGAAGTTTTTAAACTTGACGAACTGCCCGCTCTTTCGAAAAAATAGTTTTCTATTTTTAAATCGTCGAGCTTACGACATTAAACAAAGCGCTTGGTGGGAGACAACCCACATTTATTTATTCTTCTATTTTTTTTATTTTTTATTAAAACTTTAATTTTCCTATTATTTTTATTTTTATTTTTCATTTTTAAAATTTTATTCTGTTTTTAATTTTAATTTTAATCATTTTTGATTTTTCATACATCTTATAATAATTATTATAATTATAACTACTATCTATGAATTGAGAAAATATTTCCGTTATAATTATATTTATTATTATAACTTGTTACCTAAGCTTAATTTTAACTTTTTATTTTATTTTAAATAAACACTAGCCTAATTCTAACTCAATCTTAATATTTTCAACTTCTAGGTTTTTCATTTAATTACTAACTACGATGCAAGAAGTTGACAATATGGAAGTTGTGTTCCGTGGTAGAGGACAAGAAGCAAGATTTAACAAGCTGGCTGAAAGACACATGGAATTGACTTGCTATCCTCACCAACCAACTATGGTGAAGCTTGGTATCGAAGAAAGCATCCTACACCTGCTTAACCAAATCGGTTGGACTGGTTCTCACTTGTTCCGCAAGTTTAGCACTTATCGGAAGCTCACTCTGGAATTCCTGAGCTCCCTGACCTATCTTCCAAACTGTGGACAAGGACTGAAAAAAGGAGTTATTCTCTTTAGACTCTTTGGTATGGAGTTTAATTTTTGCATCCGAGATTTTGCTGAAATGTTAGAACTACCTCATGGACCCGATGCATACGCCCAAGTAGCTGAAGAAAATCTTCCATACTGGGAGTTGGAAAAATACTGGGGCAAGATCACTGGAAACGACAACCCTGAAGAGAATGAATTTCAATCTGAGAACATCCACAATCCTGCTTTCCGCTACTTTCACAAGATCCTTGCTCACTACATTTTTGGAAAGCCTGATAATGTCACTGAAGTTACTAGAGAAGAGCTGTTCATCATGTTTTGTACATCTCAGAATCGCCCGGTCAATGCCATCGCATTCATGCTTACAAACTTCGAGCGCATCACGCAAGACGAAGTTTCACCCATTAGGATCGGCGGATTTGTCACTATGATCGCTAATGCCATAGGAATGAGAGTGCCTTTGCTTAGATTGACACCTTTTGGTACCCATACCTCTATGGACATCAATTTCTGCTTTAATCGAGGTATCATCGGTAATCTTGGACCTGATCGTTTTGAATTGCTCATTGATAACAAAGTTTGGTATCAGTTCACCTTACCGAATCCTAGGACAAGTGTGCACAACCCTACCAACTGGCTTTACTATGGTCAGATTCCTGAGAGAGAGCCATCACCTGAAACTCCTCAAGCTTATGAACATTTTGATGAGGAAATGCCTGCATCTGAATCTGAACCTGAAACACCTCCTGGTTATTATGAACCTCTTCCTGTTGATGAACCCATTCCTGATTATGAACCTCTTCCTATTGATGAACCTATATCTGAGTATGAACCTGAAACTCGTTCTGAAGATTCCGTTGAAGATCACACTGTTGATATGACTGATGTCGAGGTCGAGCAACAACAACCCGCTACATCTACCGCATCGGTAAATCAAAGGATGCCCAATCTGAACACGCACGAACAAGCAATCAATGCACTACAACAAGATGTACAACATGTGCGCAACGAGCTTCACACTTTGCAAATGCATTTCTTCGATTTCATCGACACCGTAAATGCTCAGTTCGACGAAGTTTTCAAACACATTCAGTCCAATCAGAACAACAATAGACGTGGCTAGATGTTACCGTATTAGATTATTAGATTTTTATTTCTAGTTTTAGTAATTTCTATTCTTAGTTTAGATTTACATTTTTCTGCACTTTTCCATTCTGCTATTGTTAACACTCAGTACTGGTTTAATTTTAAATGCAATATTTTATTCACTACTGCTGTTGTGTTATAATACACTGCTATTAACTGCTATATATATTTTCCTGGCTATCACTCTTTGCTGTTAATAGTATTAAAATAAGACATTGTTCTGAACTGATGGACACTTTTTGCTATTAATGGTATCAGTCAGCACTGTCTGGTCACCTGCATGCGTGCCCACTTGCCTGCCACAGGAGACGCCCGTCTCCATCTGTGTGGGACCAGCAGATGCCATTCTTGGGACAGGAGACGCACGTCTCCATGCTCTGCCCCAGCAGACTGACTGCCTGAGACGCACGTCTCCCAAGGCTAGCAGTCTGCATTTGACCACGCAGACACTCTTCTCTCCCTCTTGAATTTTGAATTTGAATTTCAAAATTCATTCTCTTCATTCTTCCCCTATTTATTCCATTTAAACCCCATTAACCTCATTCATCCTCCATCATTCACCTCTTAAACTCCATTCATTTCCCATTCTTCTATTCTATTCAAACTTCAAACACCACCATTAATCCATTTTAATTCTCCATTAACCACCCCATTTTCAAACCTCACTATAAAACCACACCACCACCACTCTTATTCTTCACAACCTTCATACCATTTCTTTTCTACCATTCTACTATCATATCTATTTTCCATTTCCATACTCACCATGCCTCCACGTTCATTAATCCGTAGTGAGCGTCCCGAGCGACCACCTCCCGACCTTTCAAACATTATCTTCCGAGATGATGCTCAACGAACAAAATATGTTGCTTTCTACGAACGTTCGGTTGTTCCCACAAAATTTGTGAACACCGAGTGTCTAGAAACTTTGGGTCTCATTGATGGTGTCACCCGTTTGCTCACTAAATCTAGCCTCCACCATCTTTGTACCGAACCCGTACCTACTTATGAGCCGCTCGTCTTAGAATTTTTGAGTTCCTTCAACTACGACACTCCCTCTACTCAACCATTCTCAACCGGTACCATCCAATTCCGGATGTTCAACCGTGAATATGCTCTATATCAAGATGTCGTAGCTTCATATTTGCATTTTAATCATGCTCCAATTGCTCACCGCTCAATCTTTCAAGAACTCAATGGTCGATCCTGGGAGGATCTCGCTTTTGAATTTTGGTTCCATCTCACTGGAGAAAATCCTACCGGTTGGAGAGCTCTTCATGCTTCTCACATTCAAAACCCCGCTATACGTTATTTTCAACGTGTCTTGGGGCATATTATTTTTGCAAGATCCAACAACCACAAGGTAAACCAAAATGAATTATTTTTCCTTTACTGTGCGCTTAACAATATCCGTTTCAATGCCGCACCGTTTATGTTCCAACACATCCAAGGCTTAGTCAACGCCCCCGCTACAAATCCATTCTTGCTTGGAGGCATTATTACTACCTTGGCCTGTGCTTTAGGTCTTGGTGACGAGCTCCTATCACTCTCTCATCTCATGAAGCCTGCTCAGTCACTCGATCTCACTTACTGCCGCGATTCCCACTTGGTTTCACCCCGCCATGATGGCCGATACACTTTGGTCGTCAATAAAGTTCCTATTCCTTATGTCATCCTTCCTTGTCCTGAAAGAATTAACATCCGTTATGTTCAACGTTGGAGGCTTATTGAAGAAAATCCTCAAGATGACCAACAAGAACATCCTAATGAACCAATGGATGCAAATGAAGAAGAACTCAACCAAGGGCAAGCTGATGTCAACCAACCTCCTCCAAACAACCCTCCGCCTATCACTCTTGAAGCCATGTATGCTGCTATTCAACGCCAAGATCAACTCGTTCAAGCTATGCAGACAAACCAAACTGAAACAATTAGGCTCATCCGAGAGATGCAACAGGAGCACCGTGACTATGCTATTAGGAACGAAAGTCAATACGCTGAAATTGCCACATATTTGCATGATCTTGACATTCGTGTTAATGACTCTCCTGATAGACGTCGCCGTGTTCGTACAAGAGGCGCGAGCAGTTCTCAAAACCGCAACAATGAGGAGTAGTTCTTATGCACTGAGGACATTGCATCATCTAAGTCTGGGGGAGTCGTATTATTTCTATTTCCTATTTCCTTTAGTTTTATTTTTCCCTTCAGTTATTTCCCTTCCTTGTAATGTTTTTCTAATTCAATAAAGAATATTTATGGAATTTAAGTCTTATATGTATAATTCCGTAGTTATTTCAATTTCTTCCATTTTCTTGAGCCATAACAAAAATTTTTGCTCCTAAACGATAAACGCAAACCCCACACGTTCAAGAAATACGAAGCTACTCAATCACTCAACGCACCGAAACTGAATTAGTCAATATCCTTATTGTCACAACACTCTAAAACCCCCGAGTATACATAACCGATTTGAATACCCGTTATACCAAAACCACCGACTTTAAGTTTTGAAATAACCCTTAGTAGTTTATTCTAGCAGTCGGCACCGTCTTAGATACAAACTACGCAGAGAGTCGATGAATATAAGTGTATGATCCTCATAATAATTATGTGTTCAACTATAAGAAGAAATGTGCCTACTAAGTAAGGTGATCCTCACAAGATCATTTAACCTAACGGTCACAAATCTCATATACAAAGAATTTAAAAACTCACTGTCGATTGGTTCAGAAGTCATCTGGTAATGAACTTGGTAGGAAGGACTATTGTCCGATTCCCCACAATCTACAAGTGAATGCTAAGGAGTATACCACATATTGTGCCAGAACTCCATGAGAAGGATCATAGTCACTAACCGACTACTCTGCTATGTGCGTGTCAAGATAATGGGCTTAATGTGATTGCGCGCGAATGAAAAGGGTGAAACATGATGACAAGTCAAATAGGTCGAGCTATAATGGCATGATTCGGATTGGTATGCATATTGGGAGTTGTTTAGTGTTGTTACTATAGGTTTATTGCTAAGATTCGTTACTTCCGAATAAGAACACTATGTAGCTAAGTATGACTGAACGACGTGGTGGAAGTGTGTTTCATTTATCTTTATCTTCTTATTTTGCTTGAGGACAAGCAAAGGTTCAAGTCTGGGGGAATTTGATAACACGATTTTATATCGTATATTTAGCCTAAAATCCATAGATATTTATAGCATTTCCCATTTATTATGTCAATTTATTATGATATTACGCGTGTATTTGCTTTGTTTCAGGTTTTACACTTCAATTCCGACTATTTGCGAAAAGGAAAGAAAATCGAGCTTAAATGACCAATATTTATGCTTAAAAGACGAAAAGTGGTGCTGAAACTAAAGAGGGGTGCAATTAGGACCCAAAAGGCCCAAAAGAGACGAACCAGCCCACAAAGGAACAAAATTGCGTGGCCCAAACCTGCCCAGCAAGTGGAGACGCACGTCTCCACATCCTCTATGCCACGTCAGCAAAGGGAGACGCACGTCTCCATGTTCCTACATCTTCTCCACTTGAGACGCACGTCTCAAGTCACGTACCCAGTCTCCCTGAAGAATAGGAGACGCACGTCTCCAAGTCCCGGTCTGCAAAAAGTCCCGTTTTTCACGCAAAGCAACTGCAAAGCCTCACCTATAAATAGAGGCAGCCACTTCAGTCCAAAGAGTCCGATTTCCTGCCAACGAAGTGCTGCCGAAATTGTACCGCGAACTGCTTTTCATTATTCTGTTTCCATTTAACCTTCTATTTTCTCACGACGATTTCTACATTGGAAATTGTTGTGAACTTTTCATAGATCTAGCCTTACGTTAGATTTATCGCTTTATTTTCCTTGTTTTTATTTTCTGCCATTTAAATTCCGAAGAACGATCCAGCCAAGCTGTGGTGGAAGTTCGATACTTGAAGAATTATTTGCCATTTATTTAATTCAGGTTTTTATTTACCGCTTTTATTTATATTACTATTGCATGATATATCTATATTATATGCCATTTAATATGCTTATTATTATGAACAAAACCGATTTATGCATGTTTAACCGTATTAATATGTCTGGCTAAAATACTAAAGGTATCGGTATGTAAAGTAAGTTAACCGTAGGGATCCGAAATAAATTGGCTTAAATTAGGTTTTATTAATTATCACTTATTTTTGGTTTATATGTCTAGTTTAATTAGTAAGTCTTAAAACCAATAGAGCGAAAGTTTGAGGGATTAGGACGGTCAAAGGTTAAAATCAATAGAGCGAAAGTTTGAGATCTTTAACTGGATAGTAGACATAGGACATTAGTTTTAAGGATGGCGAAAGCGTATTAAAACTAATTGGAACTTATTTATTTTCAAAAATTGTTTTTACACTCGAGCGGGATGGCGAAAGCGTACGTTAGGGGTATTAGCTTGCTCCGAGTCAACAGAGCGAAAGTTTGAGATTAGGAGATTTAAATAGATAACAACCTCGTAAAATAGGCATTTTATTAATTACATTGGTTCCAAAAAGCTCTTCTAAAATCTAATGGGATGGCGAAAGCGTACATTAGGATTAGGATAGTAGTCTGACTCAACAGAGCGAAAGTTTGAGACGAGGATTTTTAATCAATTGGAATTAGTAAAGATTTTTAATTTAATTATGCAAAACCAATGGACCTTCGGATTACCTTTAGTTAAACGAAATACATACTGATACCTGTCTTTTATTATTATTCTTTATTTTCTCACAATCACTTTCCCTTAGGAACAATCGAAAATTTTAGTACTCCTAGCTTTACATAGTAACCTTAGATAACGGTAGATCGATTCATAGTCCCTGTGGATTCGATATCTTTTAAAACTACACGACACGACTGTGCACTTGCAGTTATCAGATTTATAGACACGTAAAGTCGCGATCAGAAATCATCAAGAACTCCTCTTCACAAGTAAAGAATAAATTTTGTGAATAAAATCATTAAGACAATACAAGAATTGAGCACACATACCTGGCTCCTAAGCAATTAACCCACATATAGGGTTTTCCTTCTCTCAAGGTGAAATCAATTTCTGAGGCCTCAAATGAACCTCATGGATTCTCATATACTTCAAAGGATCTTCATGCCAATTTTTAAGCTCTGATTCATAAGGTGGCTCAGTCAAAAGCTCAGAAAGACAACAATCGACTAGTTTGACCTAAAAGTCAACTGTGGCCAAAGTACAGTCAAAATTTCTGATTTTTGGTCAACATTAACATTTTAATGTTAGATTCATAATTTTATCATGGATTGATCATGATTCATCAAGAAAAAGCTCCAAAATCATCAAAAACCTAAGTTTCTAAATTAGGGTTTTTGACCTAAAGTCAACTAAACTTTGACCAGCCATAACTTTCACATGGAACATCAGAATTTTCTATCCAAAGCTCAATTTGAAGGAAATTGAATTCTCTACAACTTTGTCTCTCACAAGCCAAGTCCAAAAATGCTTCAATTGAGAGATATGGATCAAAAGATTATAGGTCCTTTTTGAAAGTCAACCAAAAGTAGTTTTTTGTCAAAGCCCATATCTTCAAGATAAAATCCTCAAATGAAAAAAAGTTTCCAAAGTGGCTTGTAAAGGACATCTTGAGGTTTCCAAAAAGTCCTAGAACTCCTCCATATCTTAAAAATTGAGGGAGATATGCCTTGTCAAAGTTGGAGAAATTTGAGCGAAGAAATGTGAAGTAAATATGGCCCAAAATGAATTTTCTTGCAAATGTGACCAATCTTTTTTGATTCAATCTTGATCCATTGGTTATCCAAGACATCCAATTCAACTCCCATGAATTGTTGAGTTTTATTTGATTTTATATGAATTTTTTATTCATTTAAAAGTGATATAATTCTCATAAATCGAAGGGAAATCAAAGATTTGATTAGAGGAACAAGATTGAATCAAATTAGAAGATTTTTATACAAATTGGCAATCAAATATTTTTCATTCAAAGACAATATATTCTCACATTATTTCTGACCTAAGACAATCCTCACTATATATACTACAAAGACAGATGGAAAAGAGGATGAAAATAGGGGAGGGGAGCTAGGGTTCAAAGAGAAGAAATTTCTCAAAAATAGGTGAAACTCAAAACCAAGTTTCCAGGAGTTTTCAGCCCAAGCCACTTAACAAACGTCTTTCCTGAAAATGCCAGGAGTCTCCCTAGGTCCAAGATAAGTATTCATAGTGCCCAGAACGAGTTTGTTGAAACTCACCATTGTTGGTATATTTTTTGAACTTTGAATCTCTCTGTTTATGCATTATTGACTAATATTTATTTGTAGGTGTGTTCAGGGACCTATTTAGATAAGGTTAGACGTAACACATGTGGGGTTTGAAGTCGGAAGCTCGAGCCACCATTGTTAGGGCACAAGCTCGTGTCACGTTCGAGCCTCCCTTTTCAGACATTTCCTGGCCAAACGAAGGCCACCATTGAATTCAGAGCCATCAAATTAGTGGATCTGGGTCCACTCTAATCCTGTTTAGATCGTAATATATTGTTTTTCAAATTGCAGGAAATTCGAAGGATTTTCCGCGAGTAAATCCGCAGGAAAATCCCTAACAAATTCCGCAGGTAATTTTTAGGATTAAGACGAAGTGGACCAAGTGTCATACCCCAAAATTTTCCCATCATATTTCAAGGTATCTTGGCTCAAACAGTCTCCTCAGACTCACATGATCTACAGATACTCAAGGCCACACAAGGAATAGGAATGACTAGCTCTCTCCTAGGAAATCAACCCACGACTAGAGTTTTGTTTCTCTCAAGGTAAAATCAGATTCTGACACCTCAAGTGGACTTCATAGCTTCCCACATGTCTCCAAGTATATCCATGCCAAATTTCAAGACTTACAGTACAAATTCAGTCAAACGGTTGAAAGATCAATAGTCGACTAGTTTGACCTGAAAGTCAACTATGGTCAACATACAATTAAAACTCCTGATTTTTGGTCAACATCAAGGATTTGAGGTTACACTAATCATTTGATCAAGGGTTGATCATGATTCGTCAAGAAATACTCCAAAGTTGACAAAACTCAAAAGTTTATAAATTAGGGATTTTAAGGAGATAGTCAACTAAACTTTGACTGGCCATAAGTCTCTCATACTTTATCAGAAATTCCCCAACCAAAGCTCATTCTAAAGGAAATTCAATTCTCCACAACTTTGATGTTGGGCTCAAGACCAAGAAATGCATCATTTGAGAGATATGGACCAAGACATTATAGGTCTTTCTAAAAGTCAACAAAAAGTCATCTTTTTGCAAAGAAGTGTACATGAACATGGAAACTTCAATGAATATGAAACCAAAAGGAGTATTTAAAGGACATCTTAAACTTTCTAAAAAGTACAAGAACACTAAAAAATGTGGAAAATTGAGAAAGTTGGGCTTTTTTGAAGAGGTGCACAAAAGAAAATATTTGTCAAAACCAAATTTTTTCCAAATTGGCCTATAATTTTATCATCCAAACTTGTTCTTGACATTATCCATGGCCTCTATACTCCTTGTCACGCCTCCTTTATTTTTATCTTAATTATTTTTGAATTAAATAAGCCAAAATTCAATTTTAATTAAATAAAGTATAAAAGTTATTGGCAAGATGATTTGGGCTTGATATTTACATGACTTAAGGTCCAAGATAGCCCATCACAAGCTACCAAATTCGTGCAAGATGCATTAAGACAAGAAAAATCCAGTTTTTGGAAAGATTTGATCAAAATTTTCAATGAAATATTTCTCACATCAATGCAATATATCTTGCCAAGTTTGTTGACCTAATCTGGTGTCATATATATACTCTACATGTTCAGACCACAAGGCCACGAACCCTAGCCTCTAAAAACGCATTCCAAACCTTCAAAGTTTTTCACAAAAATTAGGGCGCACAAGCTTTTGCTCTACAGCCAATCTTAAGCCAAGCTGATCGTCTCATTTTATTCCAAAGGTGATAAAGGGTAGGTTTGATCAATGGTTAAATAGGGTTGCACTTAGAACGAAGGTATTGATTTTCCATATTCTTATGCATACTTGAAATTCGTATCTCATATATTGTTGCATCTCAATGTGATTTGATGATGTTTTTGAGTTTATGGCATGAATTAGAGAAGGTTTGGACGACCACATGAAGGTTTGAACGCATGATCATACAGATGCTATGGTTAGGTCGTAAGTATGGAGAAGTGTCGTTCTCTATGATATTGGCCGTTTTAGGCCAAAACGACCCTACCAGTGGATTCGCAGGAGTCTGCTCAGTGGAACTGGGCATGTGGTATTTCTAATTGATGTCGTTATTTTTAGTTTGGATTTGCAGGTTATTAGCTGCGAAAATAACGCAGCAATTTCATAGCAATTCGGTCGCAAGCCCGTAGCTAATTTATTTGCAGGTTTTGTGAAGAAGACGAAGTGGCGTGGCGCTTTCCCGTTGGTTGGCGTTTGAAGTGGTGGACCCGGCCAGATTGGTTGACTGCATGTGTGGCCTTCTCATGCCTTCTCATTGGCTAGTCAAACAAGTCAACCTTCTCTCTCTCTCGTTCTTATTGGCTGCGTACAAATAATGTGGGCCCGGTTCAGTTTCTCCCTTTGACTTTTCCAAACAATCATTATTTTGGTACATGTTGTTTTGCGTGTAGGCTATTGACAACAAAGCAGAAGCAGCACAATTGGCAAAAGGAGTGCGTTTGGTAACCGTGATGTACCTGGTTCGAACCCTACACAAGACATGTCATTTTTATAAATTGTTTGTTATAATTTGTATGTAGATTCAGTGCGCCCAGCCCCCACGCTTCCATCATGTGCCCTCAGATCTATACTCTTGGATCTCTACCACTTCAGATCAAAAGGCCTACGATGCTCATCCACCATGGGCACTCAGAGTATTGCCACACCTGATCGATGCCCAGCTTCCTCTCTCATGTTTTTTTCTTATATCATTTTTTAATTATTTTTGTTTCTACTAACCTTTTCTTTTTTTTTAAACTTAATCCAATTAACCACTAATTAAGAATAAAATAATTAGATGCTTAGGTTAATTAATTTCAACTTTTGTTTTACATATTTTTTGTACATAATTATATTAATAAGTAATTCATTAGGATTAATTAGACCATTAATTTAGTTATTAGGTTTTTTTTAACTAAAATAAATAATTGATTTATTTAATCAAATTAAATTAATTAATTAAGTATTTAATTTAGAATTAGATTAATTTAGGAATTAGTTTACTAACTAAATTAATTTAGGTTTTCATTTAATCTTTTTAAAAGTCTGATTTTCCTAAATTCTCTCGATTCTTCTTCTCACCTCATACTCCAATGAATTTCGCGTGCTTGTTTCGAATTCTGTTATTTAATTAATTAATTAATCTATTTAAATATTAAAAATCGATGTATAGGTCGCATGGGTATTTTTGTAATAGCTTAGGATTTACTTTCCCGCTTTTACTTTCCGCACCTTTAATTTTCTGCAAAATTAACTGCTTAGATGTATGACTTAGGATTGTATGTTCAAGATTAAAATCAATCGCTAGCAACCTAATTCAAGATAACATAACTAAATGCAACTCACGTGATTGATGCACCCACACACCTCTAGGGTTTTCCCTCTTATGCTGCCTTTCGATCAAAATAGTCAAGTCCCTTCGAGCGTAGGGATACCTTAGCCCATGCTGCCTTCGATTCAAAATCACCATGTCCCACCGATTTAAAGATCATAGTCCCTTCGATGTCGCCTTCGGTATAAATGATCTAGTCCCTCGATTAAATGGTGATAGCCCCTTCGATGGCTAAGGTATCCTTACATGTTGCCTTTATGACTATTCACAAATGCATAGGACTTCCTACCCTCTTTATGGTATGGATAGTCCCTATGACGATTCGATGACCCTTCGATGACCCGCACATCCAATGTATAGGACTGCCTACCCTTAAATGGTATGGATAGTAATATCGCCTAAGTAATGACGTAAAGAACAAGTTAGACCTTACAACTTAGGGTAGGTAACTCTTAAGTGCTTGCTCACAATCAAATATTCAAATGCTTTTCACACCCTGTTTTTTAACATTGTCTTTTTAGACATTCTCAAAATCAAACTGTTTTTCTAAACACACAGGACAATTTTCAAACATTTCAAACAAACAACGTGAGCTAAGCAATTAAGAGCCCATGGATAACCATCGACGCAAAGGGTGCTTACACCTTCCCTTTGCATAACCTACCCCCCGGACTCAATCTCTTTCAAAGAAGGTCTTTTCTGTTCTTTTATGCCTTTCCTAATTGGAAAAAATAAAAGTCGGTGACGACTCTTGCTCACCGCAACATTGTTTGCAAAATAAAAAGTCAGTTCTCCTACCGTGTTACACCAAGGACCATGCATGGCAGCACTTTATTTGCTGGTCAATAGTCTCGTTCCTCTCACCCATTCCAATTGGCTGGTCAACTTCTCTCTCTGCTCATGATTGGATGCAGCGTAACACTTGGGGCCCACTTTGACTTTCTATTTGAATTTAACATTTAGTGCGTTTTAATATATTTATTGAATCATGATGCGTATATTGATGAATTGAACGCGTAGTCCAATTGGTAACACACAACATTCAATCACTCCAAGGCCCAGGGTTCGAGCCTTAGTACCGCCACTCTATTTTTATCACTTAATTGTTTTGGGTATTTTGTGTAACACCCCATTTTTACCCGGCAAATATATATAAATCAGAGTTTCAAAATTTCTCAATAAACAAATGAGGCGTCACATAATCAAAACAAAACAAATCAACTCGTCGCATAAAGCGGATACATAGCACCTTTGAAACAGAATAACTTATTTTATTAAGACACAGCGGAATCACTTAAACAAGTATTCAATAAAATATCTTCAGTTATTTTATCATTTTGTTCAACCAAGATAACACAATTAAACAGCAACATCATGAATGACATAAATCGTTCCCCCCAGAGTGCTACGTATCAGAGCGACAACCGACTCGAGTAACGACAACTAAATCTTCATACTTGAATACCTGCACGTTACCAATATAAAGGCAACGGCGAAACAAGAGAAAGGGGTGAGATATCAAATCATATAAGTGGGCGTATGATAAATTGCATACTAGGATTCAGACATATAAAATCATTACAGCGCAAGTATAAACAGTTACCATACACATCATACTTCCACAGTTCATTAATCTCACATACTTTTCATCGCACAACAAGTCATAATCATGTAAATAGTATCATCCAATAAATTTCACATATTCAAGTATGCACGAAGTTCAATCGTATAATACTCACAGGATTCAATACTATTATTCTAAATATATACACAATCCATCATTATCACATATTCACACATTCAACCAATTATGTATCCAAACATCACCAATTTCAATTTTCACATCTCATGTACACATAAAAATCACATAAATGCATATATTCAAACATCACATGACCTCAATGTGACTCAATGCAAGACATGCGACGCTATGCATGTGGTACCCAATGTGGACCCAAAGTTCCACCGCTTCCGATTCATATAGAATGTAGCCACACTTCAGATCCAGACAAGATCGAAGCCACCAAATGTAAACATATAGTTTACCACTTTCCGAATTCACTCTAGAATCCAAGCCGCTTCCGATCCGAACAAGATCAAAGCTACTACGCATGTTTCCAATTAAGGATCAACGTAATCTACGTCTATTTCCATTCAAGGATCACCGTCTAATACCATGTGAACCCACAGTTTCACCGCTTCCACAATAAAGCCGACTATGCTATGAATGAATGTACAATTAACAACAATATATACAATTAAGATTATCTCTTCAATCTTAACTTACCACATACCACAATAATCCAACTCTATGAATTATCCACCAATTGTACACAATATTCACAACACATAGATATTATTCACATATGAAAGGCCAATTAATCCATTACGATTCACAAAATCCAATTAACACTAGTAATCATACTATCTCATGTTAATTCTCATTTTGCCAATTATATATGAACATACACTTTTAAAATCAAGCTATTAATCATTAAAATTAATGCTATCCAACTACCCACAGAGAATCAATATCAAAACAACATCATTGGCATAGCAATATATATTTCTCAACATACATATTCAAGCCAAAACACAATTACGGATAAATTCTCAAAATATCGTAATTTACCGACAAACCGAATAGTTGATCTAATTCCAAATTATATTCCAATCAATTAAACACATTGAAATTAATTCAACTATTAATTTAATCAACCAATTAATAATCACACTATATTAATTTAATTCACTTCAATTTCTACTCCATTTCCAATTCTAGCATTCTATTGCTCAAAACCATTTTATTGAAAAGAATACCGCGCTAGCTTTCTAACGCCTCGAACGGAGACTCAAATGGAGTTACGGTTCAAAAGATATGAATTGTTAAAGTTCCAATGAAAAAAACAAACACCGACGTTATACACTGACAACTCTAAACATGTCAGAATTACTCAAAACAAATAAAAATATGACTCTTAATAATTCAAAACAACTTAACAACTTATTGTCGACTCTAACAACTCTATTGACAACTCTAACAACTCTATTGACAATTCTATTAAATTATTATAATTTATTTATAAAGAATATTTAAACCAAACACAATTTCAGTCGATTCGTAAAATATCACAATTTCAACAAAATAACACCACCATGTTAATCTACTAATTAAAATTAGCTACCACGTAAATTTTCATTAAATTCCTGATAACTAATTATAACGTTAAATCTATTAATTCGGCTAATCGGTTAAGCTGGGACTGCTATTAACATTATTCTGCTATCAATTCTAATTGTCTAAACCTGCCATCAATTAATCAAACCTTCTATTAGTTTTAAATTTACTATTAGACCTGCCAATGATTTTTATTCCATGTAACTTAATAATTTCTATTTCAACTAAACATATGTGTATGTATAAGTTTACTAATGAAATATAATGTGCCAAAAGAAGAACCTTCATATGCTGTATCTACAAAACAAAACATGGAGAAAAGAAAAGAGAGTGGGACCACCATTCTCACGTGACCACCAACCCACTTGTATGTACATATCCTCTTTTAATTTTCTTTGTTTCTTTTCCTATTCTAATAGACATTATGTGTTTGGTTAATAGACAATTTTTCAAGCAAAACCAACTACCCATTAAGCAAGTTCCAAACAAGGGATATAGATTATGGACACTCCAATTTCACATCATATGGTGACCGCCCCACCTACTAGTATGCATATATCATCTTTATTTTTATTTTTTGTTTCCTTTCTTTTCACGGCTAAGGCTAAGGCTAAGGCTACAGGATGCATTGTTCTAGTTCATATACTCAGATTTCAACAAACAGTACGAAATAAAATCAAACACAAACAATAATTTACCCATATCCTAAACCCTACATACAATCCCTCATGGTTCCATTTATATATAAAGAATCTCCCCCTACCTTGTAAATTGATGGTTGATTTTCTCTTCAATGGAAGTTTGCCTCTTCTTCACCTCTTCACCAAACCCTGTTTCTCCTTTTGGTGTCTTGCTAGCTCTAGTCCTCTTTTCCTCTTCTAATTCCAATTCCAAACCCAACAAAATAAACTCATTATATTTAACCCCTTATAATTCTTAATGGGCCTAAATGACATTCTTACTTATTTCTCCACAACAACACAAATTAAGCCCAAATATTATTTTTATGCTTACTAATAAAAATAATATTTTGACTTAATTCCACCAAATTAATATGATTATTTAACATGCCAACTTAATATAATAATTCCGACTTCGTTGATAAAATTTTGAATTAATTACAAATAAGTCCAATATTTAATAATAATATTATTTCTAATATTATTTCTTCAACATAAATCAACTTTATTAATCCTCCGACTAACCGAATAAAAAATCTGACTTTAACTTTAATAATCTAACTACGCTTCTCAAAATAATATAATAAACCCAATAACTCTCGAACTTCGTTTAAATCCAACAATTAAGTCCTTAATTAATTTAATTAATTAATTAAATTTGGGGCGTTACAGTTTGCAGATCCTGTGTAGCTCCATCATGCGTGACCAAGATACATCCTCGGACGTCCACCACTGGATGCACGGAAAGACTAATCTAATGGCTCAAAGAACGCTCTTCCACCATACACCATCTGAAGCGCATCGCACTTGATTCTCGTTGATCCAGCGCAGCTCACCTAGCATAGCCACGGTGCGCCTTCAATGATTATACCCTTGGATCTCCAGCGATCAAGATCTAAGGGCCACCAGCTTGCAGGACCACCATGCTCCCTCAGGAAGGCGTCACACTGAATCGGTGCCAGGTTTTTTTCTAAATATTTTTATATTTATAATTAGTTTTTATTCATTTTTTTCTTTAAAAACCAATTACATTTTTTTATATATAATTAAAACCTTTTTCTTTGATAACAAAAACAATTTTTTTTTAGACTTATAATATTTAATCTCGATTTTATTTGTAGGCTTGTTAAAATTAACCGTTAATCATATTTTTAGGTTGTTTCACTAACCTTTAAGATTTAGTTTTTAGCACCATAAAAAACCTTTTCTTAAAAAACCAGGTTTGTTTACACCTTTTTCTTAAATACCTTTTGTTTGTCTTATACCATTTGCCTTGCCTTATTCATTCTATTAACTGTGGTTAACTTGTTCTCCATTTGGGGTTTGCCTTTTTATTGGTTTGCCTAAATTATTACCATTTTAATTTTTGATCTGTTATTCTTTGCAATATTATTATATTCCTTCTATATTTTGCCTCTATTTCCCGTGCAGGTGTTTATTGTAATAGTTTAGATTTATATTTCCGCTTTTATTTTTCTGCCCACGGGTGTTTATTGTAATAGCGTAGGACTTTTAAATTCTGCCTTTAATTTCTGCCTTTAATTTCTGTATTTTTTTAAACTGCGTGGTTAGTAATCTTAGGGAGTGCAAGCCTTGAATTAACTTAGATCACTAATTAAAAGATAATTATCTGAATTTAATCACGTGATTGTTGCACCCATACACCTTTAGGGTAATCCCTGTTGTTGCCTTGTTGCCTTATATTGTTGCCTTGTTGCCTTATTATTGTTGCCTTTAAAATAGTCAAGTCCCTCGATTCCGAGGATACCTAAAGCAAATGTTGCCCTCAGTTCATTCATCATCAAGTTTGTCCCTTGATGTTGCCTCGGTAAGTGATGATTTGTCCCCATTACTAAGGTATCCTCGCATGATGCCTAAAAAGATTAATGACTATTATATCCTTCCCTTAGACTACCTGCCCTCTTTATGGCAGGGACAATCTTATGGCAAACGATAATTTCGATGACCCTTTTCAAATCCAATGAAAGGACTACCTGCCCTCTTTATGGTATGGATTGTTAGAACAAGATTTGTTCTGATCAATATTCTTAGTTTTGATGATAACAATGTATATGAATTTTGTATGAGATAATGTGGTACTCTAATCCTATGCAATTTCCATTTCAGGAATCACATAAAGAGTATGCACAAAATCAGCGCAAGAAGCACTGACTCAGAAGGTTCAGCATGCAACATCAGAACATGCTCTGGCAAGACATCAGAAGATGGTCAAGCAGAATCAAAACATGGTCTATTGAAGCATCAGAAGAACTTGAGATTAGAAGCAGAAGCACTGAAGTTCTCATGGTATCACGTGAAGGATAGAAAAACACTTAGAAAGGGGGGGGGGGGTTGAATAAGTGTAGTCTAAAAACTTGAACGATAAAAACAATTTGCACAGTTATTTTTATCCTGGTTCGTTGTTAACTAAACTACTCCAGTCCACCCCCACGGAGTGATTTACCTCACCTGAGGATTTAATCCACTAATCGCAACAGATTACAATGGTTTTCCACTTAGCCCGCGACTAAGTCTTCTAGAGTATCCTGATCACAACATGATCACTCTAGGAACAAATGCTTAGACACAAGCTAAGACTTTCTTAGAGTATCCTGACCACCACGTGATCACTCTAATTACAACTGCTTAGACACAAGCTAAGACTTCCTAGAGTATCCTGATCAACACTTGATCACACTAGTTACTTACAAATTAATGTAATCAATTCTAAGAGTATTACAAATGCTTCTGAAAAGCTATAATCACAACAGTGATATTTCTCTTAACGTTTAAGCTTAATCTCACTAATATATTACAACAGCAATGTAGTGAGCTTTGATGAAGATGAAGTTTCTGAGCTTTGATTTGAACAGCGTTTCAGCAAGTTAATATTCACAAAAATCGTCAAGAATTGGTTAACCTTGCTTCTCATCAGAACTTCATATTTATAGGCACTTGAGAAGATGACCGTTGGGAGCATTTAATGCTTTGCCTATTCCGTGCAACATTGCATTTAATGTTTCACGCTTTTGTCAACTACCTCGAGCCTTGTTCACGCTGTGTCTACTGACGTTGCCTTTAATAGCTTCTAACGTTCCTTTTGTCAGTCAGCGTAGCCTGCCACCTGTACTTTCTTCTGATCTGATGTTTGTGTATACAACGTTTGAATATCATCAGAGTCAAACAGCTTGGTGCATAGCATCTTCTTGTCTTCTGACCTTGAAGTGCTTCTGAGCGTGATACCATGAGAACTTCAGTGCTTCTGCTTCTGATCTCAAGTTCTTCTGATGCTTCCATAGACCCATGTTCTGATTCTGCCTTGACCATCTTCTGATGTCTTGCCAGACCATGTTCTGATGTTGCATGTTGAACCTTCTGAGACAAAGCTTCTGAGCGCTGATTTGTGCATACTCTTTATATATTTCCTGAAAGGGAAATTGCAATGTATTAGAGTACTACATTATCTCACACAAAATTCATATCCTTGTTATCATCAAAACTAAGAATATTGATCAGAACAAATCTTGTTCTAACAATCTCCCCCTTTTTTATGATGACAAAAACATATATAAATGATATGAATTTGCGATCAGAAAGAGCAGACGGCTAAAGACAATTTACACAGCTATATCATAAGCATGTGAATATGTCTCCCCCTGAGATTAACAATCTCCCCCTGAGATGAATAATCTCCCCCTGAAATTAATACTAGAAGAATTTTAATAATAAAAGACTTCCCTGAGTATTTCAGTAGAGACGTTCACAGTGCTTGATCTACAGAACATTCATGACTTCTAATTTCTGCTTCCATAGGACAGCTTCAGAACATTGAATTTCTTTAGATCCTCAGAACATTCACAGCTTCTGATTCCTGCTTCCATCGGACAGCTTCAGAACTTGAATTTCTTTGATCTTCAGAACATTCCCAGCTTCTGACTTCTGCTTCCATCGGACAGCTTCAGAACTTGAATTTCTTTAGATCTTCAGAACATCCACAGCTTCTGATTCTTGCTTCCATTGGGACAGCTTCAAAGCTTGAATTTCTTCTTACATTACTTCATGCTAGATTGTATCAGAACATTGTTGAATGTACCAGAGCATCATCAGAGCATCTCTACATCCTGAAATGTTACAGAACAAAACTAAACGAAAAAAGTCAGCATGAATGAGTCAGAACATAGAATATGTTTCAGAACACACAATATGTATCAGAGCCATATAGAATGTATCAGAACAAATAGACATAATGTTTCAGATCATATTCTATCATCAGAATATCTGAACATTCTTCCTTCTTGCTTCTGATTCTGATTCTGAAGCTTCATAGCACTCAGCTTGCTTCAAGAATCCAAGAACTTGATTCATCTTGTTGCTTCTCATGTTGATCTTTAAAGAGAATCTTCAATTCCTGCAACAACACAACTTAAAGCATAGAACTTTGCAAGTTCTGTTAGTAATGTGGGGCCTTTTTACCCGGTAACTGATAATATTTAATCAAATCATTTATCATATATTTTCTCCCCCTTTTTGTCATAACATCAAAAAGAATATAAAAGATTCAGATGTAGAAAACGACAAAGGAAAGAAACAGAATTAAACTTTTCATTGATTAAGCAAACAGAATTACAAAAGATGTATGCAGAATAAGCAGATGCAACAAAGAAAGAAAACTACAAAGACCAAAGACTAAGACCCTAGCTTAGACAAAATCTGCGCCAGAATGTCATGAACCCCGTCAGTGCTTGTAGTTTGCCTTGCCATGAAGGAGCGAAACTCAGCGTTGGCTGCTTCTTGTGCGTCCAAACGAGAAGCCAGCATAGCTTGATTCTGATGCAGAGCTTCCAAGGTCTCCATCAGAGCTGAGGGTACACCAGAAGAAGAAGCACCATAACTTCTGCCAATAGGGACAGCAATCTCAGCAGGACGATCTTCTGGAAGGTCTTCAGCTTCTGTACCTTCCATCTCAACATCTGAGTCTGACTCAGGAGCAGCCTCAGCATATTCTGGTTCAGGCAACTCAGAAGCTCCAACTTCCAATGCCTGAAGAATAGCTGCTAGGTTTGTTGGAGGAGTAGGACCAACAACTTCAGCAGGATAAACCACTTCTGGAAAGACCATGTGAGGAGCACTTTCAGAAGGGTGCATTCTGAACCAATCAAACAACCATTGAAAATCTCCAGTCAACACAAGATATCTTGGTCTCCATACCACGATGTCTCTGCAGGGATTTTCTACTACCATCTCATCTGCAGGTATCCTCTCTTCAAGAACTCTTCTGTTCCTGATGAGATGGTGATAGCTGCTTTCACTAACTTCCAAGCGAAGACCGCGAGCCCCATGTGCTTCAGTCATGATCATTCTCTAGACGTCCGTAGCCCTAACCAGAGAATCCTAGCAAAAGGCTTCCCAGAGGTTGCAGGTAGCATACTCATCCAGATGATTAAGGTGAGCAGCACCCAGAATTTCCAACCAGCTATTTACATCTGAGTGTAAAAGCTCTAGAGAAGAATGAGTGGTAGGTGTTGGAGGGTTGACAGTGAATCTGGAGTCAGGAAACACAAAACTGTAGGGGTTAGGTGTTCTGGTGGGAAAAGGGTGTGAGAGAGATGAGGAGATATCTGTGGGATGGGTTGCAGGAGAAAGGATATCAGATGGTGAAGATGGTGGTTCCAGAGAGGTGAAAGAAGAGGAAGAGGTGGTGGAAGTCTGTGAAGAGGGAGGTGATTGAGGGATACCATCAAGGGGTTGATACACACGTCTAGAGTAGTTTCCATACATCATAGCTTCAAAGGGATTCACCTTGAGAGGGTCATAGGTGATCCTTACTCTTTTTGGTTTATTTTCTGGTTCATCAGTTGCCTTTCTCTTTTGTTTACGATCAGTTTCTTGATTTGCAGAACTTGACGAGGGATTCATGATGAAGTTGCAGATAGTGAAAACTGCTAGGGTTTATGATATGAATGCAAGGAGAGAGAGAGCGAAAAAGAAACTGAATGAAGGAGAGAGAAATATAAGAGGAAAAATAAACGTTTGAAGAGTATTAAAAAAAAAGAAATAAAAGGAAATGATGGATAGCATTTAATGTTACATGACGTGAGGAGAGATAATAATGACAAAAGAAGTGATTAGCACAGTTACCTAAGTAGGCGTCCCCTCAACTGCACGCACGCTTGTCCAGAAATAGTGAACACGTGTTTACCATCTGGATAGCCAGTTACAGCTGTTTTACTTTTAAAGATATTCTGAATCAACTTAGACAATGAAACGTTAGTAATAACAGAATCACTACTTCTAATTGATTATAATCAGAACTTCTTAAAAAAAATCTAATCACATTTTTGAAGATACTCATACATAAGATCTTCTCATCTTCTCATTCTGGGCATAAATTCATACTGATATTCTTCAGAATGAACTTAAACCTATCTTCAGCAAGGGGTTTTGTAAAGATATCAGCCCATTGATGGTCTGTATCCACAAAGTTTAAAGATATAACACCCTTCTGAACATAGTCCCTTACGAAATGATGTTTAATCTCAATATGTTTAGCTTTTGAATGCAAGATAGGATTCTTAGATAAACATATAGCAGAAGTATTATCACAGAAAATAGGAATGTTACTCTCATATATCTGATAATCTTCTAGCTAACTTCTCATCCAGAGCATTTGTGTGCTACAACCAGCAGCAGCAACATATTCTGCTTCTGTTGTTGAGAGGGCAATTGTAGCTTGCTTCTTGCTGTACCATGAGATCAGATGATTTCCAAGAAATTGACAACTTCCAGAAGTGCTCTTCCTTTCTATTCTATCTCCAGCATAGTCAGCATCACAGAATCCTACTAAGTTGTAATCTTTGGATCTTCTGTAAACTAAACCAACATTAGTAGTACCTTTCAGATACCTCAAAATTCTCTTAACCGCAGTTAAATGAGATTCTCTCGGATCTGATTGGAATCTAGCACACAAACAAACACTGAAGAGAATGTCAGGTCTAGAAGCAGTTAGGTATAGAAGAGAACCAATCATACCTCTGTACAACTTCTGATCTACCTTCTTACTTACCTCATCCTTACCTAGGACACATGTTGGATGCATAGGAGTTTTGGCTTCTTTACTTTCAGAAAGATTAAACTTCTTCAGAAGTTCTTTCACATACTTCGTTTGATGAACATAGGTTCCATCAGAAGTTTGGTTGATTTGAATCCCAAGGAAATACTTGAGTTCTCCCATCATGCTCATTTCAAATTCAGCCTGCATAGACTCAGCAAACTCCTTTCCAAGTGTAGCATTAGATGTTCCAAAGATGATATCATCAACATATATTTGACATATTAAAATATCCTTTTTAAAGGTTTTACAAAAGAGAGTAGTGTCCACTTTTCCTCTAGTGAAACCATTTTCCAGAAGCAAAGAACTTAAACGTTCATACCAAGCTCTCGGAGCTTGCTTCAATCCGTATAATGATTTCTTTAACTTAAAAACATGATTTGGAGACTTGGAGTCTTCAAAACCAGGAGGTTGATGGACATAAACTTCTTCATCTATATAAATATTTAAGAAGGCACTCTTGACATCCATCTGATAAAGAGTGATGTTATGTTGAGTGGCAAAAGAAATTAATAGACGAATAGATTCTAACCTGGCCACTGGTGCAAAGGTTTCTGTGTAGTCAATCCCTTCTTGCTGACTATAACCTTGAGCAACCAGTCTGGCTTTGTTTCTTACCACTTCTCCCTTCTCGCTTAGCTTGTTTCTGAATACCCACTTAGTGCCGATGATGTTAAATCCTTTTGGTCTAGGAACCAAGTCCCATACATCATTCCTTGTAAACTGATTGAGTTCTTCTTGCATGGCAATTATCCAGTCTGGATCTTCTAGAGCTTGATCAACAGAAGTTGGCTCGATCAAAGAAACAAGACCTAATTGACATTCTGCATTATTCTTAAGGAATGCCCTTGTTCTGATGGGATCATCTTTTTTCCCAAGGATCTCATCTTCTGAATGAGCTGAAGCAAGTCTAGGTGATCTTCTGACTGTTGGCTCTTCAGAAATCCTGATATTCTCTAAAGATGCAGCAACTTGATCTTCTGATCCATTGCTTCTGAGACTGCCAGCTTCTGCAGCTTTGCTTCTTGGTTCTACTGCTTCTGATATATCAATATCAAAATCTGCAAAATTCTCAAACTGCTTTGGTTTTTCAAGACCAAGCTTATCATCAAACCTGATATTGATTGATTCTTCTACAATCAATGTTTCAGTATTGTATACTCTGTAGCCTTTAGAGCGTTCAGAATATCCAAGAAGGAAACACTTTTGTGCTTTAGAATCAAACTTACCAAGATGATCTTTAGTATTCAGAATAAAACATACACATCCAAAAGGATGGAAATATGAAATGTTGGGCTTTCTGTTCTTCCACAATTCATAAGGAGTCTTATTTAGAATAGGTCTGATAGAGATTCTATTCTGAATATAACACGCAGTGTTTATTGCTTCTGCCCAGAAATGCTTAGCCATATTGGTTTCATTGATCATGGTTCTGGCCATTTCTTGTAGAGTCCTATTCTTTCGCTCTACAACTCCATTTTGCTGTGGAGTTCTAGGACAAGAGAAATCATGGGCAATACCATTTTCTTTGAAGAACTCCTCAAAGAATCTGTTCTCAAATTCGCCACCATGATCACTTCTGACCTTTATGATTTTGCACTCTTTCTCAGATTGGATCTGAGTGCAGAATTCAAAGAACACTGAATGAGACTCATCCTTGTTTTTCAAGAACTTTACCCATGTCCAGCGGCTATAATCATCAACGATGACTAATCCATATTTCTTCCCTCTGACAGATGCTGTTTTGACTGGGCCAAACAGATCAATGTGCAAGAGTTCTAACAGCCTTGAGGTAGACACAACATTCTTAGACTTGAATGCAGGTTTGGAGAACTTGCCCTTCTGACATGCTTCACAAAGAGCATCTGATTTGTATTTCAGATTTGGGAGTCCTCTGACCAGATTTAGTTTGTTAATTTGAGAAATCTTTCTCAAACTAGCATGACCTAATCTTCTGTGCCAGACCCATTGCTCCTCAGAAACAGACATAAGACAAGTCATCTTCTGCTTCTCAAGATCAGAAAGATCAATCTTATAAATGTTGTTCTTCCTTTTGCCTGTAAATAGGATTGAGCCATCCTTCTGACTTACAGCCTTGCAAGACTTTTGATTGAAGATTATATCATAACCATTGTCACTTAATTGACTTATGGACAATAAGTTATGCGTTAATCCTTCTACAAGAAGTACATTAGTTATGGAAGGAGAGTTACCAAGACTTATGGTTCCAGAGCCAATGATTTTTCCCTTCTGATCTCCTCCAAACTTGACTTCTCCACCTGGTTTAAGCACCAGGTCTTGGAATGTAGACCTTCTTCCCGTCATGTGTCGCGAGCACCCAGAGTCCAGGTACCATGACATTTTTCTTTTTGTCCTCTTTGCCGCCAAGGATATCTGCAACAGAAATTATCTTCTCCTTAGGTACCCACAATTTCTTGGGTCATTTCTTGTTAGTTCTCCTCAAGTTCTGATTGAACTTGGGTTTAGCAAAATATTTAACAGGAGGAACAACATGATATTCTTTAGGTTTGTCAGCATGATATTTCTTAGGATGTGTCACATGATTCTTGGTGTGAACAGTGTTAAACTTCTGTGCATGTGAAGTGAGCCTAATATCATGAGCATGGCCATATTTGAACTGATCATACAATGGCTTGTATGTGATCTTCAGATCATCAACAGGTTCAAATTTATGTGAGGTATCACCCTCATAGCCAAAACCAAACCTTCTGTTTCCGGAAACACCATATATCATAGAAGCAAGATGACTTCTGCCAATACTTCTAGATAAGAACTTTCTGAAGCTCGAGTCATATTCTTTCAGAATATGATTCATGCTAGGAATGTATTTTTCTGTTTCAGAAGGAGATCCACTATCTTTGGATAGATTTAAAACTTTTTCCTTCAGTTCAGAATTTTCCAATTCTAGCTTCTTAGTTTCAAATTCAAACTGCTTTTTCAGCTTTTAATATTTGATACTAAGATGAGCCTTGAGTTCCAGAAGTTCTGTTAAACTGGAAACTAACTCTTCTCTAGATAGTTCAGAAAATACCTCTTCAGAATCTGATTCTGATGTAGATTCTGATCCATCATCTTCTGTAGCCATCAGCGCAAAGTTGGCTTGCTCTCCTTCAGAGTCTGATTCTGATTCTGATTCAGAATCATCCCATGTTGCCATAAGACCTTTCTTCTTATGAAACTTCTTCTTGGGATTCTCCTTCTGAAGTTTTGGACACTCATTCTTGTAATGTCCAGGCTCATTGCACTCATAGCAGACAGCCTTCTTCTTGTCAGATCTTCTATCAGAAGATTCTCCTCGTTCAAATCTCTTTGAACTTCTGAAGCCTCTGAACTTCCTTTGCTTGCTCTTCCAGAGTTGGTTTACCCTTCTGGAGTTCATGGACAGTTCATCTTCTTCTTCAGATTCTGATTCTTCAGGATCTTCTTCTTTAGCCTGAAAAGCGTTAGTGCATTTTTTAACATTAGATTTTAATGCAATAGACTTACCTTTCTTCTGAGGTTAGTTTGCATCCAGCTCTATTTCATGGCTTCTCAAGGCACTGAAAAGCTCTTCCAAAGAGACTTCATTCAGATTCTTTGCAATCTTGAATGCTGTTACCATTGGACCCCATCTTCTGGGTAAGCTTCTGATAATCTTCTTTACATGATCAGCCTTGGTGTAGCCTTTATCCAGAACTCTTAATCCAGCAGTTAGCGTTTGAAATCTTGAGAACATCTTCTCAATGTTTTCATCATCCTCCATCTTGAAGGCTTCATATTTCTGGATTAGAGCAAGAGCTTTAGTCTCCTTGACTTGAGCATTTCCCTCATGGGTCATTTTCAAAGACTCATATATATCATGGGCAGTTTCCCTGTTAGATATCTTCTCATACTCGGCATGAGAGATAGCATTCAGCAAAACAGTCCTACATTTATGATGATTCTTGAAAAGCTTCTTCTGATCATCATCCATTTCTTGCCTTGTAAGCCTTACGCCACTGGCTTTCACTGGATGTTTGTAACCATCCATCAGAAGATCCCATAAATCACCATCTAGACCAAGAAAGTAACTTTCCAGTTTATCTTTCCAGTATTCAAAGTTTTCACCATCAAATACTGGTGGTCTAGTATAACCATTGTTACCATTGTATTGCTCAGCAGAGCCAGATGTAGATGCAGATGTATTTGTTGGAATTTCACCAGCCATCTTTTACTGAAGCGTTTTTCTCTTCCTGAATCTTTTCTAAACACGGTTAAGTGCTTGCACCTTAGAACCGGCGCTCTGATGCCAATTGAAGGATAGAAAAACACTTAGAAAGGGGGGGGGGGTTTGAATAAGTGTAGTCTAAAAACTTGAACGATAAAAACAATTTGCACAGTTATTTTTATCCTGGTTCGTTGTTAACTAAACTACTCCAGTCCACCCCCACGGAGTGATTTACCTCACCTGAGGATTTAATCCACTAATCGCAACAAATTACAATGGTTTTCCACTTAGCCCGCGACTAAGTCTTCTAGAGTATCCTGATCACAACTTGATCACTCTAGGAACAAATGCTTAGACACAAGCTAAGACTTTCTTAGAGTATCCTGACCACCACGTGATCACTCTAATTACAACTGCTTAGACACATGCTAAGACTTCCTAGAGTATCTTGATCAACACTTGATCACTCTAGTTACTTACAAATTAATGTAATCAATTCTAAGAGTATTACAAATGCTTCTGAAAAGCTATAATCACAACAGTGATATTTCTCTTAACGTTTAAGCTTAATCTCACTAATATATTACAACAGCAATGTAGTGAGCTTTGATGAAGATGAAGTTTCTGAGCTTTGATTTGAACAGCGTTTCAGCAAGTTAATATTCACAGAAATCGTCAAGAATTGTTTAACCTTGCTTCTCATCAGAACTTCATATTTATAGGCACTTGAGAAGATGACCGTTGGGAGCATTTAATGCTTTGCGTATTCCGTACAGCATTGCATTTAATGTTTCACGCTTTTGTCAACTACCTCGAGCCTTGTTCACGCTGTGTCTACTGACGTTGCCTTTAATAGCTTACAACGTTCCTTTTGTCAGTCAGCGTAGCCTTCCACCTGTACTTTCATCTGATCTGATGTTTGTGTATACAACGTTTGAATATCATCAGAGTCAAACAGCTTGGTGCATAGCATCTTCTTGTCTTCTGACCTTAAAGTGCTTCTGAGCGTGATACCATGAGAACTTCAGTGCTTCTGCTTCTGATCTCAAGTTCTTCTGATGCTTCCATAGACCCATGTTCTGATTCTGCCTTGACCATCTTTTGATGTCTTGCCAGACCATGTTCTGATGTTGCATGCTGAACCTTCTGAGACAAAGCTTCTGAGCGCTGATTTGTGCATACTCTTTATATATTTCCTGAAAGGGAAATTGCAATGTATTAGAGTACCACATTATCTCACACAAAATTCATATCCTTGTTATCATCAAAACTAAGAATATTGATCAGAACAAATCTTGTTCTAACATCATGCTAGAAGCACTTCAAGGTCCGAAGACAAGAAGATGCTCTGCACCAAGCTGTTTGACTCTGATGAAATTCAAACGTTGTTCACACAAACATCAGATCAGAAGCAAGTACAAGATGGCAGGCTACTCTGACTGACAAAAGGAATGTTAGAAGCTATTAACGGCAATGTCAGTAGATGCAGCAAAAGCAAGGCTCGAGGTAGTTGACAAAAGAGTGAAACATTAAATGCAATGCTGTACGGATCACGCAATGCATTAAATGCTCCCAACGGTCATCTTCTCAAGTGCCTTTATATAGAAGTTCTGATGAGAAGCTGAATATAACACTTTGCGCAAACATACAGAAACGTTGTCAAATTCAAAAAGCTCTCAAACTTCATCTTCAACCTCACTTCATTACTGTTGTAATATCTTAGTGAGATTAAGCTTAAACTTAAGAGAAAAATCACAGTTGTGATAATAGCTTATTAAGAAGCATTGTAACTCTTATAAGAATTTGTTTACATTAATTTGTAAGAACTAGAGGAGATCAAGTTGTGATCGGATTCTCTAGAAAGTCTTAGAGGGTATCTAAGCACTGTGTTCCTAGAGTGATCAGGTTGTGATCAGAATACTCTAGAAGACTTAGAGGTTATCTAAGTGGAAAACCATTGTAATCTTGTGTGATTAGTGGATTAAATCCTCAGTTGAGGTAAATCACTCCAAGGGGGTGGACTGGAGTAGTTTAGTTAACAACGAACCAGGATAAAAATCATTGTGCAAATTGTTTTTATCTTACAAGTTTTAAAGCTACACTTATTCAAACCCCCCTTTCTAAGTGTTTTTCTATCCTTCAATTGGCATCAGAGCGCCGGTTCTAAGGTGCAAGCACTTAACCGTGTTTAGAAAAGATTCAGGAAAAGAAAAACGCTTAAGTCAAGATGGCTGGTGAAGATCCAACACATACGTCTACATATGGCTCTGCTGAGCAACATAATGGAAATGGTAACAATGGTTATACTAGACCACCAGTATTCGATGGTGAAAACTTTGAATATTGGAAAGATAAACTTGAAAGTTACTTTCTTGGTCTAGATGGTGACTTATGGGATCTTCTGATGGATGGTTACAAACATCCAGTGAAAGCTAGTGGTGTAAAGCTTTCAAGACAAGAGATGAATGATGATCAAAAGAAGCAATTCAAAAATCATCACAAGTGTAGGACTGTTTTGCTGAATGCTATCTCTCATGCTGAATATGAGAAGATATCTAACAGGGAAACTGCCTATGACAAATATGAATCATTGAAAATGACTCATGAGGGAAATGCCCAAGTCAAGGAGACTAAAGCTCTTGCCTTGATCCAGAAATATGAAGCCTTCAAGATGGAGGATGATGAAAATATTGAGAAGATGTTCTCAAGATTTCAAACACTAACTGCTGGATTAAGAGTTCTTGACAAGGGATACACAAGGGCTGATCATGTTAAGAAGATCATCAGAAGCTTGCCAAGAAGATGGGGTCCTATGGTGACTGCTTTCAAAATTGCCAAGAATCTGAATGAAGTCTCTCTTGAAGAATTGATTAGTGCTCTGAGGAGTCATGAAATTGAGCTGGATGCAAATGAACCTCAGAAGAAAGGTAAGTCTATTGCATTAAAATCTAATTATAAAAAATGCACTGCTTTTCAGGCTGAAGAAGAAGATGAACTGTCCATGATCTCCAGAAGGGTAAACCAACTCTGGAAGAGCAAGCAAAGGAATTTCAAAAACTTCAGAAGTTCAAAGAAGCCTGAAAGAGGAGAATCTTCTGGAAGCAGAAGATCTGACAAGAAGAAGGTCATTTGTTATGAGTGCAATGAGCCTGGACACTTCAAAAATGAATGTCCAAAACTTCATAAGGAGAATTCCAAGAAAAAGTTTCATAAGAAGAAAGGTCTTATGGCAATATGGGATGATTCAGAATCAGAATCAGAATCAGACTCTGAAGGCGAGCAAGCAAAACTTGCACTGATGGACACAGTGGATGATGGATCAGAATCTACATCAGAATCAAATTATGAAGAGGTATTTTCTGAACTATCTAGAGAAGAGTTAGTTTCCAGTTTAACAGAACTTCTAGAACTCAAGGCTCATCTTAGTATCAAATACAAAAAGCTGAAAAAGCTGTTTGATTCTGAAACTAAGAAGCTGGAAGTGGAAAATTCTGAACTGAAGGAAAAAGTTTTAAAATTATCCAAAGATATTGGATCTCCTTCTGACTCAGAAAAATCCATTTCTAGTCTCAATCATATTCTGAAAGAATATGACTCGAGCTTCAGAAAGTTCTTATCTAGAAGTATTGGCAGAAGTCATCTTGCTTCTATGATATATGGTGTTTCTGGAAACAAAAGGATTGGCGTTGGCTATGAGGGTGATACCCCACACAAATTTGAACCTGTAGATGATATGAAAATCACATACAAGCCATTGTATGATCAGTTCAAATATGGCCACTCACATGATATTAGGCTCACTTCACATGCCAAAAGCTTTCATGCTACACACACTAAGAAGCATGTGACACAACCTAGAAAATATCATGCTGCTAAACCTAAAGAATATCATGCTGTACCTCCTGTTGTTTATTATGATAAACCCAAGTTCAATCAGAACTTGAGGAAAACTAACAAGAAAGGACCCAAGAAGTTGTGGGTACCTAAGGAGAAGATAATTTCTGTTGCAGATATCCTTGGCAGCAAAGAAGACAAAGCACAACATGTCATGGTACCTGGACTCTGGGTGCTCGCGACACATGAAGGGAAGAAGGTCTATGTTCCAAGACCTGGTGCTTAAGTCTGGTGGAGAAGTCAAGTTTGGAGGAGATCAGAAGAGCAAGATAATTGGCTCTAGAACCATAAGTATTGATAACTCTCCTTCCATAACTAATGTACTTCTTGTAGAAGGATTAACGCATAACTTATTGTTCATAAGTCAATTAAGTGACAATGGTTATGACATAATCTTCAATCAAAAGTCTTGCAAGGCTGTAAGTCAGAAGGATGGCTCAATCCTATTTACAGGCAAGAGAAAGAACAACATTTATAAGATTGATCTTTCTGATCTTGAGAAGCAGAAGGTGACTTGCCTTATGTCTGTTTCTGAAGAGCAATGGGTCAGGCACAGAAGATTAGGACATGCTAGTTTGAGAAAGATTTCTCAGATTAACAAACTAAATATGGTTAGAGGACTCCCAAATCTGAAATACAAATCAGATGCTCTTTGTGAAGCATGTCAGAAGGGCAAGTTCTCCAAACCTACATTCAAATCTAAGAATGTTGTCTCTTCCTCTAGGCCGCTAGAACTTCTGCACATTGATCTGTTTGGCCCAGTCAAAACAACATCTGTTAGAGGGAAGAAATATGAATTAGTCATCGTAGATGATTATAGCCGATGGACATGGATAAAGTTCTTAAAACACAAGGATGAGTCTCATTCAGTGTTCTTTGAATTCTGCACTCAGATTCAATCTGAGAAGGAGTGTAAAATCATAAAGGTCAGAAGTGATCATGGTGGTGAATTTGAGAAAAGATTCTTTGAGGAGTTCTTCAAGGAAAATGGTATTGCCCATGATTTCTCTTGCCCTAGAACTCCACAGCAAAATGGAGTTGTAGAGCGAAAGAATAGGACTCTACAAGAAATGGCCAGAACCATGATCAATGAAACCAATATGGCTAAGCACTTCTGGGCAGAAGCAATAAATACTGCATGTTATATTCATAATAGAATCTCTATAAGACCTATTCTAAATAAGACTCCTTATGAATTGTGGAAGAACAGAAAGCCCAACATTTCATATTTTCATCCTTTTGGATGTGTTTGTTTCATTTTGAATACTAAAGATCATCTTGGTAAGTTTGATTCTAAGGCACAAAAATGTTTCCTTCTTGGATATTCTGAACGCTCTAAAGGCTAGAGAGTATACAATAATGAAACATTGGTTGTAGAAGAATCAATCAATATCAGATTTGATGATAAGCTTGGTCTTGAAAAGCCAAAGCAGTTTGAGAATTTTGCAGATTTAGATATTGATATATTAGAAGCTGAAGAACCAAGAAGCAAAGTTTCAGAAGCTGAAAGTCTCAGAAGCAAATGATCAGAAGATCAAGTTGCTGCTTCTTTAGAGAATCTCAGAATTTCTGAAGAGCCAACAGTCAGAAGATCTTCTAGACTCACCTCAGCTCACTCAGAAGATGTGATTCTTGGAAAGAAAGATGATCCTATCAGAACTAGATCATTTCTAAAGAATGGTAGTCAGAATCAATGATCAAAATCAGAAGATGAAAAGTTCTATTCGTCAATAGAAGCAAATACAATGCAACACAGCTGTCATCAAGTGTTTTCTGATGGTGAACACGTGTTTACACGGTTGGTAAAAGCGTGAGTGAAACTGATGGGACGCCGCCCTAGGTAACTGTGTAAATCATTTCAATTACCATGTTCTCTCACCTAACATCACTCATCATTTAATACATTTGATTTCAATTGATTCTGTAACTGTTCATTCTCATAAATTAATTATATTCTTTTTCAAATCCGCCCCTATAAATATATTTCAAATCATAACGTTTATATTTTTCACTCCCACTCTCTCTCTTCTTGCATGCATTTCTGTAACCTCTTTGCTCTTTTCTCTAACCCTAAATGCAAACCCAGAAAAGTTTCAAGTAATCTCAGTTCGGTTTCAATGGCTGCTTCATCTTCTCCCAACGTTGGTTCCTCTGCTCCTCTACATCTTCAAGAAGAAGAACAACAAATTGTTCCTGTTATCTCTTGCTCCATTCCCAAAAATGAGTTAGAAGTAATCTGTGAATTAACGGTCGACTTTGATAGTCTTGAAAAACATGAGTTCCATCTAAAAGAGGATATGTTGTTTCAAGGATGAACTTCTCTGTTCTCTGAGTTCTGTGGACCTGTATACCCAGAACTTGTAAAGGACTTTTGGGTGCATGCTGTAGTAGCTCCTAATTCTATCTTGTCGTTTGTTCATGGAAGGTTTGTTGTTGTTACTGAGAACATCCTGAGAATGATGTTTGATCTAAGAAATTCTGAAGGTGTCTATGAAACGGATCAAAGAGTAGATTGGGATGCTGTTTTGGCTACTCTTTATTCAGATGTGAAGAAAACAAAGCGTGTCAAAGACATGAAGGATCTCTACAAAATCTGGACCAAGATTCTTCTAGGGTGTTTCTATCACAGAAAATCAACCCATTCTGCAGATTTTGTCAACAAAGAGCAGCAATATATTCTGTACTGCATTGCTACTCAGAAGAAGGTTGATATTATCTACATAATATTCAATCATATGTGGAATGCTGTAAGGGATTCCAGAAATGCTTTCAGAATAAAGAAGGGTAATATTATTCCTTTTGGAAGAATAATTACAAATCTTCTGATTCATACCAAGATTGCTGAAGACTTGGAAACTCAAGGAGTTATCAAGGATCTTGTTACTGATACAGGAAGTTGCTTGAATGCTCACACTTTGAGAAAGATGAACCTCATTCAAGCTGTTAGAGTCAGTCCTCAACCTCTTCCAGGAGCAAGAAGCAAAAGAAATCCTGTTCTTGCTGAGTTTGAATCTTTCTTCAGAAGTGAGCTGCCAGAAGTTAGGACTAAATATCTTAACTCTCTCAAGGAAGATAAATACAAAGATGTTCCTGCTAAAGTTAGTCGGAAGAAAGATTCTACTTCCAGGCCTGCAGCTTCAGAAGATGTTTCAGAAGCTGCACCAGAAGTTGTTGCCAAGAAAGAAAGAAGGACAAAGCGTAAGTTTGATCATCCTTCTGTTAACCAGGAGAAGGAAGTTCAAGAAGAAGCTGCTGCTGTTGTTGTTGAGAAAGTTGTTGAAGAAGAAGTTGTTGTTGAAGAAATTCAGGAAGTCTTAGTTGAAAATGAAAATAATGAACAAGAGACTGCTGAGAGAAGGAAGAAGAAGAAGAGAAAGCTGAAGAATAATAAGAACGTGGAAGATGGAAAGGAAGTAGAAAAGAAGAAAAAGAAGAAAAGAAAATTAATTATAGAAGATTCGGAGGATGAAGAAGTGATCCCAGAAGCTGTGAATCAGCAAGAAGATAAGACTCTAGAAGCTGTGAATCAGAATGAAGAAGATATTCCAGAAGCTGTGAATCAGCAAGAAGAAGCTGTTTCTCAAGAAGATAGAGCTCAAGAAGCTGTGGAAAAAGAAAAAGATAGTCTAGAATCTGCCAGAAGAAGAGAAATTTCTCTTGGGAAGGCAAAGATTGTGGAAGAGAAGAAGAACAAGAAGCAGAAAAGACTTGAGGCTGAGTTTGAAGCTATTCAGAATATGTCTAAAGGTATACATCTTTCTGAACCTGCTTCTGTTCCTGTTTTATGTTCAGAATTTACACCAACAAATGTTGCTCACACCTCTGAACCAGTAAATCAACCAGAAACAGCCCCATTAGAATCACCTCAACTCACCCATGTTCTCACACCTCCTTCTCCTCCCCAAACCAATGTTACTTCTGACCACTCCCTTGAAACCCTTGTTCTTGATATCCAACCCCTTCAAACTCTCTTTTCACCTCACTCAAATATATCCACCTCTCAACCTCCACCTCATGCAAACTATGAATCCATTCCTTCTACCTCTCAAAATAATCCTTCTGTATCTGACCTTCCAGATTCTGCATCACATGAGCAATTGCTCCATGACTGTAACTACACACCCAAGCCTCGTCCTGAACCTGAGCTGGTAGTGTTAGATTCTGAGAATGAAGCAAATCATCTCTCTATCTTAATATAGAACCTTAACCCTATTTTGTTCTGAAACCAGATTCTGCCAAAACCAAAATAAAATCTCGCCAAGCATACAGTATTGGTGTAATTTTTGAAATAGTAAAACTGAATGTCAGAAGAGGTTTTGAGGCTCTAAGAGCAGCTCATCATGCTGGAATAAATGATGTTGCCATGCGAAATCTCTGGAGGATCTTCAGAAGAAAAGCAGACGCTGAGTTTCAAGACCTTCAGGAGATTTGTGAAGAACTTGCTCCACGACCTTGTGGAATTCTGAGGCCTTATGAAGATTTTTGGTTCAGTCGTCTTGGTGGGTGATCGTAAAAATAGCAAGTGTACTATTTTTACCGGTGTAGTTCTAATGGGTTTTACCCCAAGTATCGATCACGAGGATTGCGTAGTAAATATAAATTATTTTAATAGTCAATTAAACAAAATGGTATATGGGTTTTATATTGAAATCTTGAAATAATAAAATTCAAATAAATAAGCTGAAAGTAAAATAGCTTTTGTGTGTAAATTTAGAGTAATGCCAAGGTAGGTGTATGATTAGCCTTCTAATGACTCTGTAATAAGATCTCTTCAACAAGTTCATATGATGCAACTATCTGTTCTTAAGGGTGTTTTCCTAAGTCCTTAGTGAAAACCTTTTGGTTTGCAACCCTAATGCCTAAGTCCTTAGAAACAAGGCTTGTGAACCAAAGATGTAAATAATCAAGAATTTTTCAAATAACCTTACGGTATCCCTAGGCCTAGGTGATAACAATAAGATTTAATTGTTTAAAAACCTTAACAACCGTAGTCCTACAGATTGTTAACCGTGGATCAATCTTGTTTTGCCGACAAAGAAAGCAATAAAAACATTAAACAATTAAATTGAAAAATATGAAAGCTTGATTAAAGAACAACGATATTCAGAGTCATTACAATGCAAATCAGGGACACCCCCTGGCATTGGGGGGTTTAGCCTCTCATAATATTCAAGAAAACAGAATCAAAGAGTTTAGACATTACAACAATTAAGAGAACTCGGATCTTCAATGGTGTCCACCGTTGAATCTCTTCGTCTTCCCAATCCTTGATGAAGCTATCTCTCCTTTCTTGTGAATTCTCTCCTCCGATCCAAAAGTGCCTTCTCCTTGTCTTTCAATCTCTTTTAATCTCCCTAGGTTTTCAGATTTTAGCCGCAATACCTAAACTGCCCTTGGACTTTAAAAATATTGGAAAAACCAAAATTCAGAAAATTGGTCCGCACAGCTGACACGGCCGTGTCACTTGACACGGGCAGACCGTGTCAGCTTCTGGTCTGATGGTTTACTTTCTTCAGGAGGTCGGACACGACCGTGTCAGGCGACACGGTCAGACCGTGTCCGCCTCTGCCCATATGTTCCTTCTTGGCTTTTTGCTTCCTATTTCACACCTCTTGGCCATGCGATCTTCCATCAATCTTAAGCTAAACTGAAACCATTACCAAACGAGATAAAAAGCACCTAACTTACAATGAGAATGACACAAAAACAAACTTCACACAAATTAACTTAAAACTAGATAAATTAAAGAAAACATTGGGAAATAAACACAAAGTGTTACCAAACATGATGATCGTGTGTCGAATTTATGATGAAATTGAGTGTAAAATGGTGACCGATCACAACCCCAAACTTATCTCATTGCTTGTCCTCAAGCGATGCAAGCGAACAAACAAAGGACACCTTGAATTTTCCTTTGGTACAACAACATAGCCGATGTCATTCGCAACTTGAATCCCTTCCTTGAGTCAGCTTTTGAAACTCATCGCCCCTTGTTGTCCGTCACACTTCAATTCAAAATGTGTTTCACCTGCAAACTTGTCACACTTCTCACCATTTCTCTCTTGGTTAAAGTATTTTTCGCTCTGATCAAAATATGCGATATCAACCCTTGACTTTGCGAGTATCCTACTTTCACTACACAATAAAAAGGAATCACACAATTTGAGGTCTTTATGGGTTGTAACGGGGCTGAGGTGGAGGTTGGATAAACAGTGAATGGGTACACAACTGGTTTTTCCGCACTTACGTTACTCTTATCATTCTTTTTTTTTTTTTTCATATGGGGTGTTCTTCTTATATTCCCCGTTTTTACGAGTCTTTACTTTTCTTTGGGCCCATGTGTGTTCAATCCCCTTTCTTTTTTTCTTTTGTTTGTTCTCTTTTTCTCTCCCTTTTTTTTTTCTTTCTCTTTTTTTTTCTCCCTTTTTTTTTTACTTTCATACACATATATCGGCCACCCCAAACTTACAATTTTCACACAGTTGTACTTAAGAGAAAATGATAAGTGCTACCCGGAAGTGATAATAATAAAAGATGGAGAAAAGACCAAACAAAATAAGGAGGAATGGCTCAACGGGTTATACGAGGGATATGACCATACAAGACAAAACAACAATGGTGGACAACAATGATAGGATGATGAAACAATTAATAACAAACAACTGCCTCTTGTGTGATTTCTCAATTGTGTTATGTCGATAGAATAGACGCAAAATTAGGGAGATAAAGACATACCTGATTTCACTCTCATGGTGATCTCTTGAAGTGTTTGGCTTTTTATAATCCTCACCAGGTAGGTTAAGTTTGCAGCTTCCGCACACCCTCATGTCGTGTGACTTCTCTTTCCGGCTTGATTTCGTCTCTCAACTGATCAATTCCGTTCGCCATATTGCGTCCGACATCTTCTTTTTTTTGGCTACATCAACTTCCAAGGTGCCTTGAGATATTAGCTTTTGGTCGAGTCGTCCTTCCATTTATCACTCAATACTTCATGCCTTCGACACCAACCTTCATCCTGTTACACTTTTGATTCAACTAAAAAGAAAATTTCAGACAAAACAAATCAGATGAAATACTAAAATACGAAAACAATACTGATAAAAGAAAACGATACTGATAAAATCCCTCCCCCACTTGCACTAAACATTGTCCCCAATGTTTTCGTACTCGCCGGAGAGGACTTACCGAACATCCTACTGAGGAGGAGGAGGGAAATGCAACATCAATTGTTGCATCATGCTGTGCATCTCCGTCATCATCACGCCTTGACGGGTTTGTTCATCTCCTTGACGGTGTAGCTCTAAACTTTGACGCGCTTGCTCACCTCTGAGATCAGCGAATTCGCCGTGAATCCACTTCCATTCTTCACTTGTGAAAGATGAAGATTGGTGACCTCCTTGTGAGGATTGACCCGTCTCTCCTTGTAGGTGTTCATTCTCTTCATTCCGCTGAAACTGATAATTGCTCCGAAAAACCTCTCGATACCTCCAGTTTGCTTCGTCAATGGTGGAGGTTCTTTCAGGGTTTGGAAGGTTCATGATCACTGTTTTCCCAACTTTGTACTCGTAATTGGTACCATTCATCTGTATCACAAGTTGGTTAATCAAAGCAAGTATATCTAATTTAGTCATACCTGCCACTGGTGCATGCTGTTGCTCCACCGGGTCATAGCCGAGGAATGTAGCTATTTGAGTGATGATGCCTCCAACACAAATGTCGCCAGAAACCGCTTTTCCCACTTTACTTAAATGGGCAGCTACAAAAGCCGCTACATTGACCGGAGTTTCCGAAATCATTGAGGACATAAAAAACAGCTCAGTTTGCGAAATAACGCCTTGGCTATCACCCCTGCCAAACATAGAATAAGCCAAGCATTTTTGCACATAACGAAAACAAGGATTATGAATCCGGGAGGCTTTCGCGTCCTTCGCGATATACTCAGTTCCTGTGATCTTAGACCAAAACCGACCTGGAATGAAATCACTAGGCAATTTTCCGGGACCATCAACGGGTATACCAAGTATAGCACCTAATTCCTCGAGCGTTAACCGGTGTTGCATTTGAAACAACTGAAAAGTGATGGCCCCGGTACACATAGGGAGGTTTCTTTCCCAATCCATATGCACCTCGTACTCCACTGTACTTAAGAACTCTAATGTTATCCGTTCATAAGTCGGTGTTGTACGCAACATAAAGTCTAACAGCCCTATTTTATTCAGCAACCTATGAACATCCTCAGACAAACCCAATTCAGCTAAAGTAGAGGGACACAAATACCTGTTTGGAATTAACCGTCTATTCTTAAGTTTTGCATACCGGACTTCATGGGCGGGTATGGAGAAAGTGAATCCATGAGCATTCTCGTTGCTCGGTTCATCCGCCTGTGCCCCAAACTTTGACAAGTTTATCTTCTTGAAGGATTTCAAGGTGAGAACTTATTATAGCCGGGCACTTACTTTCAGTGTCTAAAAAGACGTATTTGAGGTTCTCCGGTAATTGTTTGAGTTCAGCCCCCTTCTTTGGTTCATCTTTACTTACTTCCACTAACGGTTGCCTTAGATCCTCCCATCTGCTGTGGCGAGAATCTTTGGCAAATGATATTTCCATCATGGCTAAAACTTCACTATCTTTTTCATCAATTACCTCCTCTTCTTCGAAAATTGATAGACTCAAAACTCTTTCCAAAGGTAATTTATGTTTTGTCAAAGAGTTTTCTTCATCACAAATTCGCTCAATTACCTCAATGTGTTGACTTGTGGCAACATCATCCTTGTACTTCATAGTGTTTCGCACATCAATCTTCAACTCTTCATCATAAACTTTCAAGGTCATTGTACCTTCCTCTATGTCGATCAAACACCTCCCGGTCTCTAGAAATGGTCTCCCTAAAATGATTGGTATCTCTTCATCTTCGGGCATCTCTAAAATAACAAAGTCTACCGGGAATACGAACTTATCGATTTTCACCAACACGTCTTCTACCACTCCGTAAGGTCTTTTAATTGATTGGTCAGCGAACTGGAGTGTCATTCGTGTGTCTTGTACTTTACCTATTCCCAATCTTTTGTAAATGGATAATGGCATAAGACTCACACTTGCTCCTAAGTCTATCAGTGCTTTCTTGAAAGACCTATCACCAATTGTGCATGGTATAGTTACCGAACCTCTGTCTTTCTTTTTAACCGGAATCTTCATTCCCTGCAAAATAGCACTACAAGTCTCGGTTAGAATAATCGGATCATCATCGATGGTTCGCCTTTTTGAAATGATATCCTTCATAAATTTCGCATAAGTGGGCATTTGCTCAAGTGCCTCTAAGAAAGGAATGTTCAGCTCAAGTTTCTTGAACATCTCTAAGAACTTCTCGAAATTCTTCTCATGTTGTTCTTTCTTCCTATTTCTTGTGGGAAAAGGGAGTTTAACTGCCGGTTTTGGTGTAGCTACCTTTTCTTGTACTACCCTTTCGTCCCTCTTGACTTCTTGACTTACACCCTCATTCTCTTTAATCTCGACATCAACTTCAATCAACATATCCTCATCCTCGAAATTTCTCTCCGGTTTGTCATTGGATTTATTGCTTCTGGTAATTACAGCGTTCACATGATTGTTGTCTCTGGGATTTGTAACCGTGGCACTAGGGAGAGCGCCTTGTGGTTGAGTGTTGGTCATTTGTTGGGCAATCTGACTCACTTGAATCTCTAAGTTTTTTATTGATGCCCCTGTGTTTCTCAAGTTGCTCCTAGTTTCTTCCTGAAATTGAGAGTTTTGAGCTGCCATCTTTTCAATAGCTATCTCCCATTCTGCCTTCTTCGGTAACTGTTGCTGCAATTGTTGAGGTGCTTGAGATTGGAACTGTTGCGGGTGATGTTGAAATTGTTGCTGATAGGGAACTTGTTGTTGAGGAGGTCTGTATTGTTGTGACTGAGCTGGAGATTGATATTGGATTGGTCCCTGCTTTTGAAAGTTTCCTTGTTGGTCCTTCCATGCAAAATTTGGATGATTTTTCCAACCCGGATTATATGTATTGGCATAAGGATTGTTTTGCCTCAACATATGAATCTGTTCCACCTGTTCCTGCGTTGCCACACAATGCATAGCAAAATGCGGTCCACTACATATTTCACATATAATTGAGGTGGTTGGCTCAACCTGTGCTACCTTCTGTTCACCGAGATTCATTTTTTTCAATCTTCTTTCTACTTCAGCTGCAATCTGTTCTTCCATTTTAACCACCTGATCAGCAAGCTTCAAATCAATTTTTCCTTCTGGTTGGCTCATAGCGCGGTCATATAACTCAATGTGCTCATTGGCGGCAATCGCTTCTATGATTCTCTTGATACCAGTGGCTGTTGCAAAGTTAGTTGAGCCACCGGCAGCAGTGTCGATAAGCTGTTTTGTCTTCAGTCGAAGACCGTTCACAAACGTCTGCATTTGCTCGGTTGGGTCCATGTTATGAGTCGGACACGCAACCAAACATCTCTTAAACCTTTTGTACGCATCTCCCAATGATTCCCCTTCTTTTTGCTTGAAATTCACAATATCATATCTTTTTCGAATAAAAACTGATGCAGGGAAATATTCATTAAGGAAAGCCGTTTCCATTTGTTGCCATGTTGTGATGCTTCCAGCTGGAAGTGAGTAAAACCATTCTTCTGCGTCTTCAGATAAAGTGAATGGAAACATCACAAGTCTCTTGGCCTCTTCAGAATGGCCTTCAATCTTTAATGATGTAGTTGTGGTGAGGAATCTTTGCAGATGCTTATTTGCATCTTCATTGATTCTTCCCGCAAACGGCTTGCTCTCCAACTGTCGGATAGTTGAAGGATGGAGTTGGAAGTGTGCCACATTGACCGGTTGGTTTACGATGGTCATTCTTCCAAGCGGGGCATTATCCCTTCCATAGTCTCCTAAAAGCCTCTCTGGGGGAGGTGGATCAGCTGCCATAGTTTCAGGCTCAGATTCTGACTGCTCGGATGAAAGAGATATTCTTTCTTCGTCTTCTGATTCTGAGACTATAGGAGATTCTTCTTTTGAAGCCAGTCTTTTCTGTTTAACTTCTCGGACTCTTGCTCGCAATAGCCTTTCTGGTTCTGCGTCAAAAAGAAGTTCAGCTGAGGCCTTACCTCGCATACAAGATTAGAAGTTAATTAGTTTAAAGTAAATAAAATGACAAATAAAACTAAACAAATGTAATTTCAGCAAAAATAAAATTTTAATTGCAGAGCAATAAAATTTTAATGGACTATTTAACAACTTATATTTTGGCAATCCCCGGCAACGGCGCCAAAAACTTGATCGTAAAAATAGCAAGTGTACTATTTTTACCGGTGTAGTTCTAATGGGTTTTACCCCAAGTATCGATCACGAGGATTGCGTAGTAAATATAAATTATTTTAATAGTCAATTAAACAAAATGGTATATGGGTTTTATATTGAAATCTTGAAATAATAAAATTCAAATAAATAAGCTGAAAGTAAAATAGCTTTTGTGTGTAAATTTAGAGTAATGCCAAGGTAGGTGTATGATTAGCCTTCTAATGACTCTGTAATAAGATCTCTTCAACAAGTTCATATGATGCAACTATCTGTTCTTAAGGGTGTTTTCCTAAGTCCTTAGTGAAAACCTTTTGGTTTGCAACCCTAATGCCTAAGTCCTTAGAAACAAGGCTTGTGAACCAAAGATGTAAATAATCAAGAATTTTTCAAATAACCTTACGGTATCCCTAGGCCTAGGTGATAACAATAAGATTTAATTGTTTAAAAACCTTAACAACCGTAGTCCTACAGATTGTTAACCGTGGATCAATCTTGTTTTGCCGACAAAGAAAGCAATAAAAACATTAAACAATTAAATTGCAAAATATGAAAGCTTGATTAAAGAACAACGATATTCAGAGTCATTACAATGCAAATCAGGGACACCCCCTGGCATTGGGGGGTTTAGCCTCTCATAATATTCAAGAAAACAGAATCAAAGAGTTTAGACATTACAACAATTAAGAGAACTCGGATCTTCAATGGTGTCCACCGTTGAATCTCTTCGTCTTCCCAATCCTTGATGAAGCTATCTCTCCTTTCTTGTGAATTCTCTCCTCCGATCCAAAAGTGCCTTCTCCTTGTCTTTCAATCTCTTTTAATCTCCCTAGGTTTTCAGATTTCAGCCGCAATACCTAAACTGCCCTTGGACTTTAAAAATATTGGAAAAACCAAAATTCAGAAAATTGGTCCGCACAGCTGACACGGCCGTGTCACTTGACACGGGCAGACCGTGTCAGCTTCTGGTCTGATGGTTTACTTTCTTCAGGAGGTCGGACACGGCCGTGTCAGGCGACACGGTCAGACCGTGTCCGCCTCTGCCCATATGTTCCTTCTTGGCTTTTTGCTTCCTATTTCACACCTCTTGGCCATGCGATCTTCCATCAATCTTAAGCTAAACTGAAACCATTACCAAACGAGATAAAAAGCACCTAACTTACAATGAGAATGACACAAAAACAAACTTCACACAAATAAACTTAAAACTAGATAAATTAAAGAAAACATTGGGAAATAAACACAAAGTGTTACCAAACATGATGATCGTGTGTCGAATTTATGATGAAATTGAGTGTAAAATGGTGACCGATCAGTGGGAGATATTGTCTTGAAGAGAAGGAATTCATTGATGAACTTGCAGAAGCACACGTTTTTGAGGAGCTGGAAATTAACCCTTGTAGGGAGATTGTTGTTTGGAGGCCTAAGTATCCAGTTCTGACTGGAGACTTCAAGTGGTTGTTTGATCTTCTAAGGGAGAACCCTTCTGAGAAGTCCCCCAATATGGTCATTCCAGAAGTTGTCTATCCTCCAGAAGTTGATGCTCCTACTCCTCCTAGGAATCTTGCTGCCATTCTTCAAGCCCTTGAGAATGGAGATTCTGATCTTCCTGCTCCTGAATATATGAAGAAGATGCTTCTAGGGAAGAAGCTGATGCTGAGATTCATCCTGCGGAGCACATTCCTGCTGAGGAAAATCATGATGATGATCTCACAATGGATGCTTTTGTTGAGAATGCTGTCCCTCTGAACAGAAGTTGTGAAGATTCTTCTGGAGAACCCTCTCTTCTGGTGAAGACTTTAGAGGCTATTCAAAAGAATCAAGCTGACCTAGCTTCTCGCATGCATAAGCAAGAAGATACCAACAATGAGTTTCGCTCATTTATGGAGAAGCAGGCTGAGAGCAATGTTGGGATTCATGACCTTCTGGCGAAGATTGTTTCCAAACTAGGCCAGTCGTAGTCTGTTGTGTCTTAGTTGTCTCTTTCTTTTTGCATCTGTTTTGTGCATCTATCTTCTTCTCCCTTGTATCTTTTGATTAATTCAAATGAATGAAATCTTTTATCATTCTCTCATATTGTTTGTTTTTCATCTGAATCTTTTATATTTTTTGATGTTATGACAAAAAGGGGGAGAAAATGTGATAATTGATTTAATTTACTACATCAATTACTGGGAGAAAGTCTCCACATTTCTAACAGAATTTGCAAGTTCTATGTCTTTGAGTGTTTTGCAGGATTGAAGACTTTCTGAAAAGCTCACAATGAGAAGCAAAGACATGAGGAAAAGCAATTCTATATAGAAACAAGCTCATGAATATTGAAGCAAGCTGAGTGCTGTGAAGCTTCAAGATCAGAAGCAAGAAGGAAGAATGTTCTGATATTCTCATGGCAAAATATGCTCTAACACATTCTTATTCCTCATATGTTCTGATGCATTTTTATGTGATTCTGATACATATTATATGCTCTGGTACATATTTTGTTTTTTTTGTGTGCTCTGATACATACTATATGTTCTGATACATATTTTATGTTCTGATTCATTCATGCTTTGACTTTTGTCGTTTAGTTTGTTCTGAAACATGTCAAGATGTAGAGATGCTCTGATGATGCTCTGGTACATTCAACAATGTTCTGATACAATCTAGCATGCAATGATTCAAGAGGAAATTTAAAGCTCTGAAGCTGTCCTACGGAAGCAAGAAGCAGAAGCTCTGAATGTTCTGAAGTTCTAAGCTTGTGTGAACGTCTCAACTGAAATGGAAAATACTCAGGGAAGTCCTTTAATTTTAAATTTCTTCCAGTATTTATTTCAGGGGGAGATTATTCATCTTAGGGGGAGATTGTTAATCTCAGGGGGAGACATATTCACACACTATGGTTATATGCTTTTGCTATAACTGTGTATTTGTCTTTAGCCATCTGATATTCTGATTGCAAATTCATATCAATTATATATGTTTTTGTCATCATCAAAAAGGGGGAGATTGTTAGAACAAGATTTGTTCTGATCAATATTCTTAGTTTTGATGATAACAATGTATATGAATTTTGTATGAGATAATGTGGTACTCTAATCCTATGCAATTTCCATTTCAGGAATCACATAAAGAGTATGCACAAAATCAGCGCAAGAAGCACTGACTCAGAAGGTTCAGCATGCAACATCAGAACATGCTCTGGCAAGACATCAGAAGATGGTCAAGCAGAATCAAAACATGGTCTATTGAAGCATCAGAAGAACTTGAGATCAGAAGCAGAAGCACTGAAGTTCTCATGGTATCATGCTAGAAGCACTTCAAGTCAGAAGACAAGAAGATGCTCTGCACCAAGCTGTTTGACTCTGATGAAATTCAAACGTTGTTCACACAAACATCAGATCAGAAGAAAGTACAAGATGGCAGGCTACTCTGACTGAAAAAAGGAACGTTAGAAGCTATTAACGGCAATGTCAGTAGATGCAGCAAAAGCAAGGCTCGAGGTAGTTGACAAAAGAGTGAAACATTAAATGCAATGCTGTACGGATCACGCAACGCATTAAATGCTCCCAACAGTCATCTTCTCAAGTGCCTATATATAGAAGTTCTGATGAGAAGCTGAATATAACACTTTGCGCAAACATACAGAAACGCTGTCAAATTCAAAAAGCTCTCAAACTTCATCTTCAACCTCACTTCATTACTGTTGTAATATCTTAGTGAGATTAAGCTTAAACTTAAGAGAAAAATTAAATTTGTGATAATAGCTTATTAAGAAGCATTGTAACTCTTATAAGAATTTTTTTACATTAATTTGTAAGAACTAGAGGAGATCAAGTTATGATCGGATTCTCTAGAAAGTCTTAGAGGGTATCTAAGCATTGTGTTCCTAGAGTGATCAGGTTGTGATCAGAATACTCTGAAGACTTAGAGGTTATCTAAGTGGAAAACCATTGTAATCTTGTGTGATTAGTGGATTAAATCCTCAGGTGAGGTAAATCACTCCAAGGGGGTAGATTGGAGTAGTTTAGTTAACAACGAACCAGGATAAAAATCATTGTTCAAATTGTTTTTATCTTACAAATTTTAAAGCTGCACTTATTCAAACCCCCCCTTTCTAAGTATTTTTCTATCCTTCATGGATAGCCCTTTCCCATTAAAGTCTAAAAGAACAAAATTCTTAAATTTAAGGGTAATTGCTTTTTTATTGCTTGCTCTTTTTCAAATTCAAATTCAAATCAAAATATTTTTCCACTTCTTTTCAAAATCAAATTCAAAAAGACTACGCTTATTTACAAGCTAAAGTTCTTATTCAAATTTTTATTCACACACTATGTTTCAAACATTTCAAACATTTTGAAAACAAATTGAGCTAAGCAATTAAGAGCCCATGGATAACCATGGATGCAAAGGGTGCTTTAAACCTTCCCTTTGTATAACTTACCCCCCGAACTCAAAATCTTTTTTAAAAGGTCTTTTTCTGTTCTTTTAGCCTTTCTATTAAATTGGATAAAATAAAAGTCGGTGGCGACTCTTGCTATCCGCAATATTTCTTTAAAGTCAGTTCTCCCACCGTATTACAGAACTGGCGACTCTGCTGGGGATTTTTTGAATAAAAGAGGGGTTATCGTAAAAGTTTAGGATTCACTTTAAATGTTTTCAATTGTTTGTATTGTTTGCTTTATATTTGTGGCCCCGTTTCGGTTTACTTGTGTGAAAGATCCTAACCTGGATCTGAGTACCTTAGGTAAATGGCATGAGATCAAGGAGACTGCACAGCGTATAGTGATGTGGTTGATATGATGGCCATCGTTAGTGTGACACATTCGTTTGTCCTAGTGTTCCTTGGGATCCGACTTGAGGAAATGCTTGGTTGCCGCGTGGTGTCATTAAACACTAATTTGCCCTTAGAACCTTAGTTGAACTTAACTTTGGCCTATTAGAAAGTAGCGAGATGGCTGGCTTTAGTTCCGACTAAAGTTGGTTGATACTCGAAGCTACACTCATATGGACTGGACTTTCAGGACATTTTCGGTCGGTGATTCGATTACCAAACTGAGATAAGAGCCTTCGAGAAAGGTCAATGATATGAGCTCCCTAGAACCCAATCTTTATATAGGACAGGTTGAACCAACTAAACTTCAGTAGGGAGGGTACTTACCTACGAACTTTATGCAAGCCTCTAAACCTAAGGGCACTTGTGTGACTTGTTTGTGTTTGCTACTAACCTTTGTTTTCCTTGCATGTTTCCTTTGTAGGATTTGTTTGTCCTTATTATCTTACGACATACCTGATGCATTGCATAACATCATGAAATCATAACATAACATGATTAACTAACCCTTTCAAGGATCTTAGGAATTTAGGGCGCACAATTTCAGGTACTCTTATCAAGGACTGAATTCCTAATCAAGGGGCAAGAGGATTTACTTTCCTCTAGCCACATACCTTCCAATTCAGAGACTCAGTACCTATCAAGGGGCAAGAGGATTTATTTTCCTCTAGCCATGTACCTTCACATTCAAAAGTATCCCGAATCAGAGGCGATGACCCACTCGATATGGTGAGCTTGATTCTCAAAGAAGGACGTTCAAAGACAAAAGTCAGAATTCTTCAGACAAAGACGCGATCAAACCATTTTCTAACGTTACTAACTAAATTTCCTAAAGATCCTTGAAAATACTGCATTTTCATTCATAACATCGCATAACAGGTTTCTATAAACAGGTCTCTCATCTTTCCGCTGTTTATTTCAGCATCATGGATCTCGAGCAATCAGTCAAAAATCTTCAGGCTCAGAACAACCAGTTCCAAGAGATGATCCTTAACTTGGCCAAGGGGCAAGAATAATTGAAGGTACTTCTGATCAGGAAGGAGAAGAATCAACATAAGCTTCAGGGTAGTAAAGATAATCGGAAGTCCAAACCTAAGCGATCATTTACTCCGTTGCACATGCCGCTGTTTCAAGTTCTGCAACAACTGCTCAATCAGAACTTGATAACCCTATTGTTAGAACAAGATTTGTTCTGATCAATATTCTTAGTTTTGATGATAACAAGGATATGAATTTTGTGTGAGATAATGTGGTACTCTAATACACTGCAATTTCCCTTTCAGGAAATATATAAAGAGTATGCACAAATCAGCGCTCAGAAGCTTTGTCTCAGAAGGTTCAGCATGCAACATCAGAACATGGTTTGGCAAGACATCAGAAGATGGTCAAGGCAGAATCAGAACATGGGTCTATGGAAGCATCAGAAGAACTTGAGTTCAGAAGCAGAAGCACTGAAGTTCTCATGGTATCACGCTCAGAAGCACTTCAAGGTCAGAAGACAAGAAGATGCTATGCACCAAGCTGTTTGACTCTGATGATATTCAAACGTTGTATACACAAACATCAGATCAGAAGAAAGTACAAGTGGCAGGCTACGCTGACTGACAAAAGGAACGTTAGAAGCTATTAAAGGAAACGTCAGTAGACACAGCGTGAACAAGGCTCGAGGTAGTTAACAAAAGCGTGAAACATTAAATGCAATGCTGTACGGAATACGCAAAGCATTAAATGCTCCCAACGGTCATCTTCTCAAGTGCCTATCAATATGAAGTTCTGATGAGAAGCAAGGTTACCAATTCTTGACGATTTCTGTGAATATTAACTTGCTGAAACGCTGTTCAAATCAAAGCTCAGAAACTTCATCTTCATCAAAGCTCACTACATTGCTGTTGTAATATATTAGTGAGATTAAGCTTAAACGTTAAGAGAAATATCACTGTTGTGATTATAGCTTTTCAGAAGCATTTGTAATACTCTTAGAATTGATTACATTAATTTGTAAGTAACTAGAGTGATCAAGTGTTGATCAGGATACTCTAGGAAGTCTTAGCTTGTGTCTAAGCAGTTGTAATTAGAGTGATCACGTGGTGGTCAGGATACTCTAAGAAAGTCTTAGCTTGTGTCTAAGCATTTGTTCCTAGAGTGATCAGGTTGTGATCAGGATACGCTAGAAGACTTAGTCGTGGGCTAAGTGGAAAACCATTGTAATCTGTTGCGATTAGTGGATTAAATCCTCAGGTGAGGTAAATCACTCCGTGGGGGTGGACTGGAGTAGTTTAGTTAACAACGAACCAGGATAAAAATAACTGTGCAAATTGTTTTATCGTTCAAGTTTTTAGACTACACTTATTCAAACCCCCCCTTTCTAAGTGTTTTTCTATCCTTCAATTGGCATCAGAGCGCCGGTTCTAAGGTGCAAGCACTTAACCGTGTTTAGAAAAGATTCAGGAAGAGAAAAACGCTTGAGTAAAAGATGGCTGGTGAAATTCCAACAAATACATCTGCATCTACATCTGGCTCTGCTGAGCAATACAATGGTAACAATGGTTATACTAGACCACCAATATTCGATGGTGAAAACTTTGAATATTGGAAATATAAATTGGAAAGTTACTTTCTTGGTCTGGATGCTGATCTATGGGATCTTCTGTTGGATGGTTACAAACATCCTGTTAAAACTACTGGTGTAAGGCTCACGAGAAGCGAAATGACTGATGATCAAAAGAAAGATTTTAAAAATCATCACAAATGCAGGACTGTTTTGCTGAATGCTATCTCTCATGCTGAGTATGAGAAGATATCTAACAGGGAAACGGCCCATGACATATATGAGTCCTTGAAAATGACTCATGAAGGAAATGCTCAAGTTAAGGAGACCAAAGCTCTTGCACTAATCCAGAAGTACGAAGCCTTCAAGATGGAGGATGATGAAGACATTGAGAAGATGTTTTCAAGATTTCAAACTCTGACTGCTGGATTAAGAGTTCTGGACAAAGGTTACACCAAAGCTGATCATGTAAAGAAGATCATCAGAAGCTTGCCCAGAAGATGGGGCCCAATGGTAACTGCATTCAAGATTGCGAAGAATCTGAATGAAGTTTCTTTGGAAGAGCTGATCAGTGCCCTGAGGAGTCATGAGATTGAACTTGACGCAAATGAACCTCAGAAGAAAGGTAAGTCTGTTGCATTAAAATCTAATTTTAAAAAATGCACTAACGCTTTTCAGGCTGAAGAAGAAGATTCTGAAGAATCAGAGTCAGAAGAAGAAGAAGATGAACTGTCCATGATTTCCAGAAGAGTCAATCAACTCTGGAAAAGCAAGCAAAGGAAGTTCAGGAGCTTCAAAAGCTCAAAGAAGCCTGAAAGAGGAGAATCTTCTGGAGGCAGAAGATATGACAAGAAAAAGGTTGTGTGCTATGAGTGCAATGAGCCAGGACACTTCAAAAGTGAGTGCCCAAAACTTCAGAAGGAAAATCCCAAGAAGAAATTTCATAAGAAGAAAGGTCTTATGGCAACATGGGATGATTCAGAATCAGAATCAGACTCTGAAGATGAGCAGGCAAATCTGGCACTAATGGCCACAATGGATGATGGATCAGAATCTACATCAGAATCAGATTCTAAAGAGGTATTTTCTGAACTATCTAGAGAAGAGTTAGTTTCCAGTCTAACAGAACTTCTGGAACTCAAGTCTCAGATTAGTATCAAATACAAGAAGCTGAAAAAGCTATTTGAATTTGAAACTAAGAAGCTTGAAGTGGAGAATTCTGAACTGAAGGAAAAAGTTTTAAATTTATCCAAAAATACTGGATCTCCTTCTGTCTCTGAAAAATCTACTCCAAGTCTGAACAATATTCTGAAAGAATATGACTTAAGTTTCAGAAAGTTTTTATCTAGAAGTATTGGCAGAAGTCAACTTGCTTCTATGATATATGCTGTGTCAGGAAACAAAAGAGCTGGCATTGGTTATGAGGGTGAAATCCCATACAAGCTTGAATCTGTCGATGATATGAAAATATCATACAAGCCTCTGTATAACCAATTTAAATTTGGCCACTCCCATGATATTAGGCACACATCACATGCTCAAAGCTTTCACATAACACACACCAAGAAGCATGTGACAAAACCTAAGAAATATCATGGAACTCAGAACATAAACTATCATTCTGTTCCTCCTATTTCCTATAAAGCTAAACCCAAGTTCAATCAGAACTTGAGGAAAACTAACAAGAAAGGACCCAAGAAGATGTGGGTACCTAAGGAAAAGATTATTCCTATTGCAGATATCCTTGGCTGCAAAGAAGGAAAAACACAACATGTCATGGTACCTGGACTCTGGGTGCTCGCGACACATGACAGGAAGAAGGTCTATGTTCCAAGACCTGGTGCTTAAATCTGCTGGATAAGTGAAGTTTGGAGGAGATCAGAAGGGCAAAATTATTGGCTCAGGAACTATAAAGTCTGGTAACTCTCCTTCTATTTCTAATGTTCTTCTAGTAGATGGATTGGCTCATAACTTATTGTCCATAAGTCAATTAAGTGACAATGGTTATGACATAATCTTTAATCAAAAGTCTTGCAAGGCTGAAAGTCAGATGGATGGCTCAATCCTATTTACAGGCAAGAGAAAGAACAACATTTATAAGATTGATCTTTCTGATCTTGAGAAGCAGAAGGTGACTTGTCTTATGTCTGTTTCTGAGGAGCAATGGGTCTGGCACAGAAGATTAGGACATGCTAGTTTGAGAAATATTTCTCAGATTAACAAACTAAATCTTGTCAGAGGACTCCCTAATCTGAAATACAAATCAGATGCTCTTTGTGAAGCATGTCAGAAGGGCAAGTTCTCCAAACCTGCATTCAAGTCTAAGAATGTTGTCTCTTCCTCAAGGCCGTTAGAACTCTTGCACATTGATCTGTTTGGCCCAGTCAAAACAGCATCTGTCAGAGGGAAGAAATATGGATTAGTCATCGTTGATGATTATAGCCGCTGGACATGGGTAAAGTTCTTAAAACACAAGGATGAGTCTCATTCAGTGTTCTTCGAATTCTGCACTCAGATCCAATCTGAGAAAGAGTGCAAAATCATAAAGGTCAGAAGTGATCATGGTGGCGAATTTGAGAACAGATTCTTTGAGGAGTTCTTCAAAGAAAATGGTATTGCCCATGATTTCTCTTGTCCTAGAACTCCACAGCAAAATGGAGTTGTAGAGCGAAAGAATAGGACTCTACAAGAAATGGCCAGAACCATGATCAATGAAACCAATATGGCTAAGCATTTCTAGGCAGAAGCAATAAACACTGCGTGTTATATTCAGAATAGAATCTCTATAAGACCTATTCTAAATAAGACTCCTTATGAATTGTGGAAGAACAGAAAGCCCAACATTTCATATTTTCATCCTTTTGGATGTGTTTGTTTTATTCTGAATACTAAAGATCATCTTGGTGTCGCATGCTCGCGAAAATGAACAGAGTCGCCACTAATATATTTATCCGATCGAGGGAAAGGAATATCAGAAAACCTGGAATGAATAAGAACGAGGTCTTTCGACCAGAGATAGGGTACGGGAGTCGGTTACGCGAGGGGAAGGTACTAGCACCCCTCACGCCCATCGTACTCGATGGTATCCGCCTATGTTTGTTGCTATCTAAAGGGTGTATAAATCTAAAGCTTAATTACTAAGGGAATGCATGCAAATGAAAGAAAAGAAACACGGGGAAAATAAGGTTTATAAATAATTGTGCTCGCTTAGGCCCCGCGACCCAATGCCTACGTATCCTTTTCAGGAATCAGAGCGCCGTAGTTCGGCTCTTTAGTTTTTGTTTGTTTTTGTGTTTTTTAGTTGAACAGTTACATTCGCACTCCGCTGCTCGACCTCTGGAGTCTTAAGCTGGGAATGGAGCGGAAATAACGTGTCCGATTAGGAGAAAGAATGCCCTGAAGGCAAGAGAAAGAATGCCTCGGAGGCAAGAGAGAGATGAGAGAAAATTGGTTTGTGTTTTTTAGGTGTAATTCCATGATGGACGAAAACCCACTACAAGGCTTCGCATCACTTCCTTACTTTGTTTAGGTCTGGGCCTTTATTAGATATTTTGAAATGTTTTTGGTTGGGTGTCTTTTAAGGGAAATTAATTTGTGACTTGAATCATGCCTTAAAAAGAGTTTTTTTTTGAATATTTAGAGAACGCACATCGAGGCCTACGCCATAATCGTTTCTCTAAATGAAATATAGTTTTTTGAATAATTAGAGAATGCACATCGAGGCCTACGCCACAATCGTTTCTCTAAATAACGGTTAAGAAATACACCGAGGCCTACGCCTCAATCATTTCTCTTCCGCTAAGTGGGAAAGAACACACATCGGGGCCTACGCCCCAAACATTTCTTTCACACTAAAAAAGGCATTAGCATGATTCGCGTCGTCCTTTATTAATGTTTTAAAGTTGAAAAGAAAAAGGAAAAGAACCTAATCTAATAATGATGCTAAGTCCTAAATTGTCAAGTTAAAGTCTTCCTAAATTATAGGATTTCAAAGGGAAGATTAACCTAAAAGTTATGGATTATAGGTCCTAAATCTATGGGAACATACAAGTGAAATTACAAGTAAAAATCACAAGTAAACAATGGTACAAAATTAGTACAAGCATGACTTGAAAATATAGCACCAAACATGAAAACAAATGATTCAAAATATAGTGCAAAAATGAATTAAAAGATACTATTTTTATGAGAATTTTACATGAGAAAAAGAATTCGAGTTAAGCATAAAGAATTAAAAGGAAATTAGCCTAAAACTAATATCTTTTTAGTGATTATTTTCTATGTCAAAAATTACAAGTCTAAAATAAGAGATGAAAATTAGTGTTTTATCACCTAAAAAAAATCTAATCAAAATCTAAAATAATAATGGAAACAGGGGGTGTGAATTGAATACATAGTGGTGAATAGCAGGCGCAAGGCCCAGTCAAATCAAGGCCCAGTAGACTATTTTTGTTGAACAGATTTTTGTATGCAAAAGGATGGTGACGGGCCAAGTGGGGTGTGATCAGCAAAACGGCCCAAGATTGGTTTTTTATTATAGTTTTGATCCATGTAGTTATTCAGACTCTTATTCAGAACAATAATAAATAAAGAAATAAATAATTACTTAAAAAAATATAAAAAAGCATAATTGAAAGGGGATTAGGGTTGCACCTGTGTCGATTCAAGTTCTCAAACGTGCTAACCTCTTCGTCCCACTCTCTCTTGACGGCGGCGCGACTTCAACCTTCTCCGATCGGTGAAATCTCTCCGATCTCCACAAATCACACTATTCCTCTTCTCTTCGACTCAGTCTCTTCACGCTCTGGTTCAAACGTAACTCCGACGAAGTTTAACGGCGCACCGATCTCTTTTTCTTCTGTTTCTGCGTTTTTGTTGTTATTGACTCAAAGGAGATGATGTGATGATTCGGTTATTCTCCTCTCTTCCTTGAATTTCCGTTACAATTTAATCGTGATGCAGATGAATCAACCGTGGCGAAGAGATACTGAATCCCTTTGTGGTTGCTTCTGTAGAATGATGAAGAACGTAGAGAAAGATTGAAGTTGATTCAGTGGTGGTTTTTGATGAATTGAGGAAGATGATAGTTGAAGATTGAAGAAGCTTGTGTGGTGGTTCGATGGTTGGAATGGAGAGAAGATGAAGTTCGTTCTGTGATGATTTTTTTTTTTGCAGGTTGATGATGAAAAACAAAGGATGATAATGATGATCGATGAAGGTTTTTGGAAGGGAATAAAGGTGAGTCCAGAGGTGAAGAAATTAAGATGGTGAAGATGGGAGTTGCAGAGAGAAAAAGATGAAGGTGAACTGTTGAGAAAGTGAAGAAGATGAAGGTGAATTGTGAAGGTTATGGAAGTGAAGTGATGCTGAGAATGGGAGAAGAGATTGCAAGTTATGAAAATGGTGGAGGGAACCGATTCTGAAGAAGGAGCTCAAGTTATATAGAGGTTGATCCTCAAGGTTAGTTTTTTGAACTCTTCTCCTGAATTTCTGTTGGTGAACTGTTATACAATTCTGTTAGGGTTAGTTGAAATTCGGTTAGGAATTAGTTAGGTGCTGTTGGGGTAGTTGTGGGAACTTAGAAAGTGGTTAGAAAAAGTTTGTTATTTCTGTTAGAATGGTAGTTATAGGTAATTTTTTCTGTTATGACTTTAGTTAGGGAAATTGAATGGATATGTTATGGTGATTGGTTATAGGAAAGGTTAGAAGCTTTTTGTTTGAATGCTGGAACTTGAAGTGTACTGCCAGTAGGTTAGCGTGTGTATTGATTTCTGTTTGGGTTCTATGCAGGGCTTTTTGTGGGATTTGGCTTGTGTTTGAATGTGTGGCAGTTTGGAAAACAATTGGTGAGGTTATTTGCTGCTGAATGAATGAATATATTAATGACAGTTAGAAGTGAAACTGTGGACCTCCGATTTTTTTTAATACCGGGCCATACCTCTGATCTGTAGAGATACGTGAACTGACTCTTTTTTGTCGCTTAATGCTTTCGCATTTTTGAAAATATCACAGAGTCGCCACCGACCTTTTATTTTATCCAATTAAGGAAAGGTTTATAAAAGAAACAGAAAAAAGACCTTTAAGAAATTCTGGGTAAGGGGGTAGGTTATACAAAGGGAAGGTGTTAGCACCCTTTGTATCCATGGTTATCCATGGGCTCTTAAGTTTGCTTAGCTCACTTGTTTTTTCGATTACTTTTCAATTTCTCTGAAATTGCTCATATGTGGCTTCAAATACTTTTGTAAATTGAATTTTGTAATGATCCGTGTGTGGATGTATACAAAATGCTTGTTTATCTTTCGAAAGATGTTTTGAAAAGAACGTTAACTTTGTAATAATCCGTGTTTGGATGTATACAAAGTATTGTCTTTTTTGAAAGTTTTGAAAAATCAACAGTGTATGAGAATTTTGTTTGTTTTGATTTGAGCAAGCAAACTAGGAGGTCTACCCTGAGTTGTAAGGTCTTTATCCTATTTCCTTTAAAAATCTATCCTTTCACCGGATATAAAAGCAAGGTTCGATTTTGTACTCAAAACAGTGGAATTTGACTTTGATTTTGAAAGAATGATAAGGGATTACCTGAAGAGGTGCAAGTGTGATTGTGATTGGATTCAGATATTTATCTTTGAAGTTAGTGATCTAACGGTTCAATTTTATCTTTGACATACACGCAGTTTATATGTGCTGGAAATTAAAATGCGGAAATGTAAAGTGCGGAAAGTAAATCTACGCTATTACATCGATTGTGCGGGAAATGTAAACTAGCCTATTTACATCAATTTGACATCCTATACATTTATCTAGGAATTTTAAATTGTAAGAAAATAAAAGGCATGTTTTTGGATTTTTATGATTGATTTTAATTATAATTAATGCATGATTAATTAAATTAAAATGAAGAAAAAAGATGAAAATAGGTTTAAACCTAGAAATTAAGTTTAAAATATGTACAAAGTATTTGTTAATTAATTTTAAAACAAAACTAATTTTTTTGGAATTTTTGGAAATTGATTTGAAATTGATTTAAGTTAATTAAAACATAATTATGCAAATAATTATACAAATAATTAAAACTTAAAAAGAAAATTATTCAAAATATGTACAAAATTAGTTTATAATATATAAACAATATTTAACACAAAGAACAATTTTTTTTATGATTTTTTGATTGGTTAGAATAATTAAAAAGCAAATATATAAATATATACTAATTAATTATGCAAAATATTGAAATTTTGAAGAAAAATAAAATATTTTTATTTCAGAAAATAATATTTTATTTTAGAAGTATAAAAATATTTTTTGTGTATTTTTTGGATTTTTAAAACTATTTTTAATTAATTTAACAAAGAAATCAAAATAAAATAGAAAATAAAATAGAAATAAAGGATACTGATCCTGTGTGGAAATTTATGAGGGAGTATGATGTGCACGCGTGATCTGGAGCGTTGGATGAGCTGATGGATGGATCAGAAGGCCCAGAAATTGAGGCACGTGGTGATCAGTACACCTGCAAAGCACTGGATTAGTGGAAAGTTTAAAAAAACACGCGCGCGCTTCTGGACCAATGAGGGGGAGACACCTCATCGTCTTCAACCTTCAGACAAGGCCTTTTACAGCGCTTTTGTAAAAAAGCGCTATTGTAAGTGAACCCTAAATCTGCAAAATAACGAATAGGGTCAAACAAGCATAGAAATCAGGCGCGATGGTACCATTGGATTCGTCTTGTTCCACTGAATGTAACCCTGCCCTTAATTTGTTTTAATTTTGGCCCTAATGAAGAACCCTAATTTTGAGCTAAGTAAACCCTAAAATGGTATATGCTACAAACATCCATTAAAATCCAATTGAAGCTCCAGAAACGACCAGAGCTTCAAACCAAACACAATTATGCATCTACATCTTGTTAAATGTGCGTGAGTTATGAGATATAAGTTGGTTTTAGTTTGAACAAACCGTGGCTTTATATAGCTCGATTCAGTGAAGTTTATGAGTTGGAAATGATTGGAATTGATTCAGTGTAGCTCAGAGATGATGTTTGAATGTTTATTTTATATTGAAATGGACTGAAACTTAAAATTCGAATTTCAAGTTTCTTTGAAAATTACAAGTGGTTACAAGTATGCTATATGCTTAGGGATGCTTCTGAACTCGTCTCCCTTTCTTTGCTGAACTATGATAGCTTATTTATAAGCTATGTGTGCTTAGAATTGAAGCTATCTTGCAGCTAGTTGCCTTTGTTGAAACTTTGGTTTTTAAATATTAAAAACCTTGAATTTTTGACCAAGTCTTGACTCCATTCAATGCTCTTGCCTTGTGCACCAATCCTCTGCAGAAAATTGAAGGTTCCTTGGGTGAGTCATGCTTAGATTGTAAGCTACCATTTATCCATGCATTTTCCTTTTAATTTTAATCTTAAAGTAAGATAAAATCATGCAAAAATGGATAAAAAAAGGCATGGGCTTAGTCTTGGTCGTGGGAGGCCCATAACATCATGGAAATGATGTTTGAATGCTGAAAACTTGGCCCCATTTGGAAAAAATGCAATTTTGAACAATGTTGGTTTCATGCATTTTCCCAAAATTTAGCCAACTTCAACAAGGTGTAAATCCCTCAATTTTTGTCATATGAAGGAGTTCTTGCACTTTTTGGAAACCTCAAAGAGTCCTCTAACCAATGCCTTTGGTCTCATGTCAAAATGATTTTTGAAGCTCCTTGTGTGTCCTTTTGAAAAAAGTGTCTTTTTGTTGACTTTGAAAATGACCTGTAATGTCTTTGATCATATTTTTCAAATGGTGAATCCAATGACCATGGGATCAATGGCATTTGAAAGATAATTGAATTTCCTTCAAAACAAGCTTTGGTTTGAATTTTTTGGATGAAGGATGAGAGAGTTATGATCAGTCAAAGTTGAGTTGACTTTTCAGGCAAAAACCCTAATTTTGAATCTTAGGGTTTTGTTGATTTTTGATCTTTCCTTGATGAATTATGATCATCCAATGATCAAATGATGAATCCTTTGACAAAATATGGACTTTGACAAAAAATTTCATTTTTGACTGTCTGTTGACTTTTTTGGTCAAACGGGTCGTCTGTTGACTGTTTGAGCTGCTGACGGTGCGTCTGAGTGAATTGAGGTTTGAAAATTTGTATGATGGTACTTTGAGATATATGGATGTGTATGAAATCCATTTGAGCTCTCAAAAACTTGTTGCTCCTGTAAAAACAAGAAAAACCCTGATTAGGGACTGTTTGTGTAGGAGACAGTTAAGCGTACCTGATTTTTGTGCAGTGCTGAGTTTCTGCTAATCGCGTGATATTCAGAAGACTTCTAACACAAAAATCTTGGAATTTTGAATTGTGAAAGATTGATTTGATTGATGGTACAAAACACTGAGAATTGTACTGCCAGCAGTTTGGTTGTCAACTGACTGTTCAGGTATTGACGTAGTAGTTAGAGTGAAAAAATCAACAGTCAAAGTTAATTTTCTTTTTTGTTGTTTTTTTTTGTTTTTGTTTTATGTAAAAAATGAAAGTTTATTTACATGACTTGTTAGAAAAACACAGACATAATAAATAACTAATATTTACGGTATGCGGGCAAAATTACCGATAATAACCCTGAAAATCATTTAATGCACAGAAATAGGAATATTTGACTGGCAGAAAACACACAAAATATTATCTTAGTAATTAAGCAATATTATGACAAATAGTACAACATTTAATACTGACAGTACAAATATTACATACTATATTGAACAGTACGACGAATAAACGGTACATTTAAGAAATAAGAAATACGGCAAATTTTAAGAATGACGATTAATGACCCATGCTATGAACAATAACATGTAGATGATTGGGAGCATAACCATTGTAGGTCCACACTCCTCAGGACTATGCAGGCAGAAGAAAGTCATGATCACCGTAGCAATGGTGATGACTGTAAGAGACAGTGTCTCTATCCATTTTGCCATTTTTGTTAGGGAAGAAGAGAAAATGGATTATGAAGATAGGAATTTGAAAGATGAATTTGATGTGAGATTTTATGGAAGAAAATGAGAGGTATTTATAGAATGGAAAGAAGGAAAGAGACGTTGGGGAATGATGTGATTCCGTACAAAAGGAAATTTTGAGTGGAAGTAAGATTTGAAAGAAAGTGTATGATAGTGTTGGAAAAAGAGAGATTTGATTTTTGAAAAAGAGATTTGAAAAGATTTTTGCAAATAATGGAATATAGTACAAAAATTAGTGGGAAACAAAAGATAATAATAATCTACTTGTTACCAGTACAGTCTGAGTTTCCTGATTCTGCGCCTGCAAAAAGATTTAACTCTGTACCAATTGTGTCAGTACCATTTATCTGTAAATAAATAAATAGCATGTGTGAAGTAATACACAGTATTTGGCGTTTGCGTAAGAATAAATTTAACTGCAAGCCAAATTACTGTATAAGAAAAATTCTAAAAACTAAGTATTTCATACGTCAGGATATTTGTCGAAATAAAAATCCATGATTATATGAGACCCTTAATTTTCAGATTGGAGTTTTCTTGAAAAATATGTGGGCAAATTTTGGGGTATAACAGTTGCCCCTATTCAATCTTCTTAAACCTGAAGAGATTGTCTGAAATCTGAAGGTAGAAGATGATTGAATATTTAGATGCCCTGAAAATTTGCACTTACCTTGATCAGAAGAGATGTTGGAAGTTGCATTTGAATGTCGTCTGCGAAATGTTGTTGGCAGATTGAAACATTACCTGAGATGGGCTTTCAGATGCCACCTGGTAAATGTGTTGATCGTTTGTTCATCAGAATGAATCCATTGATTATATCTTGATGAAGGATTTGAAAGTCTTTGTGCTGACTGTTTCGGAACCGTCCAAGGTTACCGCTTTAAGTCTTGGAAGATAATCGTTACGGAACTTGTCCAAAGTTTTTCCGATTTAGATTTTGGAAGTTGATCATTGTGGAACCGTCTGAGGTATCGCTTTAGATCTGCAATGTTAGATCGTTTTGGAACCGTCTGAGGTATCGCTTTAGATCTGCAACGTTAGATCGTTTTGGAACCGTCTGAGGTATCGCTTTAGATCTGCAATGTTAGATCGTTTTGGAACCGTCTGAGGTATCGCTTTAGATCTGTGATGCTAGATCGTTTTGGAACCGTCTGAGGTATCGACTTTGATCTGTGATGCTTGTTTTTGAGTTGGTAAGTGATCAGAATGAATCTTCGGCTTGATTATATCTGAGAGAACCGTTCATGGAATTCAGGTGAACACGGCATGTGATTGAGAACATCTTTGTTGAAGATATCTGCCTACCTGAAAAATCAAGTTAGTGATATGCAATGTTTATGATGCATGTAAATGTGAGATATTCCCGGAGAAATATGCATGTTATGTTGTGCATGAATATGCGCATAAATATGATGTATGAATGTATGATGCATGAATGTATGAATGCATGAATGTATGTGAATGTGTAATGTATGAATGTATGAATGCATGTCAAGCTTCTAGTTGGAAAAATAAATTCCCGCTAGTCAGCTGGACATGAATGTATTGTGATCGTTGATGATCTTTTGTCTTGCTTGAGTACCCTCGTCTGGGGAAATTTTTTGAGAACCCGGGTATCCCGTTGAAGGATCTTTGACTACTGCTTGGGGAACCAAAGGTAACTGGAAGTTCTGATGCCCTTTCAAATGGGAATGAGGAAGATGCATAATCCTCCGATGCACTATCTGTCCAAGTCCGGGTGCGGGGATCACACCTTCTGAAGATAGTAATCTGGAACAACCCTGTTGGGGAATAAGACTTCTTTTGAAGAGAAAATCTTTTTGAGGAATTTGCTGAGAAATGCGCTTCTCTTGGTGATTTCCTTCTGATGGAATGATGTCCAGATGATCGGGACATTTCCTGAATGCTATTCCTGTTTTTCCTGGTAAACATCAATCATATTCAAATGCATATGCTCATTCAAAATTATCATTGGGATGCTTACGTATTTAAACAGAAAAAGTGAAAATATTGATTTTTGAAAGAGCTGCATTGAAAAGAGCCATGATAGGCGGGTTAGCACAGGGAGACAACAATCCTAGAAGTAGGAAACTGTCAGAAAGTTTTGAAAAATATTTATGAAGATAAATAGCTAATTGAAAATGATCCAGTCAAGTTTCAACTCTGCTATTGCCAATCTGTCTTCGAGCATCTCATCCCTCACTTGTTGGAAGAAAGTGATTAGACTGATCGGTGTCTTTGAGGTGTTGAATCTTGATGGTGAGTAGGCAGCTGAACGGAACATAGTTGTATGCTTCATTCCCTAACTTTTGCCTAGGCCGCCCTTTCAGGTTTTCAGCCTACCGGGATAGTATTTGTTTAGTCTCTAATTTTTG